>NC_137467.1:77705070-78162977 GCF_964235325.1 Thermobia domestica | reverse complement strand
GGATGGTAATAGTATGGCTAAGCCCTTCACAGGGTCAAAAGTCCCAATCAGAAGGTGCATGGATCGAGCCCAGACACCGTAATAGAATGGCGCCCGAACCCAGGACCATTAATAGAATGGCGTTTCCCTCTCAGGGACGGATCAATTAATAATAATTCTCGTTATTATTAACTGATTCGTAACGGATGTAGCATCTGGGAGAAGATCTAGGTGTTGTAATATTTGACAGGTTTTATTTCTCATGATATACTATATGCGCTAACTTGAAGATATTATTGATGTTTATTGTGTTTGTGTATTTGTAACTTGTAGTCATGGCAGAAAGTGAAAATTTAAGTTTGCAAACTTTGCTTGAAGCTATTAATAAAATTAGCGATGTTGTCAATGACACTAAAAAACAAATGCAATCACTTAATGGTGCTGTTAACGATACTAAAGAACAAATGCAATCACTTAATGGTGTTTATAATGATATCAAACAGCAACTCAATGATGTTGTTAATGAGACAAACAGTGAAATCCACCAACAGGTAGAAAAATGTCATAACAAAACCAAACAACGGTAGAAAAATGTTTTGACGGTATTACAATTAGAGTATCGACGTTACAGGAGTTTTCTATTGAATTGAAAAGGAGCTTAGAAAGAAGTGTAGATAAAATCAATCGTGCAGGTTCAGATAGTGTTAGACGACTTTCCATGCAGTTAAATAATGAGTTCGAGTCACAAGAGAAAGAAAGTAATGAAGTAAATAACGTTGTAGTTACTAGTACTTGTACAGATAAAGAATATGCGAACACTCCTAGTCCAGTTATTGACGAAAGTTCTTGTCAGATTGCTGTAGCAGGCACACCTAGTCTGAAAATAGTTGAAAAGCGACAGGTAAGAGAAAATTGTGTGTTATGTGAGGGGTTGAATAACATTCATGAGCTGTGTGCATACCGTTTAGCGAAAAACAGCACTAATGTCGTTGTTTATTGTAATGAAATTCGAGGCAAAGAGACCTCAATGCGCGTTGGTAGCTTGTTATCGCAAACACTTGAAAGTGTCTTAGGTAGTGTACCGCTTAATAAATTAGAATGTATCCCCGTCCGCACTAGTTGCTTTTACTTTGTTAATGTAACGATTGTTAAACTAGGTCATGTTGAAAGTAATCTGCACTCTTGTGAGTTAGTAGTCAGTCAAGTACAAGTTAAGCAAATCAAGCAAATAAATTTCTTTGTATACGTATGCACGATGTCTGTACATTCAAAAATCAAAAATAATAGTTCTGAGTTCAGTAAGCTTCCCAATTGTAGTAACAACTTTGTCTCATGGAAAGAAAAGAGTCTAGTTTGTCGTGAAATTTTCAGTAGCGTAAAGCACATGTGCAGCAAACTTGTTAAAAAGCGCATTCATTTACTAGCTTACAGTAAAAAGAGTAAGAAAAATAAACAAAAGTTGCATAAAGTCCGTAAGAAAGTGAAAAAATTATTCCGCTTATTGCATAACTTTCGTAAATTCTCAAACAAGGTCCTGCGTTCCAATCTTAAAAGTAGATTTGAATAACATCGTCGTGTAATGATAGAGCATGGTACACGCAAAATTGATTCTGCTTATGTCTCTGAATTGTCTTCCGAAAGTACTTGCACGAATGACAGTAATTTAAAATCTAGCGATCATAGTAGATCATTAAGTATTGAATCAGCTGTTGCATTAGGTGCAAACCGCAGATCATTTGTAACTGGTAAGAATTATAAAATTTTTCAAAAAACGTCCGTCAGGCTATTGAGCAAATCACACGCACTGGTAAGAACCAAAATTAAAAATAAAAATAAATGCAAAACGAAATGTAGGTCAAAAATGCTTGTTCATAAAAACCGTATGTTAAATGCGTCATCACAACGAAAAAAACCAAACATGCAGGTGCATCAAAAAACCGATCTAAAATGAAAAGTCAAATTAGTGATCGATTGAAATTTCGAAAAATGCTAGTAAAGCGTGTTAAAAGTTTTCAAAAAAAAAAATGGAAAAAATTGTGAAGATTGTGGTATAGTTCAAAAGTTAGTGAATCAATCTTCTAACGTAAATCAGTGTTTTAATTCACAACTTGGTATGCGATCCAAGTACCAACGCAGTGTTGCCATAATGAATGAAAAGTTAAAAGATGTAAAATTTAATGCTAATAAAGTGAAAGTCAAGCAGTTTAGTGTGTTAAAATCCAAAAGAAAGAGCAATATTTTATGCAATGTTGCCATCTGCAGTGTTGAAAAACAAAGTGCATGTATAAATATGGTGTGTTCTAAAAGTAAAGCTGTGATTAGAAACTACTTGATCATTTGCGATTTCACGTACATGATGTTTTGGCAAATGAAACCGTACAAAATTATTCCTGAGTCAGAGAAACCGAAAGTAGGCGTAGGTTAAACAGATTATTGCCTTCCGCCGGATTGATTATTTGAAATATATGATATTTGCAATGATTTTGGAATAGTCGAAATTTTAAAATTATTTTTGTAATCATCGTTGTCATAGAGACACATACCTCAAATTGTCATTTTGTTAAATTATTCTGTGTGTAGTAGTTTAGGCATCAGCCGTGCTAGTCTTCATTTAAATGTAAAAGCAAATTATTCTGTGTTGAAACATTTTGGCATTGTAACAAACGAAAGTTATGATGAAAGTGAACTTGTAAATTGGGAAAATAAACTGATAATGGCTGACTACCGTAGAAGTGAAAAAGTTAGAAAAAGAAACGAGAAATATAATTCATCCCAAGAAAGAAAATATAAAATAAAACGATTTGGTATTCTTGTTGCAATCTCATTTGAGTTCAGCAGTAGACAAAAAGATTCGCAAGTTTTTCATGCTTTACAAAGGTCCCCTGTTTTGTAAAAATAAAATTTCAGATAAAGTTTTTGAACTTGTAGATCCTTTAACTGGAGAATCTTGTGGTGTACATTCTATTGATCGTATGAGAGTGTGGAGACCCACTCAGAAAACTAGGAACATCTGGTTAGAATTAGCTAAGAAACATATACATGAAAAAGAATTTGATTCTGTAAAAGAAAATAGTGAAAAAACTGATTCTTGTGAACCGGAAACTTTAGTAAATGTGAATTCTTTGAATATAACGAAAGTTAGTTTATCTGTTTTCAACAAGAGCGAAAGTAATAAGTTCAATGTTCAGTTGTTGTTGAAAGAGCTATTAAAATGTGACATGTATTTGCAATATTTAAATGATAAGCTAGATTGTCGGTATCGCACTCTTATGTTAGCTTTAAATCATTTGCTGAATCCTAAGCTAAACAGACGTGACGTGTAAAAAAAAAAGTCACGGATATGATTGTTTTCTAAATACTAATATGTAAGAAAACGTTGTTCATTAGTATTCATATGTAAAGGAAATATGAGTTAAAAACTCGTTTACATAAATTATCGTATTGTGTTGTTGATGCTTTGCGGTAAGTTATCAAGACTAACTGTAAGATCTTAAACCACCAATTGTACGAGGTGAGTTGTTTAGCATTCATGTATTATTACAAATGTATACGATGATAAGCTCTAATTTTATTAGAGTGAGGGCAAGTTTTTGTGTGTCAGTGGAATACTGTAACACGAGTATTGAATTATGAATGGCAACTCCCCCCCTCATTTATTTTTAACCTTTGGGTTTATTTTTCAATGTTGTTTTATATTCCTACCTCACTAGAAGGTCTTGTTGCCATTCCAAAGGGGTGGGATGAAACTATAAATGTATAATGGGGAAGGGAGACTTAAAAATTTAAGTGGATAGGCGCTTATTAGCGTAAAAGTGTGGCAGACTTACTTCTATCCGGCCTCACTCTTATTGTAACAGTACAAAAGAGTGGTAATAAATTTATTTCATGTAGTTATTATATTTAAATGATGTGTAATCCTTGTATTTGTGAATAACAATTTTGTTTTCGTAACTTCTTTGTCGGAATAGCGTGAGAAGTGCAAGTATGCTTCGTCATTTATGCAATTTAAGTATAATGTGTGTAGAATAAGTTTATTCATTTCCTTTTGTGGAATATTGGAATATATTAGTTAAATAATATTTGTTTTATCTATTTGTTGAAAAGTTGAGTAATTCGTAATGATTATTTGTTTATGTTCTATAGTTTTCGCATAATATCGTAAAGTAAGTAATGTGAATATTTTACCTCTAAATAATGTTTGTGTTAATTTTAATAATAAGAGCGCATACAGCAATATTGTAATCCAAATATTAAAGGTATATCATGAGAATTATTTGTATATGAATTGTGAGTCATGCACGCATAAATGTTTAACTTAGTGACAGTGCCGAATGTTAAAAAAAAAGACTTTACATATAAAAGCCCCATAAACTTTTATGTAAGCGTATAAATGCCCCACGCGTTTGTCGTTTTACTACGTTAAATGAAACTTTTTCATCTGATGAAGTGTAACTCGATGAAAGTTCTTATAAAATTCCTAGTGAACTAGTGTTCATCTTGACTTTGGAACACTGATGATTATTGAAGTGAAACTACAGTCAGGGTTCTTGAAAGTTTTCCATTATTCAATGGTACGTACATTCCTTTCGACCGCCAATGTAACTGTACAAAATTTTGCTTAATTTATTTTTCGTGTAAACGCAAATTCTGCGTTAGTCCATTATGTGACGTTCATCTGAATTTGTACACTTTGTGTGGCATATGTTTCTCATTGATCGTGCTGCCGCCTGGTGGTGCTAAAAGACAGGGCAGAAGAAGAGGAAAAGGAAAGAAATGAGAGGCAATAGTTAGTTTTTCGATGTAAGTGTGTGTGTGTGCAAAGAATGACTCGACAAAAATTCTAGAACAAAGTCGAGCCTAGACCCCAATATACTTTGAAAAATATGAATATTAATATACTTTTATAAGAAATATCGATATTCGCAAAACTGTGTAAACAATCAGTAAAAATAGTGTTGTTGATACGGATGTTTTGATGATGTTTACGTAAGTCGTTGTCAAAGTAAATCAGCCCCAAGTAATATTTTATAACGACAAGGGGGCGTGATCGAGATTACGAGTGAAACAAAGGACTTCGCAAGGTGCACTCGAAGGTAATGGACTCATGATTACCGACTAAAGTGAAAATGTCTGAATAACATATTTTCTCCAACAGTAGCTGCAACATAATGCTGTTATTACGTCAGCCAGGAAAGACTGTTTCATATACTCTTAAAATTGGAAGAAAGGACAATTTCTACAAGAAGATTATTTCGGATTCGTAGTATGTCTATTAAAATGTGATTACAATAACAGGCGCCACGACGAACTAAAACTGTTTTTGTGAACGATTTCAAAACGTATCTGTGAACTTGCTGCGTATTTGGGCCAATATATCCAAAATACTCAATATGTTACAGGTATGTTTAACTATTGAATAAATGGCACTCTAATGTTTAGATTTGTTTGTTTTCTCTTTTTCTAGATCGCATGACGAAGTAAGAATATGGTTGTTACGTCACTTGTGAGCAATCTATGAAAGACGGTGATGTTCTCATCTATTTTCCATAACACGCCGTAGGTCTTCGCCCATGTGATTCCGTCCGAACCTGGACCATTACGGTGAGGTGTGTCGCGCCTTCCTTAAATGATTGTCGTGTGGACGAACTTTCTGAACCCACAAATAAAATAGTGCAAAGCTATAATATTTGCGGGCGAAGTGTAGAGAGTTCTCCGCGGTGGCCGGTTGAGGATGGTGTGTACCGGGCAGCGCTATGCTGTACCGTAATAATTGGCAGATTAAAAAACTCTTACTTCTTTCCAGACCAACCAAATTTCACTGTTAATAACCAGAAAACGACATTAAACGAATCTTTCGTTTCCTCTTCCAGACAGTTATTTTGTTACCATTAATGACTGTATTAACACTGATTGCTGTGCAATATTAACTTGTATAGCGGATAGCATTCTTGATGATAGAATCTAATATTGAATTCGATCTTTGATTTTGTAATCCCATACATTTTCAGAAGTAACAATCGTCCAAGCTAGAGATTCAAATATACGAAAAAATGACCCTTATTTACAATACATGATCATATATCTGAGCATAATCTGTCAAAAATAGAATAGAAAATATTTTGTTATATGTAACCGCGAGTTATTGGCATTAAAGTTTAGTCCAGAATTGCATAGTTTGCCATAAAATGTAGTTCTTCATATAAATTAGAGTAGATTTAGCGATTTAACCGGTTGGGGTTTAAACTAAGGGGCACATACTGCAGTTAGCTAAATTTTTTATTATAACAAACATATAATCTTCGTTTTTGAATAATGCAACCTCTTTCCCTAATTGAAGGTATTTTGTCTCCATATTTTAAAAAATCAATTACAGTTTTGAATATGCGCTAACTTTTACACATTTGGCATTGATTTCACTAAACTATGATTGGAAACTTATATACATAACGTATTCTGTCTCTCTTGTTTTTTTTTCTTTCTTAACTTTTGGGGGAGATCGATAGCACAGCCATTCCTTGTAACCTGGTTTGCCTTGCAAACTTTAAGGTAGACAATACTGCACACACTAAGCGTTGTTTATAATTTCACTGTAAGGTCATACAGTTCATCGTAATTAAGCACATTGTTTTAGATAGGCTATGAGCGAATTATTTATTGGGTGTGTAAATGAAAATATATTTGGATTAATATTACAAATGAATTCAGAAGTGACTTGCGGTATTTGTGGAGTGTACATTTCCTAACTTAGGGACAGAATGCGAGAGGCTCCAGCATATATATAGGGTGCATTCAACAGCCTGAAGAGGAGATGGCCCAAATATTCGAACAGCGTAGATGTAGGAGAACGTCTGATCAACATTGTATTTTAATCCACGAGTGAAGTTAGTGAAAGTGGAGAAAGGAACTTTGTTATAAGTGTTTCCCGTAATTGTCAACGGGATGAAGTTGCCTGGCGATGGAATAGATATTGCATTCTTCGAAGAAGGTGGACTAAGCAACTATATATACTGGAGCCTCTCAAAACTAGTCTTGAGGATGGAAATAGTTTGTTCCCGAAACGCCGCTAGTATTTCTGAACTTCATTTGCTTACAGAATAGATATGTAGCATCATAGCAGGTATTCGGTTCTGATAAGTTTATAGAATAGGGAAATGATGTATTATTTTATAAGGCAGTACTGCGCAAGGTTAATCAAGTAAGAGGGATGACTATGCTGTCGGTTTCCGCGTGGAGGGTGGGTAACTCTGCCGGGGCCAGTTCCAAGCCTGGCTGCAGTTAGTGAAAATAAATTAAATAAAAATAAAATCTGACCAAAGCAAATACCAAAATTGAAATAATATGTTTTACACTTTCGAGAATATATTATACTAGTTAACAAAGGTTTTGTTACATAAAAGGAAATACCTGTTCTTAAAGGAACTTTTTGCGCTGAATTCGAATATGCACTCTGTTTTTCTCCATCACGTACGATTTTCCCGTAACAGAGGGATTTTCGGGAAAATCCCTCAAGAATTTCCCTTTTTGTTTATTTTACACCCCAAGATCTTGTCCCCTTGCATATACTAACATAAAAATTATACCTCAGTATACTTTGATTCATATTTAACAAACCCTCCAAATTTCGTAATAATCGCTTTACTCTTTCTAGAGAAATAAATATGTTTGTATGTATACTGTGTGTACTGTTTATTGCACCTTATAGTAATGCTTTCAGATCTCTTAATTTGAGGTAAAACGTTTTGCTTTATTACCACAAACACATATATAAAATATAATACAATATAATTTACAAGTGTGACAATTTACAATAAACAATAATACAAATGTACCAAAAGGTCATGAAAAGACAATCAAAACTATCACAATATATGAAACTTCCATTGGGTTACAAAAACGTACACTACTTCATTCTTTTGTAAGAAATGTTGCATTCTCTAACAAGACCCCAACAATAGTCCCCCATCATTGAAGGATCCCATCGTCCCTGGTACCTTTTCTCCATTCCCATTATATCTTGGTGGAATCTTTCCCCCTGTTCGTCGCTGAGAGAACCTAGGTTAGCAGGAAAGAAGCTGAGGTGGGAGTGCAAAAAGTGGATTTTTAAAGACATCCTACAACCCAACTCTTTGTATTTCTGTACCATGTCCTGTACGATTTCTGTGTAACTCTCAGCTTTGTTATTGCCCAGAAAGTTGCGCACAACACACTTAAATGCTGTCCAGGCAGCTAGCTTAGCACTGTTTAACTTGCTGTCAAAGCTATCATCAAGCATTAATTTCCTAATTTGGGGACCAATAAACACTCCCGCTGAAATCTTAGCATCACTCAGGTTAGGGAACTTATCTCGCAAATACTTGAAACCTTCACCAGATGTGTCCATGGCTTTGACAAAGTTTTTCATAAGTCCTAACTTGATATGAAGTGGCGGTAGTAATATCTTATTAGGATCTACCAAAGGAGCGTATTTGACGTTGCATTCTCCAGGTACGTAATTCACTCTAGGTTCCCATTCCTTCACTTCATAATGTTTGTCATCAGCTCGGCTATCCCATAAACATAAAAAACATTGGTACTTCGTGTAACCGCACTGCAGTCCTAATAAAATATCAACTACCTTGAGATCACAACATATTTGCCAACAATGGTCCTTGTAATTTATAAGATTTAGCAAAGTTGACATGGTGTCATAGGATTCCTTAATCTTCACTGAGTGCGCAAGTGGTATAGAAGGTTTTTTATTTCCATTATGTAAAAGGACAGCTTTAAGGCTGACCTTTGACGCGTCGATAAATAACCTCCATTCTTCTGGAACGTAAGGAATTCCTAGCTCCGCCATCAACCCATTTATATCCGTACATACGCACACATTATCTTGCATTGAGAAATAGCTTGAAAATTGAACATGCCTTTTCCTGTACACTGATATGTTCGTTTCTGCATCCAATAAGTTCCACTGCTGGAGCCTTGATCCCAGAAGTTCCGCCTCTTGTTTTGTCAGGTGCAAATCACGGACTAGGTCATTAAGTTCACATTGCCGGATGAAATGTGGCTCGCGAACACAGTCAGGGATGAACGTTGGATTCTTGAATGTACATGTTGATGTCGATGGTTCATCAAGGTCATGATCATCATCAGAGTCTTTTGGCCATATCTCTTCCCAGTTGGTAGGGGGCTCGGGAAGTGGAAGTTCTTTTGCATTCTGTTACATTTGATAACAAATATTGATAACCATTTCATGAACAAAACGAAAAAACTTGGAGAATTGTATATATATATATATATATATATATATATATATATATATATATATATATATATATATATTAAGATATACATATACTGTACGTTTTAAAAAAATATACATTCTATATTTTTATACACGTTTCTATTTTTATACACGTTTCTAATTTACAGAGAGCAATACAAGTGTGTTGTTGACTATTGTAAATATTCATTTTTATGTCTGTGTTTGTAGTAATAAAGCAAATCGTTTTTACCCCAACTCAGGAGATCTGAAAGCATTACTATCAGGTGCAATAAACAGTGCACACGGTATACATACAAATATATTTATTTCTCTAGAAAGAACAAAGCGATTTTTACGAAACTTTTAGAGTTTGTTCAATATAAATCAAGGTATACTTAGGTATAATTTCTATGTTACTATATGTAAGGGGACAGGAGCTAGGGGAATAAAATATCTTAAAAAGGAAAATTTTTGAGGGAATTTCCCGAAAATCCCTCTGTTACGGGAAAACTGTACGTGATGGAGAGAAACCGAGTGCATATTCGAATTCAGCGCAAAAAGTTCCTTTAAGATCAGGTGATTTTTCTCATGTAACAAACAAAAAGTTTAAATTTGTTAACTAGTGTTATTGGCTTTATCAATGTGTGTTGAATGCAATAATATATTGCCGACAGTATTATATATTATAATGATATGGTATTTACTTCTATAATTTATGTATATTTAGCAGGAAATCAGTTATTTCCACTTACGAAAAAACGAGGACCCACGGGACAGTAATAGTGAGCATTATGTATATAAACGTCAACTCTGGGCGCGTCTAACATATCTATGTAGTTCTAAATGTGTGAATCAATTCTGAATTCAATACACTACATGTAAAAGTGTTCTTCCTACGTCAATGCATCCACTAATTTTTATTCGATTTCCATATTAAGGTATGTTACTTTACGTGTAATTTTATGGTCCCATCTTGTACGGCACGTCCATTTCATTATGTTATTGTGTAACTCTACCAAAATTTTGCTTAAAATATTTTTCGTACAAACGCAAATTCTGCGTTAGTCCATTATGTGACGTTCATCTGAATTTGTACACTTTGTGTGGCTTATGTTTCTCATTGATCGTGCTGCCGCCTGGTGGTGCTAAAAGACAGGGCAGAAGAAGAGGAAAAGGAAAGAAATGAGAGGCAATAGTTAGTTTTTCGATGTAAGTGTGTGTGTGTGCAAAGAATGACTCGACAAAAATTCTAGAACAAAGTCGAGCCTAGACCCCAATATACTTTGAAAAATATGAATATTAATATACTTTTATAAGAAATATCGATATTCGCAAAACTGTGTAAACAATCAGTAAAAATAGTGTTGTTGACACGGATGTTTTGATGATGTTTACGTAAGTCGTTGTCAAAGTAAATCAGCCCCAAGTAATATTTTATAATGACAAGGGGGCGTGATCGAGATTACGAGTGAAACAAAGGACTTCGCAAGGTGCACTCGAAGGTAATGGACTCATGATTACCGACTAAAGTGAAAATGTCTGAATAACATATTTTCTCCAACAGTAGCTGCAACATAATGCTGTTATTACGTCAGCCAGGAAAGACTGTTTCATATACTCTTAAAATTGGAAGAAAGGACAATTTCTACAAGAAGATTATTTCGGATTCGTAGTATGTCTATTAAAATGTGATTACAATAACAGGCGCCACGACGAACTAAAACTGTTTTTGTGAACGATTTCAAAACGTATCTGTGAACTTGCTGCGTATTTGGGCCAATATATCCAAAATACTCAATATGTTACAGGTATGTTTAACTATTGAATAAATGGCACTCTAATGTTTAGATTTGTTTGTTTTCTCTTTTTCTAGATCGCATGACGAAGTAAGAATATGGTTGTTACATCACTTGTGAGCAATCTATGAAAGTGGGTGATGTTCTCATCTATTTTTCATAACACGCCGTAGGTCTTCGCCCAGGTGATTCCGTCCGAATCTGGACCATAACGGTGAGGTGTGTCGCGCCTTCCTTAAACGATTGTCGTGTGGACGAACTTTCTGAACCCACAAATAAAATAGTGCAAAGCTATAATATTTGAGGGCGAAGTGTAGAGAGTTCTCCGCGGTGGCCGGTTGAGGATGGTGTGTACCGGGCAGCGCTATGGTGTACCGTAATAGAATGGCGCCCGAACAGGGACAGACAAGAATCGAACCCAGGATGGTAATAGTATGGCTAAGCCCTTCACAGGGTCAAAAGTCCCAATCAGGAAGGTGCATGGATCGAGCCCAGATACCGTAATAGAATGGCGCCCGAACCCAGGACCATTAATAGAATGGCGTTTCCTTCTCAGGGACGGATCAATTAATAATAATTCTCGTTATTATTAACTGATTCGTAACGGATGTAGCATCTGGGAGAAGATCTAGGTGTTGTAATATTTGACAGGTTTTATTTCTCATGATATACTATATGCGCTAACTTGAAGACATTATTGATGTTTATTGTGTTTGTGTATTTGTAACTTGTAGTCATGGCAGAAAGTGAAAATTTAAGTTTGCAAACTTTGCTTGAAGCTATTAATAAAATTAGCGATGTTGTCAATGACACTAAAAAACAAATGCAATCACTTAATGGTGCTGTTAACGATACTAAAGAACAAATGCAATCACTTAATGGTGTTTATAATGATATCAAACAGCAACTCAATGATGTTGTTAATGAGACAAACAGTGAAATCCACCAACAGGTAGAAAAATGTCATAACAAAACCAAACAACGGTTAGAAAAATGTTTTGACGGTATTACAATTAGAGTATCGACGTTACAGGAGTCTTCTATTGAATTGAAAAGGAGCTTAGAAAGAAGTGTAGATAAAATCAATCGTGCAGGTTCAGATAGTGTTAGACGACTTTCCATGCAGTTAAATAATGAGTTCGAGTCACAAGAGAAAGAAAGTAATGAAGTAAATAACGTTGTAGTTACTAGTACTTGTACAGATAAAGAATATGCGAACACTCCTAGTCCAGTTATTGACGAAAGTTCTTGTCAGATTGCTGTAGCAGGCACACCTAGTCTGAAAATAGTTGAAAAGCGACAGGTAAGAGAAAATTGTGTGTTATGTGAAGGGTTGAATAACATTCATGAGCTGTGTGCATACCGTTTAGCGAAAAACAGCACTAATGTCGTTGTTTATTGTAATGAAATTCGAGGCAAAGAGACCTCAATGCGCGTTGGTAGCTTGTTATCGCAAACACTTGAAAGTGTCTTAGGTAGTGTACCGCTTAATAAATTAGAATGTATCCCCGTCCGGACTAGTTGCTTTTACTTTGTTAATGTAACGATTGTTAAACTAGGTCATGTTGAAAGTAATCTGCACTCTTGTGAGTTAGTAGTCAGTCAAGTACAAGTTAAGCAAATCAAGCAAATAAATTTCTTTGTACACGTATGCACGATGTCTGTACATTCAAAAATCAAAAATAATAGTTCTGAGTTCAGTAAGCTTCCCAATTGTAGTAACAACTTTGTCTCATGGAAAGAAAAGAGTCTAGTTTGTCGTGAAATTTTCAGTAGCGTAAAGCATATGTGCAGCAAACTTGTTAAAAAGCGCATTCATTTACTAGCTTACAGTAAAAAGAGTAAGAAAAATAAACAAAAGTTGCATAAAGTCCGTAAGAAAGTGAAAAAATTATTCCGCTTATTGCATAACTTTCGTAAATTCTCAAACAAGGTCCTGCGTTCCAATCTTAAAAGTAGATTTGAATAACATCGTCGTGTAATGATAGAGCATGGTACACGCAAAATTGATTCTGCTTATGTCTCTGAATTGTCTTCCGAAAGTACTTGCACGAATGACAGTAATTTAAAATCTAGCGATCATAGTAGATCATTAAGTATTGAATCAGCTGTTGCATTAGGTGCAAACCGCAGATCATTTGTAACTGGTAAGAATTATAAAATTTTTCAAAAAACGTCCGTCAGGCTATTGAGCAAATCACACGCACTGGTAAGAACCAAAATTAAAAATAAAAATAAATGCAAAACGAAATGTAGGTCAAAAATGCTTGTTCATAAAAAACCGTATGTTAAATGCGTCATCACAACGAAAAAACCCAAACATGCAGGTGCATCAAAAAACCGATCTAAAATGAAAAGTCAAATTAGTGATCGATTGAAATTTCGAAAAATGCTAGTAAAGCGTGTTAAAAGTTTTTTTAAAAAAATGGAAAAAATTGTGAAGATTGTGGTATAGTTCAAAAGTTAGTGAATCAATCTTCTAACGTAAATCAGTGTTTTTATTCACAACTTGGTATGCGATCCAAGTACCAACGCAGTGTTGCCATAATGAATGAAAGGTTAAAAGATGTAAAATTTAATGCTAATAAAGTGAAAGTCAAGCAGTTTAGTGTGTTAAAATCCAAAAGAAAGAGCAATATTTTATGCAATGTTGCCATCTGCAGTGTTGAAAAACAAAGTGCATGTATAAATATGGTGTGTTCTAAAAGTAAAGCTGTGATTAGAAACTACTTGATCATTTGCGATTTCACGTACATGATGTTTTGGCAAATGAAACCGTACAAAATTATTCCTGAGTCAGAGAAACCGAAAGTAGGCGTAGGTTAAACAGATTATTGCCTTCCGCCGGATTGATTATTTGAAATATATGATATTTGCAATGATTTTGGAATAGTCGAAATTTTAAAATTATTTTTGTAATCATCGTTGTCATAGAGACACATACCTCAAATTGTCATTTTGTTAAATTATTCTGTGTGTAGTAGTTTAGGCATCAGCCGTGCTAGTCTTCATTTAAATGTAAAAGCAAATTATTCTGTGTTGAAACATTTTGGCATTGTAACAAACGAAAGTTATGATGAAAGTGAACCTGCAAATTGGGAAAATAAACTGATAATGGCTGACTACCGTAGAAGTGAAAAAGTTAGAAAAAGAAACGAGAAATATAATTCATCCCAAGAAAGAAAATATAAAATAAAACGATTTGGTATTCTTGTTGCAATCTCATTTGAGTTCAGCAGTAGACAAAAAGATTCGCAAGTTTTTCATGCTTTACAAAGGTCCCCTGTTTTGTAAAAATAAAATTTCAGATAAAGTTTTTGAACTTGTAGATCCTTTAACTGGAGAATCTTGTGGTGTACATTCTATTGATCGTATGAGAGTGTGGAGACCCACTCAGAAAACTAGGAACATCTGGTTAGAATTAGCTAAGAAACATATACATGAAAAAGAATTTGAGTCTGTAAAAGAAAATAGTGAAAAAACTGATTCTTGTGAACCGGAAACTTTAGTAAATGTGAATTCTTTGAATATAACGAAAGTTAGTTTATCTGTTTTCAACAAGAGCGAAAGTAATAAGTTCAATGTTCAGTTGTTGTTGAAAGAGCTATTAAAATGTGACACGTATTTGCAATATTTAAATGATAAGCTAGATTGTCGGTATCGCACTCTTATGTTAGCTTTAAATCATTTGCTGAATCCTAAGCTAAACAAACGTGACGTGTAAAAAAAAAAAGTCACGGATATGATTGTTTTCTAAATACTAATATGTAAGAAAACGTTGATCATTAGTATTCATATGTAAAGGAAATATGAGTTAAAAACTCGTTTACATAAATTATCGTATTGTGTTGTTGATGCTTTGCGATAAGTTATCAAGACTAACTGTAAGATCTTAAACCACCAATTGTACGAGGTGAGTTGTTTAGCATTCATGTATTATTACAAATGTATACGATGATAAGCTCTAATTTTATTAGAGTGAGGGCAAGTTTTTGTGTGTCAGTAGAATACTGTAACACGAGTATTGAATTATGAATGGCAACTCCCCCCCCTCATTTACTTTTAACCTTTGGGTTTATTTTTCTATGTTGTTTTATATTCCTACCTCACTAGAAGGTCTTGTTGCCATTCCAAAGGGGTGGGATGAAACTATAAATGTATAATGGGGAAGGGAGACTTAAAAATTTAAGTGGATAGGCGCTTATTAGCGTAAAAGTGTGGCAGACTTACTTCTATCCGGCCTCACTCTTATTGTAACAGTACAAAAGAGTGGTAATAAATTTATTTCATGTAGTTATTATATTTAAATGATGTGTAATCCTTGTATTTGTGAATAACAATTTTGTTTTCGTAACTTCTTTGTCGGAATAACGTGAGAAGTGCAAGTATGCTTCGTCATTTATGCAATTTAAGTATAATGTGTGTAGAATAAGTTTATTCATTTCCTTTTGTGGAATATTGGAATATATTAGTTAAATAATATTTGTTTTATCTATTTGTTGAAAAGTTGAGTAATTCGTAATGATTATTTGTTTATGTTCTATAGTTTTCGCATAATATCGTAAAGTAAGTAATGTGAATATTTTACCTCTAAATAATGTTTGTGTTAATTTTAATAATAAGAGCGCATACAGCAATATTGTAATCCAAATATTAAAGGTATATCATGAGAATTATTTGTATATCAATTGTGAGTCATGCACGTATAAATGTTTAACTTAGTGACAGTGCCGAATGTTAAAAATAAAAAGACTTTACATATAAAAGCCCCATAAACTTTTATGTAAGCGTATAAATGCCCCACGCGTTTGTCGTTTTACTACGTTAAATGAAACTTTTTCATCTGATGAAGTGTAACTCGATGAAAGTTCTTATAAAATTCCTAGTGAACTAGTGTTCATCTTGACTTTGGAACACTGATGATTATTGAAGTGAAACTACAGTCAGGGCTCTTGAAAGTTTTCCATTATTCAATGGTACGTACATTCCTTTCGACCGCCAATGTAACTGTACAAAATTTTGCTTAATTTATTTTTCGTGTAAACGCAAATTCTGCGTTAGTCCATTATGTGACGTTCATCTGAATTTGTACACTTTGTGTGGCATATGTTTCTCATTGATCGTGCTGCCGCCTGGTGGTGCTAAAAGACAGGGCAGAAGAAGAGGAAAAGGAAAGAAATGAGAGGCAATAGTTAGTTTTTCGATGTAAGTGTGTGTGTGTGCAAAGAATGACTCGACAAAAATTCTAGAACAAAGTCGAGCCTAGACCCCAATATACTTTGAAAAATATGAATATTAATATACTTTTATAAGAAATATCGATATTCGCAAAACTGTGTAAACAATCAGTAAAAATAGTGTTGTTGATACGGATGTTTTGATGATGTTTACGTAAGTCGTTGTCAAAGTAAATCAGCCCCAAGTAATATTTTAAAACGACAAGGGGGCGTGATCGAGATTACGAGTGAAACAAAGGACTTCGCAAGGTGCACTCGAAGGTAATGGACTCATGATTACCGACTAAAGTGAAAATGTCTGAATAACATATTTTCTCCAACGGTAGCTGCAACATAATGCTGTTATTACGTCAGCCAGGAAAGACTGTTTCATAAACTCTTAAAATTGGAAGAAAGGACAATTTCTACAAGAAGATTATTTCGGATTCGTAGTATGTCTATTAAAATGTGATTACAATAACAGGCGCCACGACGAACTAAACTGTTTTTGTGAACGATTTCAAAACGTATCTGTGAACTTGCTGCGTATTTGGGCCAATATATCCAAAATACTCAATATGTTATAGGTATGTTTAACTATTGAATAAATGGCACTCTAATGTTTAGATTTGTTTGTTTTCTCTTTTTCTAGATCGCATGACGAAGTAAGAATATGGTTGTTACGTCACTTATGAGCAATCTATGAAAGAGGGTGATGTTCTCATCTATTTTCCATAACACGCCGTAGGTCTTCGCCCATGTGATTCCGTCCGAACCTGGACCATTACGGTGAGGTGTGTCGCGCCTTCCTTAAATGATTGTCGTGTGGACGAACTTTCTGAACCCACAAATAAAATAGTGCAAAGCCATAATATTTGCGGGCGAAGTGTAGAGAGTTCTCCGCGGTGGCCCGTTGAGGATGGTGTGTACCGGGCAGCGCTATGCTGTACCGTAATAATTGGCAGATTAAAAAACTCTTACTCCTTTCCAGACCATCCAAATTTCACTGTTAATAACCAGAAAACGACATTAAACGAATCTTTCGTTTCCTCTTCCAGACAGTTATTTTGTTACCATTAATGACTGTATTAACACTGATTGCTGTGCAATATTAACTTGTATAGCGGATAGCATTCTTGATGATAGAATCTAATATTGAATTCGATCTTTGATTTTGTAATCCCATACATTTTCAGAAGTAACAATCGTCCAAGCTAGAGATTCAAATATACGAAAAAATGACCCTTATTTACAATACATGATCATATATCTGAGCATAATCTGTCAAAAATAGAATAGAAAATATTTTGTTATATGTAACCGCGAGTTATTGGCATTAAAGTTTAGTCCAGAATTGCATAGTTTGCCATAAAATGTAGTTCTTCATATAAATTAGAGTAGATTTAGCGATTTAACCGGTTGGGGTTTAAACTAAGGGGGGCACATACTGCAGTTAGCTAAATTTTTTATTATAACAAACAGATATTGTTCGTTTTTGAATAATGCAACCACTTTCCCTAATTGAAGATATTTTGTCTCCATATTTTTAAAAATCAATTAAAGTTTTGAATATGCGCTAACTTTTACACATTTGGCATTGATTTCACTAAACTATGATTGGAAACTTATATACATAACGCTCTATATTCTGTCTCTCTTGTTTTTTTTTTTTTTCTTAACTTTTGGGGGAGATCGATAGCACAGCCATTCCTTGTAACCTGGTTTGCCTTGCAAACTTTAAGGTAGACAATACTGCACACACTAAGCGTTGTTTATAATTTCACTGTAAGGTCATACAGTTCATCGTAATTAAGCACATTGTTTTATATAGGCTATGAGCGAATTATTTATTGGGTGTGTAAATGAAAATATATTTGGATTAATATTCCAAATGAATTCAGAAGTGACTTGCGGTATTTGTGGAGTGTACATTTCCTAACTTAGGGACAGAATGCGAGAGGCTCCAGCATATATATAGGGTGCATTCAGCGGCCTGAAGAGGAGATGGCCCAAATATTCGAACAGCGTAGATGTAGGAGAACGTCTGATCAACATTGTATTTTAATCCACGAGTGAAGTTAGTGAAAGTGGAGAAAGGAACTTTGTTATAAGTGTTTCCCGTAATTGTCAACGGGATGAAGTTGCCTGGCGATGGAATAGATATTGCATTCTTCGAAGAAGGTGGACTAAGCAACTATATATACTGGAGCCTCTCAAAACTAGTCTTGAGGATGGAAATAGTTTGTTCCCGAAACGCCGCTAGTATTTCTGAACTTTATTTGCTTACAGAATAGATATGTAGCATCAAAGCAGGTATTCGGTTCTGATAAGTTTATAGAATAGGGAAATGATGTATTATTTTATAAAGCAGTACTGCGCAAGGTTAATCAAGTAAGAGGGATGACTGTGCTGTCGGTTTCCGCGTGGAGGGTGGGTAACTCTGCCGGGGCCAGTTCCAAGCCTGGCTGCAGTTAGTGAAAATAAATTAAATAAAAATAAAATCTGACCAAAGCAAATACCAAAATTGAACTAATATGTTTTACACTTTCGAGAATATATTACACTAGTTAACAAAGGTTTTGTTACATAAAAGGAAATACCTGTTCTTAAAGGAACTTTTTGCGCTGAATTCGAATATGCACTCTGTTTTTCTCCATCACGTACGATTTTCCCGTAACAGAGGGATTTTCGGGAAAATCCCTCAAGAATTTCCCTTTTCGTTTATTTTACACCCCAAGATCTTGTCCCCTTGCATATACTAACATAAAGATTATACCTAAGTATACTCTGATTCATATTTAACAAACCCTCCAAATTTCGTAATAATCGCTTTACTCTTTCTAGAGAAATAAATATGTTTGTATGTATACTGTGTGTACTGTTTATTGCACCTTATAGTAATGCTTTCAGATCTCTTAAGTTGAGGTAAAACGTTTTGCTTTATTACCACAAACACATATATAAAATATAATACAATATAATTTACAAGTGTGACAATTTACAATAAACAATAATACAAATGTACCAAAAGGTCATGAAAAGACAATCAAAACTATCACAATATATGAAACTTCCATTGGGTTACAAAAACGTACACTACTTCATTCTTTTGTAAGAAATGTTGCATTCTCTAACAAGACCCCAACAATAGTCCCCCATCATTGAAGGATCCCATCGTCCCTGGTACCTTTTCTCCATTCCCATTATATCTTGGTGGAATCTTTCCCCCTGTTCGTCGCTGAGAGAACCTAGGTTAGCAGGAAAGAAGCTGAGGTGGGAGTGCAAAAAGTGGATTTTTAAAGACATCCTACAACCCAACTCTTTGTATTTCTGTACCATGTCCTGTACGATTTCTGTGTAACTCTCAGCTTTGTTATTGCCCAGAAAGTTGCGCACAACACACTTAAATGCTGTCCAGGCAGCTAGCTTAGCACTGTTTAACTTGCTGTCAAAGCTATCATCAAGCATTAATTTCCTAATTTGGGGACCAATAAACACTCCCGCTGAAATCTTAGCATCACTCAGGTTAGGGAACTTATCTCGCAAATACTTGAAACCTTCACCAGATGTGTCCATGGCTTTGACAAAGTTTTTCATAAGTCCTAACTTGATATGAAGTGGCGGTAGTAATATCTTATTAGGATCTACCAAAGGAGCGTATTTGACGTTGCATTCTCCAGGTACGTAATTCACTCTAGGTTCCCATTCCTTCACTTCATAATGTTTGTCATCAGCTCGGCTATCCCATAAACATAAAAAACATTGGTACTTCGTGTAACCGCACTGCAGTCCTAATAAAATATCAACTACCTTGAGATCACAACATATTTGCCAACAATGGTCCTTGTAATTTATAAGATTTAGCAAAGTTGACATGGTGTCATAGGATTCCTTAATCTTCACTGAGTGCGCAAGTGGTATAGAAGGTTTTTTATTTCCATTATGTAAAAGGACAGCTTTAAGGCTGACCTTTGACGCGTCGATAAATAACCTCCATTCTTCTGGAACGTAAGGAATTCCTAGCTCCGCCATCAACCCATTTATATCCGTACATACGCACACATTATCTTGCATTGAGAAATAGCTTGAAAATTGAACATGCCTTTTCCTGTACACTGATATGTTCGTTTCTGCATCCAATAAGTTCCACTGCTGGAGCCTTGATCCCAGAAGTTCCGCCTCTTGTTTTGTCAGGTGCAAATCACGGACTAGGTCATTAAGTTCACATTGCCGGATGAAATGTGGCTCGCGAACACAGTCAGGGATGAACGTTGGATTCTTGAATGTACATGTTGATGTCGATGGTTCATCAAGGTCATGATCATCATCAGAGTCTTTTGGCCATATCTCTTCCCAGTTGGTAGGGGGCTCGGGAAGTGGAAGTTCTTTTGCATTCTGTTACATTTGATAACAAATATTGATAACCATTTCATGAACAAAACGAAAAAACTTGGAGAATTGTATATATATATATATATATATATATATATATATTAAGATATACATATACTGTACGTTTTAAAAAAATATACATTCTATATTTTTATACACGTTTCTATTTTTATACACGTTTCTAATTTACAGAGAGCAATACAAGTGTGTTGTTGACTATTGTAAATATTCATTTTTATGTCTGTGTTTGTAGTAATAAAGCAAATCGTTTTTACCCCAACTCAGGAGATCTGAAAGCATTACTATCAGGTGCAATAAACAGTGCACACGGTATACATACAAATATATTTATTTCTCTAGAAAGAACAAAGCGATTTTTACGAAACTTTTAGGGTTTGTTCAATATAAATCAAGGTATACTTAGGTATAATTTCTATGTTACTATATGTAAGGGGACAGGAGCTAGGGGAATAAAATATCTTAAAAAGGAAAATTTTTGAGGGAATTTCCCGAAAATCCCTCTGTTACGGGAAAACTGTACGTGATGGAGAGAAACCGAGTGCATATTCGAATTCAGCGCAAAAAGTTCCTTTAAGATCAGGTGATTTTTCTCATGTAACAAACAAAAAGTTTAAATTTGTTAACTAGTGTTATTGGCTTTATCAATGTGTGTTGAATGCAATAATATATTGCCGACAGTATTATATATTATAATGATATGTTATTTACTTCTATAATTTATGTATATTTAGCAGGAAATCAGTTATATACACTTACGAAAAAACGAGGACCCACGGGACAGTAATAGTGAGCATCAGGGTGCGAATTACCGGGGGGGATGAGGGGGATTTTCCCCCTCAATCACATTTTGTTCCCCCCCAAAGAAGTCAGCTGAAGTATCCCCACCGGGGATGCTCGCTTTCCCCCTCAAACTATGCTTAGTATAACTCCAAATTTCACTGATTTTTGTTATTTCTTGTAAATTTAATCTTCTAGCTGTATTTCGAAATGATCGATGTAAACTGCTCAGTTTTGGTCATTTCTACCTACCACCTAATTACCCATTATTTTCAACGTTGTTTAGTAGAACTATATTATTATGACTACGGTTGTTACTTGCAACTGTACCTTCGTACCCTTCAGTTCGTCATCGTTTGTGAATTTGAATGTACTAATTGCGTATAACAAAGCCACATATAGATTTATAAATGTTCTTAGCGGTTGGCCAAGAAGAAGTAAACAAATAGCTTCTTCTACCATACTTGGCGAAGTTCGGATATGTCATATTCATCCTCTATATTTGTATCGATTATCATCTTATTTTAATTTTTGTTATAACATGTTATTTCATTTTCCAGTGTACTCTTTGTTAGCACATGGTCTTCATTCCCTAGTAGGTTGTGTGTATGCAACTCAAAAGTTGCATTTAATTTGTGATAATTAGCATAGTAATCACTGCTTTTACAGTTTACGAAAATGAACTTTTGAAACTGTACTCAAAATCTGAGATATAGGTATTCTCTCGTAAATATATGTTAACGTACACACTGGGGGATACGCTCCTAGTGAGCAGACATGTTAATGAAGGTGATTTTTAGGTGAATAAGCGAATAATTCAAGATTTGTTTCAGCATTTGTTAATACGACTGGTTCTCCGTGTCATTGTTCGTGTCTGTATAAGCATTTCAACTGGAGCGTTTTTTTTTTTTTAAAGTTAACCCTTCATTTTTTCATCTTTTCGCTGTACAGTTTGCTGTCCACGCAATTAATGTTGTCTGAAAGACTTCAGTGTAATGTTTTACTTTATTTGAATAATGTAGCCCATAGTGAATCAACTCATCTTCAACCTAACAGTAAAGTAATTTTTAAGTGTTGACTTTCCGTGCCCATCACGGAATCAATATTTGGAGAAAAAAAGTCGTGATGAGCACAGCTTTAGCGGGAAGTAGAAGCACAAGCTCGAAATTTGAATTGAGAGATTTTAAATATTTGGCCTTCGATTTGACCTTGATGTGAGAAATCGGGACCAGCAACAATCCATTTCTTATTTGATAGGCTAATATCTAGATTTTCTTAAAAAAAAAAAAATGTCCGGTTTAACTGATAATTTTAGTGGTTTTCACAAGACTGAAGTAGGTTTCTTTTCGCAACCTGTATGTATTAATGCAAAGTGGAAGCTTTCAATATGAGTGGAAAAATTAACATATGCTTGTGATCATGGCTATCGCTCGAGCCGAATTATTAACTAAATAAACCTTAGAGAGCTACGGGGACAAGAGTGAGTACAACTTAAAACACGTTCAGAATGGTTTAGTGGGGTGTGTGTATGTCACACAATATATATGTGCATAGTTATTGTCGGTAGATTTATTAAATTAATAAATCTCTTATTTATTACACATGCCACACACACACACACACACAAACACACACACATATATATATATCCCCCCCAATATAGGTTATCTAATTCGCACACTGGTGAGCATTATGTATATAAACGTCAACTCTGGGCGCGTCTAACGTATCTATGTAGTTCTAAATGTGTGAATCAATTCTGAATTCAATACACTACATGTAAAAGTGTTCTTCCTACGTCAATGTATCCACTAATTTTTATTCGATTTCCATATTAAGGTATGTTTCTTTACGTGTAATTTTATTGTCTCATCTTGTGGGGCACTTGCATTCCATTATGTTATTGGCAGATGAGAGAACTGTTACCACTTTCCAGACCAACCAAATTTCACTGTGAATAATCAGAAAATGACTTTAAACGAATTTTTCGTTCCTGTTGCAGACAGTTATTTTGTTACCATTAATGACTGTATTAACTCTCTGATTTTTGTGCAATATTAACTTGTATATCGGATAGCATTCTTGGTGATAGAATCTAATATTGAATTCAATCTTTGATTTTGTAATCCCATACATTTTCAGAAGTAACAATCGTCCAAGCTAGAGATTCAAATATACGAGAAAATGACCCTTATTTGCAATACATGATCATACATCTGAGCATAATCTGTTAAAAATAGAATAGAAAATATTTTGATATATGTAACCGCGAGTTATTGGTATTAAAGTTTAGTCCAGAATTGCCTAGTTTGCCATAAAATGTAATTCTTCATATAAATTAGTGTAGGATTTAGCGATTCAACCGGTTGGGGTTTAAGCTAAAGGGGCACATAGTACAGTTAGCTAAATTTTTATTATTAGAAACAGATAATCGTCGTTTTTGAATAATGCATCCACTTTCCCTAATTGAAGTTATTTTGTCTCCATATTTTTAAAAATCAAGGAAATTTTTGAATATGCGACAACTTTTATACATTTGGCATTGATCTCACTAAACTATGATTCGATACTTAAATACATAACGCTCAATATTCTGTCTTTTTTTAACTTTTGGGGGAGATCGATAGCACAGCCATTCCTTGTTGATACTACCATCCATATGAAGATGGTAATATGAGCATGTATCGTCTTAGTAGAAACTAAAGACACAGCAGTGAGTTGGAACACCTTTTTTTAACTTAACAGTATGCGTCAATTGTGTTCTTCGACACATACTGGGGTTTTGTATGACAGTAGGAAACCCGTGTGATATAAATACTGAAGAAGATCTTTCTGTAAGAGATGATACGAAATCGTTCATGATATTTCTTAAGGAGTTTGATAAAACTATATTCGAGATGAGAAATGGGAAAGCAACTAGAACAAATGCCAACTAAGTTCAGTAAAAATATGTGGTACGGAGCCATATGATTTCTTGGTTATAACAGTGATATACTGGCATAAGTAATAGAGCGCAGAGTGATGTGAGAACAACAAAACTCTTAGTTACACACTGGAGAAACTGTTTCGAATATTAAGCAGAAGTATTATAGAAGAATAAATGTGCAAGTTAAGGAAGAATAATTTAGGTTTAGAAGAAGAAAAGGCTCAAGAGATGCTATTGTCACTTGTTAATAGTAAACAGTGAAAGGTTTTTTAAAGAAAATCAAATGTAGTGTTTCATAGTGTAGAAAAGTCTTTTGATCGAGTAAATTTAATAGTTTTGGTTAGAGTTTCAAAGGAACTTTAAGGTTCAAATGTTAATAAAGAGTTTACGTATGAACCAATAAATAAGAATTAGAATAGAGAGGAAATGACTAAGGAGATTGCAATTTAAAAAGAAGTTTGCCAGGAATGTTACCTTCTTTCAATGTTATAATGAGAAAGGTATTTCAGTAGAAGACGGTGCGTAACATCAGAAAAGTAGCATTGCTGGTAGCAAATATTCTGTGAAAACTGTCATGCATAAAGTAAGACAATTCAAATCTTTCCAGAAAATAGAGAAAGTTATTGTTCCAGAAATGTATGATATTGGAGGAGAAACTATCATGGAATCATTACAGAAAGAATCTCAACAGCTGCTTAAATATTTTCTACGTGAACAAATAAAAAACGAAGAGAGATGTATCTCTTTCAAGAAATAAGTAAAATTATTTCTGTCTTTCTTTACTCAGAACTCTTTATACTTTTACCAGGTTTGTGTTCTTTGTTTCGATTACAAGCAGAAAAATATTTCTTCATATTAGTAAACAAAAACATGCTTCAGCACAAGCACCTGCAAGCAGCCGATGAATCTATCACCAAGGTAAGAAATACGAAGAGGAATCCTTCAACCCCTCCACAGGCTGTGCTTCGAAAGACTGGTTATAAAAATGGACACCTCGAGGCAGAAAACAAAAGTCATCATCTGATCACATCCTATTTATCTCTCCAAGCTGCACTGGGAGGGAGAAATTCCTCCAATCTCACCTCTGAGCTTCATCGAGCAAGAGGTAAGGCAGTATCGGGGAGGAGATACTATCTCACCTCTATGTTGCTTCGGGCAAGATGTATTCTCACCCACTTCCCGCTGATTCAGGCAGTAGGATTTACTATCTTATCTCTGTACTGCTCCGGACATAAGATTCCTTGAGACCTAGCTGCAACTGCAGGATTACTCTTAACCAACAACCCTAAACCTGCGCACCAATATGAGCAGAAGGTGCAACTTATAGGGGAAAACAATTATTAGAAAATTACTAATTTGTAATCTTGTGTATAAATTGTATTAAAAACTTTTATAATAAAAAAGGTGAGAAAAAATGTGTACCGTTTCTCTACCGAATGTTACATGCTGATGGCGTCGGTTGGGAAGTGATCTTGTTATTGGATGCTATTTTTAATAACTGAAAAACAGGACTTTGAACATTTATCAGGCACATTTTTTTTTGGGGGGGGGGCGGGAATCCGTAAAGTTGGTTCATTAAGTCAGGTAATTTTTTTAATGCCTCGTACGGTGAAGAATACTTGCCAGGACGAAAATAGTACAAACAACATGGGAGAGTCAGGACCCAAGATTTCGTCTAACATGCTGCATTTAACGAGATACTCTCGCCGCATAACGGAAGACCTCGACCGCTTTTTCAAGCTCTTTGACGATCGGGCTACGTTACAATCATGGATCGCCAAAAAGGAGGAGGTATTACCGATATGTCTTCAGGAAGTATAAACTATAAACATTATTTGTTATTATAAAGTCTGAAGAATTCAGGGGAAACGTAAAAGTATATGTTCCATATTATATTTCACTTACAAAACTTCTGTCACAACTTCATAAGTGCCTATTTTACCGCATTTAACAGCATACTTGCATGCGTATTTCATGAATTGTAAGTGCACAAAAATTCGATGTCTAAATATTACTTTAAGTGTTATTATTTCTAGAATTACTCCCATTTCTTCCCTGACTTCTGTTCATCCCATTACGTCCATTTTGTTGGTGTCGCATGACGTTTTGTGTGACCATCTAGGAGAGTTCGGCCATCTGATTAGCTCTTCTGGTGATATCAGAAGGATTGTTGACTTGTAAAGAGGGAGGTCTTTCGGTGGGGTTTTGGACTGAAGGTTGGAGCGGTTGTTGTGGTAACCCGTAAGTTGATTGAGGAGGGGAAATATTCTGTATCGGCGGAAGGTATAGGTTGCGACAACTGAAAAGGTAAATTCGTAATTTGGTGTCCCGGCACAGAGGAAATGGGTACTTCCATGAAAGAAATAAATTGTTGAATGGGAGTAATGGGTTGATGCGGTTGCGAAGGAATGGCCATTAGATTATTAGTTTCATTTAAGAGTTGCGATGGTGTTCGAGAAATTTGGCCGTGAAAGGTACTTACCGGTATAGCTTGCGATAGCTCCACATAATTTCGTTCTCTCATCAGGTCTTGTGCAGCCTCTAAAGATTGGAGACGAGTTTGCAGGACCTGGACTGTTTGGTATGGTTCCAAAGCAATTTTTTGAAATAAATTACGCTGAAGTCTCAGTGACAGGAAATGAATCTTTTGTTCTTCAGTACTTTCTGGTACAAGTTGTCGAATTGTTCGCAATTTTCTGAAATTGAAAAAATAAGGATCAACAAGTTGGTCTTCCCCTTGTTGAATCTGTAATAACTCAAGTTCGGCCTTATATGCTTTAATTTTTGCCCTACTTAGGAACTTAATTCTTGTTTTAACTGTTTGCATTTTTTTTAGTTGCAGTAGTAGATCTGACAGGCACATTTCCTGAGAAGTTAAAATACACAAAAGTCAAACCGTTATATAAGAAAGGGGCCAAAACAAAAATCGAAAATTACAGACCTATTTCCTTTTTATCTTCCTTTTCAAAAATCATAGAGAAAGCTATTCTCAATCAAATTATACCATTCTTATCTAAGCATAACGTAGTTTCACCTACACAGTTTGGTTTTCAAAAACACAAATCAACTGAAATTGCTATATATAATTACATCAATGAGGTCACAGAAGCTCTAGACAAAAGCAAAAAATGCGTGGGAATGTTTCTAGATTTATCTAAAGCGTTTGACTCTGCCCCTTTTAACATTCTTATCCATAAACTTAACAGTTACGGTTTAAGAGGAGTTGTTAGCTCTTGGATTAACTCTTATTTGCAAAATCGTGCTCAAGCTGTTGAACTATCATTTATGTCCAATACAGCTAAATCAGCAACTCATAAATCTAAATTTAAAACTATTTCTACCGGTGTTCCTCAGGGATCAATATTAGGACCCATATTATTTCTACTATATGTAAATGATTTACCAAATGACGTAACATTAGCAAATACAACTATGTACGCTGATTATACGAGTCTAACTGTAACAGGTACAAGTCATTATATTATCTGTGATAAAATTGACAAGACAACCCGTAGTTTAGAAAACTGGTTTGCCCAAAACAAACTAAAATCAAACACAGAGAAATCTATAGCACTAAATTTTCATCACATTCAAAATAAGCATTGTCTATAAACTAATATGTTAAATAATCAAAAAATAATATATTAAAACTCAACTAAAATTCTGGAACTTTGGCTAAACCACAATCTTTCCTGGGAAGCACACATATTTTCACTAGCACAAAAGCTCAATAAAATGCTCTATGCATTTAAATCAATCAAACATGTTTTAAAACTAGATACGATTCGTAACTTGTGTTTCGGACTCTTTCCGTGTTTACTTTCATATGGTATAATCTTCTGGGGAAACTCCCAAAAAAGTAATATGTTGTTCATTATTCAAAAAAGGGTTTTAAGAACTATGGCTGGGGCCAAAATAAACGACTCGTGTAGACCAATATTTAAGGAACTTCAAATATTGCCTTTACCCTCGCTATACGTATTTCGTATGTTACTGTTTGTTAAAACCAACATTGAGGTATTTAATGCACCAGCAATCCATAAATACAATATCAGGCGTATGGATAAAATCCCCAGCAAACAGCACTGCACTAAATTATACGAAAGAAATGCAATGTATATGGGTACCATACTATATAATAAGCTGCCTCTATATCTTCGAAAGACAGAACAAAGAGGAGAATTTAAGCGATTACTGAAAACCTACCTATTACAGCACTGCTTTTATTCCGTGAATGAATTCCTAGGTGTGTAAATGAATTTGGTTATTGGTAGTATTTAAAATGTCTATTTTTTGTTTCTTTTATATAGTAGACGTTAGCGTAGTGTTTTAATTAATTCGTATGTATATGTTAGAACTATGTATGTTTATGTATTTTTATACCCTGACGAGTCTTATTCATACGCACGAATTCGTGCAATATATATGATCATAAAGACGAAATAAAATGAATATGAATATGAATATACACAGATCATGAGATTAAAATGAACACAGTGATATAATAACACAATTTCTAGTTTTTCTTCGCAATTGTATTTTAGAGTCAGTTTACTTTACATGAATTAATACGAGCCTGATTTTTCTACATGTTTCTATATACAAGAAAGTTAGTTTTCGTTTTCAAGGATTTATTCTTTCTCGTAATTAGTCTTACGCGACATGCTTCTCTACATTTTCTGGTGTTTGTTTGTGACGTTTGTAGCCAGAACATAGCCTCTCAACATCAACAGATGTCAACCGAACAACATTTATGGAAAGAAACAAGATTAGTATCTATATTTTCTGGCAAATTGGAATATAACCCTTGAAGTTATTGTCCCATAGCTTCAACTGCTTTGTAGTTTTTCTTTTATATATATATATATATATATATATATATATATATATATATATATATATATATATATATATATATATATATATATATATATATATAATAAGAGAGCGCTTGAATTCACCAGGAACTGATTGCAGCTCGTGCTGAACTTCATCAAGTAGAACTAGGCATTCACTAAGTAACATTCTTCGAGTCCCTTGTTTCTTAAATGGTGCCATGATATTACAAGAGTCTTATCATTATCAGACTTCTGTTAACGTCTTGACAATTGAAAGCGTCTTAGCTCTACTGATCGGTTGCTAACAATAAACTGATCGATTAGTCCTCCATAAACTAGGCATTCCTCCATCCTCCCATTCAAAAGCCATTCTGTTCTATACAGGTTCGTATTTATATATTGCACCTCTATGCTCGAATTCCCCCCCCCCTTCCCCCACTGCATCAGTATCACTGTTAAGAAAAATGGGTTAAGTTCCAAAGTTGGGCGTCCGTTTCCATAAACATTTTTAAAATTTACAGGAAAGATATGGATAATTTAATCGTTTGTGTGCTCGATAATATATAAGGGTCTCGAAAAATCTGTTTGTTTGTTATATATAAGCGATTATAAACATGGGACTATACGGCGAGCGGAGGGAACTACTTGGCGCAAGGCAACCGAACAGTTGCATTGTGGGAAAGTAACGAGCATTTATGTTATCAACATGGCGAATGTACAAGTGCAATGAAGTATCAGTTTTAACATTTGTGAAGCAATACGTTGATAACGAGCAAAATCTTTTAAAAGTTTGTGAAGAGCATGGATTAATGAACCTAATAACAAATTGCAGAAAATGTGGAAAGGAGATAACAGCCAAAAAAACGTGGCGAAAGCACACGCCCAACTTTGGAATAAATGCCAGAAAAATAATTGTTTACATTATTCACCGTCTGTAATGGTTTAATAGCATCTACATTAATAATACAATAAGCTGTCTGTATGTCTGTAGCGCTTTTCAACTCGAGGACCATAATAGATAGAAACAAGGAATTTTAATGTTTTAAATCTCTCAGAGAAATTATCCAAATGACCTGTTCCAGGTCACTAGGTCACACCTGAACTGAGATATAGGGGGGCAAAATCCCATAAGAATAACATGAGGACATTTTAAAAATAATCGAAAACGACCAATATTAGTGTTGAACTCATAGTTTTTGGGGTCACAGAAGTGAATAGTGAGTTTTAATCCAATTCAACTTCAAGGTCATACTCCACACCCAGGGGAGGGAGCGAGATTTTAAAAGTAATCGAAAATGACAGATATTAGTGTTGAATTCATAGTTTTCGAGGTATTAGTTTTCATGATGTTCAAGTTCATCCTCACGCCTTGGAGTGGGGGTGGGAGAAGATGACTTTTTAAAACTAGTAAGATAAGTTAGCTAAGTAATTACTACTGTAATTAGAGCGAATTAAACACATTAACATATTTTTTTCGTGCATGCGCGGAATTCTGCGTGTTGCTAATTTTAAATATTACCTTACTGTGAATCTTTAAAGAAAATTCCAAAATGTTGCTGCCGCTAAATTCTGCCGCCTTGTACTCGAGCACAGAATAGCACTCATCTAAATACGGGCTTGGTTCTATAGACATTTAAATGCATTTACAATCTAAAATTGCATTTACTGCATGTTATAAAAGCATGTATCCAGTGGTCGAAGTGAGGCGGTATGCGGTGGTATGCCATACCGCCTCTAGTTTTTCAGCGATGAAGGCACACCTCCTCTGGGTTTTCAATGATGAAGGCATACCGCCTCTAGTTTTTCAATGATCAAGACATATCGTCACTTTAAATACTGTTAATAAATCCATTTTATACACGGTAATTGACGAATAGCTTAGCACGTGAAAATGTAGAAATTTTTTCTGAGTTGACAACCCCAACATTATTACCTTTTTCTTACCTTTGTTTTTAAAAATGAGATGTCTTCGAAGAAGTTCATCTAGTTTATGTTTTGGTGTGTCATATTGTATTGTTTCTTCCTTATGTGTATGTGTGTGTGTGTGTCTCATCTTGCCTTAATGTATATAAATGTCGTGTTTTGAACATAGGCGGATTTACGGATTGTCTGCTGTGGCGACAGATCTTCCGGGGGTTTGGAAAAACCTTCAATCGAGTGGGGATCCTTGAGTTTTCCCGCAGGATATTGTTAATATAAAAACCTGTTTTTTAGGGTTTTCGTGTATAATTCTCTAAATAAAATATAGGTGATTTTTTTTTCAGAAAATTGTTGGTGCGGAATCAGTTTCTCCATCTCCGCCCCCGTAACTATAGAGAAGCTCTCCAATGATTTATTGTCATTTTGTAAATAGAAACGCGATCTTTTAGGCACCATTCCCTCACTGTATTTCAATATTTAGATAGCCGGTATGTCGAGTCAAAATCGTAATAAAACATACCACCTCTGCTTTCTTTCTTTCTTTTTTTTTTTTTTTTCCACTTCGAACACTACGTGTATCTGAAATAAATACTCACAGAATATGCTTCTAAACATTAATGTGTGCTTTCACCTTCGAAATATGCATTTATATGCACTATAAAGCTTCAAATTTGAGCTACATTATTGTTATTGGAAACTCTCAAGTTTGACAGAGATGCGTATAAGCAAATAAAATATGCATTTGCATAATCATCCGATAAAAGTACTCATTTGTAATTTAGTGTACAAACTGTATAAAAACTCTTATAATAAAAATAACGAACGAAAAAAAAAGAAAAACGTCTACCGAATATTACAATATGTTTGTATGTGTTACTTGAAATATACCATGTACCATCAGAACAATTTCAGTGCAGTACATGCAGTAGAGTTGTAGTTTGCAGTAGATTTAAGTCACTTAAGCAAGGTGACCAGAATTTTCACTTGCGAAAACGGGACGCATACGAATCGGCTACGGAGGGGGGCAGTGCTTAAAGTGATATCAGATGAGGTGACGGTATGGAACAAATATGACCACTTTTAGCACTACTTTTGCCCGAACCAATGGCGTATTTAGGGTGGGCCTCCGGGCTTAATCCCCTGAAATTTTATTTACTACATAAAAGTAAATGGCATATCTTGCAGAATTTTCATATTTCCAGGACTAATGTTAGCAAAGTACCCCCGAAACAAAATCGTAAATACGCCACTGGCCAGAACCCTAAAGAACATCTCTACTCCTGACATTTTTGCACCATTTTTGATGTGAAAAATCTATAGGAAAAAAGAGAGAGAGAGAGAGAGAAAAAACAAATATGTAAATGTTTTCAGCCTAACAGAAATAAATATTAATATTCAATGAATATTATTTTCCGTTGTGTTCCATTGTATTGCATTGCATTCCATTCAATAAAATGGAAACTTTAAATATTGCTAATCATCTTATTATTCGGTAAATAATTACCAGCTTATAATGCAAATCCAGGGAAAAGAAAAATGTGTAGCCGGTTTATGATTTTATGATATATATATATATATATATATATATATATATATATATATATATATAGGCCTATATAAGAATTTTCTGTCAGCTCGAAGTGTAAAATTCTTATACTTTCTACATAGGTGTGGACCTCTAAAAATATACAAAACAAATTGTACATAGACGTACTTTAGAACCAAGAGCGTCATTTAGAGGGGCAATACCCCCCCACCCCCGAGTTTGAGATTTATATAGATTTTATCCATAGAATACATGTAGTAGTAAGTCAGTGAAAAACGCGAAATTTTACTTATATTAAGGGCTCTTGCTTAACCCCAAGCAAAATCGGAAATGTCGCTCCTGTTTAGAACACGATTAGAATATTAGACTATTTTTACCAACCTGGCTTCTATTACATAGAAATGTCTGCTATCTTGAACATTAAGTCATAGTATCCACCACAGCTTCTTATAAGGTCCATCTTCCTTCTTTTCTCGTTGCTGACATCTTCTGTAATCTGCACTGTGCCTTCCTTTTCGTAACCAAGACTTAAAGGAGCAGTTCGACTTAGAAATGCATTTTTTACAATTTATTTCCATTTGTAGAGTTGGAAATTCTAAAAGGAATGGTGTTTGTTTGATCGCGATATGTTCAGTCGTTAGCGAGTAACAGAGGAAGAAAGATTTTGTGATGACGTCATAGGTGGGCAAAGAGCGAGAGCAGGCTTACAATACATACTACACAGTGCCAAGCATTTCGTTTGTGAGAGGTGCGGTGGCACGTTCTAAGTGCGGTTTCCTTTCCCAGAACTGATTGCAAAGACTTACAAATATCATCTGCATGTAGAAAATGATATCTGATGATGGGCTGTACAAATGTTTTTATAATATTATAAAACGTATCCTATAAAGCATGAGTTCAGCGTTTCAAAAACAAAGAAAAAGAAAAAGAAAAAAAAGAAAAGAAAAGAAAAAAGAAATCGAAACCAATATGTAAATAGATGGCGGACGAGATTGCTGCAACACCTAAGTACCTTTTCTTTAATCATTCTTCCGATTCCCAAACATAAGTATGTTCATTTTCACGTTTTGTTGCAATTTTTAACGCTGACCCTATAATTTTGTGCTTCAAGGTATGTACAGGAGCGCAACATATGAGGCAAAAATGAAATAACATCTGTAAAGTTTGCCAGAATACGAAAAACACTTCACCGGTTAAATTTCTTTTATTCTCATAGCTGTCCGCGGAACAACTCTCATCACCCGTTTCATCATCATTGTCACATGATACAGAGAAATTAAACGATGAATCAATGTCTTGAGGAACAGTCATCGTCACTGATTCCTTCTACAAGCCGATATATTTCACTCCCTAATTCACATTGTATAGCTTATTTCTAAAGTAGTATCTTCAGAATCATGAGTGACATTGTCTCTATTACCCTCTAATGCCTCGTCTTGACTACAACCGTCAATTGCGTCTTGTACGATATTTGTACGTTGGTAACTGGACATAGATCGGTGCTTGTTCAATGGCTCGGATTTTAAACCTTTCAATAATATGCTTGGAACAGCATTCTTTCTCAGTTTGCGTGTAAATAATTCTCCTGTCATTAGCCATAAGTGGATCTAGACGGTAAAAACTCAGGGGGGGGGAGTCAGAACCCAGACTATGATATGTATATCATGTTTACTAAAAACTTTCAAAAATATCTAAATAATAGCTTAAATCAATTTTGTCACTCAAAAACTGGGGGGCCTAGGCCCCCGGCCCCAGTCTAGATCCGCCACTGGCATTAACTTTTCTTTCAGTAAACTTCACTTCTTGAAGGAGGCTCTTCAAGATGTTTGGAACACGAGTTAATATATTTGGTACATTTTTTCCCATTGATTTTCTTGAGCCATAATTGATATCGATCTGGTGATTTTTCACGACTTAATTAATAGAAACGTAAGAAAAGATACTTTACGTCCTCAGCTTCAATTGCACAAGAATTACAACCGAAAACACAGCAAGTGTTAGGCATTTCTATTTCACTTCACAGACACAGCACGCGCTGTACTAACACGTGTTTTGTACTTCACACTAGTGTTCCTTTCAGAAAAAAAATCCGGGGGGGAAGGGACACTTAGTATTCGGAGAGGCACATTATTTTTACACAGTACTATTATATTTATTACATTATAGACGTATTTTGGTCTCCTCCGGGGGAATCTCTCAGAGCTCCGGGAGACAGTGCCACCATAAAAACATGTCTGGAAGAAACACTGTTTCGCACAACAAACGTAATTACTGCTCTCTCTCTCTCTCTCTCTCTACTCTTTTTTTATACTAATGCTATAGGAAAAACAACTAACAGAAACTTCCCTCAAGAGTTCAACACAGAGCAACTAACAAATCCAAAAAACAATCTATTAAATCCAATGCACTATTAAAGGTTTATCAGCTGCGTACAAAGGAGTGGTTGCTGACTCACATTGAGTTTCTCGCGTATCCCACCAATGACGTAAGCAGTTACGATTCATCAAAAACAAATGTCTGTAGAAGCTGAACGAGACGGCCTATCAAGATATAAAAAAATACGGGTCTCTTATTTTTTGTTACTCTTTCTATTACACCAAACTTGTTTTTAACTCGAACTGCTCCTTTAACATACGCCTCAGGATTAAACATGTGTACAGGGGGCCCGATTAACGACACAAAAATTATACTCGAAACTGTACTAATTTGTAGCGAATTTCCAAGATCAGACATTATTATGTTCATTTTACTGAAACCACGTTTACAATCTGCACTGCTAATTTCTATGGTGTTAAGAGCGGTGAAGCACCTTTTTACAGTTTCAGTAACAACCTTCTCCCCTGTTGCCTTATATTGCACAAAGTCGCGAAGAACATGTGAATTTAATCCAAACCTAAAAGCAAGTTCCTTGATTTCTTTCTCACCTTGTCGAATGTCACCGATCACTGAAAACAGACTCTATTTGACTTATTAGCTTGTGATTCGTATCGTTTTCATTAATGGTTCGCACTTTGAGGTTATTCACTATACACTGTACCGCCTCTGCTTTTTTTTCCACTTCGAACACTATATATATATATATATATATATAAGCGATGTTCAAAATATTTATGAAGTTGAAAAACAATGCTGTGAAGAATCAGCGGACAGAATTGTCTTCAGTGGCGTATTTAGGAGGCTATCGGGCTCAAGGTCCCCCCGAAATAAATTTGTTAGTTTTTCGCATTCCACGTACAACAGTAATCCTTCTAACTACTTCTAAGAATGTCATTGACTTTCCATTTTCTTATGCTATTTTTTTTCAGAAATAATACTGTATTTACCAAATTTCATTCCATGTAAGAACTGCGTCCTTTTGTTCTTTCTTTCGTCCTTTCTACTTTTCTGTTTCTTTTTCCTAACGTTACTTTCTTTCATTTCGTCTATCATACTTTATCGACCATTGTCAGTTGTGATTCAAGTCGGCCGTCATCAGTAACACCAAAACTAAGAGCAGTTGATAAGCGAAACTGGTGTTCCACACCAACTTGCGCGGATATCAACATGACAGGACTTGAGTTATTATAACAAAGGAAAAATTATATCTTTTAGTTATTTTTAAAAGAAGGAAATGTTTGAATTTAAAAAAATCAAAACGAGGGAATAGTTAGTCCGGGGAATTAGGAAGGCCAAGAGGATGCTTGCTTTTTCTTGTATAAATAGAATAAAGGGTTAGATTCACTCCAAAATTTTTATATCATATCATATAGGATTTATCGGTCTGCAATTCTTGCCATTATAACTTCAATTTATGCATAAATTAAAATATACCGGTATTTAATTCTCAAACTCAGATGGGCAATTGCCCACTTCCTTCCTTGTATTGGGCATAGCCCCTCGAAACAAAATCCTAAATACACCATTGGTTGTCTTCAACATTGGGAGGTGGGCACATTTGAGGCTTATTCTAGAGAAGGGAGATGAAACTCATATTACGGTAGATGAATCTGATCAACTGTTGTAGAGTATATTATATATTAGGCGATGTGGATGAAGTAGTAATACATATCAGTATTACAAATCACTGCCATGAACACATTCTGAAATCTGAATACATACATATTTATAATTGGTATGTTTCTAATTAGGCATCCACAAAGATCCACGTTAAAATTGTTTTATAATAATATAAATAATGACTTCCCCAAAACTATGAAGAAAGAATATCAATTATGTATGACGCAACAATACTCTTTGAGCAAAATGATGATAATCTCAATCAAGGACGCCGATTTCTCTGTAATTTTTTTTTTGGGGGGGGGCATTCATAAAAAATACATAATACATATAACAATAAAAATACAGGGGTTCCACGTGAGCTTTTGGGGGGCCTCCTTAAAATTATGGAGAAAAATATTCCAGCAATTGAATTCTTTTCTTTGCTTACGAAGCATCCTCTCTCAAAGAAAAATTGGGACGCGCGGAAATACATAGCAACAAACCATGGTTCGAACGAGCAGAAAAGAGAAAAGAAGCAAAATTACGTTGGCTACAAAATCCGAATGAAATAACTACACAAAATTTCGTAGACATCAAGCGGGAAACTTCCAAAACTTTTAGAAGAAACGCGATTTTTTGAAAGCTAAAATTTAGGAACTTGAAGATAAGAGTAAAAATAAAAACATTCGGGACATGTATAAAGTAATCAAGGAATTTAAGAAAGGCTATCAACCTCGTGCTTATGTTAAAGAAAGCTGATGGAACAGTTCTCACTGATACAGGTAGCATTTTAAATAGATGGAAAGATTTCTTTAACGATTTGCTTAACACGCAGCAAAAACTAAGTGCGTGGAGAAAGGGAGATACACACCGCAGAAAAGCATATTCCAGAACCCAACCGAATAGAAGTAGAAATCGCTATAAAGAAATTAAGGAAACACAAATATCCGGGTGTAAACGAAATTCCGACTGAGTTAATTTTAGCTGGAGGCAAAAAATTGTGGAACAAGATACACAAAGTCATTCTCCTTATCTACAACAAGGAAGAATTGCCGCAAGAGTGGAAAGAATCACACATTGTTCCAATCCACAAGAAAAGCGACAAAACTGACTAATAATTATCGAGGCATCTTTCTTCTGTCAACATCCTATAAAATCCTTTCAAATATTCTAAATATTCTATTAGCAAGATTGACCCCATACGCAAATGAAATGATTGGAGATTATCAGTGTGGATTTAGACGAAATCGATCAACTATCGACCAAATAGCTATTTACCATTCGCCAAATACTCGAAAAGAAGTGGGAATACAGTAGCCCGGTACATCAACTATTTATTGATTTTAGAAAGGCTTACGACTTGGTTAGGAGAGAAACATCGTACAACGTTCTTACAGAATTTGGAATACCGATAAAGCTAATTAGATAAATTAAGACATGTTTAAATGAATCCCAAAGTATAAAGTCCGGGTAGGAAATTTTTTGGCCACGAGCTTTCACGTCGAGAATGGCCTGAAACAAGCAGATGCGTTGTCGCCATTATTATTTAATTTTGTGCTGGAATACGCTATAAGGAAAATCAAAGATAGCAACCAGGGCCTAGAATTGAACGGTATTCACCAGGTTATGGCATATGCTGATGATGTAAATTTAATAGGGGATGACAGGAGAACAATAGAAAGAAATGCACAGATCTTATTAAACGCTTGCAGGGGCATGGGTTTAGAAGCAAAAGCAGAGAAAACTAAATACATGGAAGTATTAGTCGGGACCGTAATACGGTAAATTATGGATTCGTTAAAATATTAATTAATTCTTTTGATAAAGTGGATCTTTAAAATATCTAAGATCAATATTAACAGACGAAAATCATATTCACGAAGAAATTAAATGTCGACTAAAAGTAGGGAATTCGTGTTACTATTCGGTTCATATCTCATGTCGTCGCAAATTCTGTCGAAGAATTTGAAGCCTAAAATATATAAAACGATAATCAACCTGTTGTTCTGTATGGTTGCGAAACATGATCGCTTACTCTAAAGGAAGAACATAGACTGAAAGTATTTGAGAACAAGATCCTAAGACGAGTATTCGGACCCAAGAGGTACGGGAATGGAGAATGGCGGAACTTCATAACGAGAAACTACATAATTTATACGGTTTACCAAACATTGTTAGGGTCTTCAAGTCTAGGAGGCTTAGGTGGCAGGACATATAGCCAGAATGGAAGAAAGTAGGAACGCTTTCAAAGTTTTAGCGGCAAGACCAATCGGTAGCGGTAGCGGTAAGACCAAGTGGTAGCGGTAAAACGACAATTAGGAAGACCTAGGCGCATATGGGAAGACAATATTAAGATGGATCTCGCAAAAATAGGAATACAAAGTAGAAACTGGATCCAGTTGGTTAAGGATAGAAGTCAGTGAAGAGCTTTTGTGAACGCGGCATTGAACCTCCATGTTCCATAGGCTATAGAGTTAGTTAGCTTACGAAGCATGAGTAGATGCCTAGGCTGATACTACAAATAGATTAAATTCCCATTTACTGAAAAGATGGGTTCTACTGACATTGGATAGTCTGTATATTCTTCGTGTGCTAGGGCCTAGGGGAGAAAAGGAGATAAGATTTCATATCAGGTTGCGTCACGCAGTCCTACACTTTCATTTTTTTCATTAAAAATGTAAAAGCCAAGAAAAATGAAATGAAATCTTTGAGTTTTACGTCCCACGGTTATGCCGGTTAGGCTAAAGGAGACGGTGATGATGAGTGATGAATGAAATGGTGGAATGAAGAAAGTGGGAGGAAACGGGAGAACCCCGAGAAAACCCACGCACACGGTGTTTGTCCACCACAAAGTTCACTTGGCCGGGGCTGGGATCGAACCCGGAACCCCAAGCACCAGAGGTGAACGCTCTACCACTGAGCCACCGCGGCCTCCGTAAAAGCCAAGAGAAACAAATTTCATCTCACTTTCCTTTGTGGCAGTCGGACACAAATCATCACACTTTTCTGCAAAAAGCACTTTTCAAATCGGATTATTGGGAGAGCCTCCAGTTCCAATGTTGGGGGGGACATCTATCCTCATTTCCCCGGAATTTGTGCCCGTACCTACAGTGAGACAACTTTTCAGCATGAGGAGAGGGGTTGCTCCTCAAGCATTTATTGCAATTTGTGCCCAAGTAGCGTAAGTGGAATTAATACATATTGATGAGACTACTAAACGCACTGCAGCACGAAGTTCAGTTTGAAATACTACAGATTACGACTCGTTTTTAAAAATGGAAAAGCCAAAAGGAATCAATTTCATCTTACATTCCTTTGTGGCAGTCGGACACAAATCATCAAACTTATCCCAAAAAGCACTTTTTAAGTCAGATTATTGGGGGGAACTGTCCCCCCAGGTCCAACATTGGGGGGGACATGTCCCCCTCGTCCTCCCGGGATTTGCGCCAGTGATTGTAACTAGATTTCGGCGTTGCCGCACCAACTCAGGTAGAACTGTATAAAGCTCTCAGTATGGCTAACCCTATTACGGTTATCATAGTAGCCCGAGTCCGTGCAGATTTCTAAACACATTACCCCACAGAAATGAGTTCCATAAGTCCAGGCCTTCTAAAGGCCGTTGCGCCAGGAATTTAGTTATCATTATTATTGTTGCTAATAATAATATGTAATATTAGTAATAGTCTTAATAAAGATTCTGTCTGTTTATCTGCTCTGCTTGTAAGTATATTATTTCTAACTTTAAGATATAGTTATACAGGTCAATATATAATTGATTAGTTTCTTTCTAATCTGATTCTTCACGTGTATAAAAACTGGACAAACTATAAATTAGGATACTATACACAGGAATTTAATAATGATAGGTTCATTACTCAGATATTAACCTGCATACATTAATACATATGAGGATTTAGGTACTTAATAGAATGCTTTTTAATCATTTCTTTTTTTTAACAAAAAAGTTTTAAATTCTCATTATAGATATATGGCCTTCCCAGGACATTGAACAAAGTTATCGTGTCTTGCAAAATATTTTTGATGGAGACAAAGATCATGTTGTCATCGAGATAGATCAATCGTCCTCAGAAACTGAGGAAAACGAAAACAAGGACATATTTTGAACTCTTCAAGTGTTAAGTTCCAATTGTTTATTTTATCTATTTATGTGAGAATTTTCAAAATAATGTTCAGTCAGGTCTGATGTAGTGCTTTATGAGATTGATTCTAAGTTGCATGAAGAGCATAAACAAATAATAATAATAATAATAATAATAATAATAATAATAATAATAATGCTATTTATAAAAGACTAACAGTGCATCACACTCCTAATAGTAAAATCACGTTGATGCTCATTGCAATAATATAATGCAATAATTTAGATTTGAGCATTTATATTTATGTATCCGCAAGTTCGTTGGTCGGTTAACTTTAAAAAAAAAAAAAAAAAAAAAAGTGAATACAAACAATTAGCTCTTAAGTATTGACTTTAACCTATAATTAGTGCTTGAACTTTTCGGGTAAGCTGTACTCGCCCGATACCCATTGCGTTTGGTTTACTCAATCCTTAGACCTGATAAACTCATTTGACCCGTGTATGGCCTGTTTGGACCGTTTGACCCGATCGACTCGTTATGACTTCGTACATGATAATTAGAACAATTTGTGTTATGATAATAAAGTGAAACAACACATCATTTACAATAATGACACACGGGATTATCAGGTCATCCCTATTCATACGGTTCAATCGGGCAAACCCGATTCATACGGGTAAAAATACAATATCGGTCCAACTTGCGGTCCAGGATCTATTCTATTTTCCGAGCATTACCGAAAATGCACAGTAGCCCGAAATGGCTCGGACGTAAAAACTATCATATTATTATTATTATTATTATTATTATTATTATTATTATTATTATTATTATTATTATTATTATTATTATTATTATTATTATTATATTAATAGGAGAGAAAATTACTTGTTGAATGACCTCTATGTATTTTATTCCTATTTTAAATGGTTATTCTTGTTTTATTTATCTGCTTATTGGTTTGCAACACTCACAAAAGAGAATAGTTCGAGACTTCGTTGTTTACCCTGGCGACAGGGAGAGCGGCTAAGCTTTTGTAATACCGGCAACATCCAACTGGTTGACAAACCGCACGTGGCCGCCAACTGGTTTAGCTTTGAAAAACACTATAAATTATTTTTACTGGTATGCCATACCGGCCGATTTTCTAACTTTCGGATGCATAACCGGCTCATACCGCCTCACTTTAAGCACTGGAGGGGGGGACATTTGACTTCCAGATTGCATTTTGGGACTCAGCAGTGTTTTCAATTTACAAAATACGCAAGTAAGAGTGACAACACACCGTTTCTAACTTTACGTGTACCACACAACAAATAATGGTTCCCGATTGCAAGTTCTACCCAACAATTCTTTTAACTAGTTGAACACTAAGAATTCCCTCTCAATTCCCACTTGAACCACGAACACTCAATTCCCATTTGAAAATTCAGAAGTTCTAGACACGGCTGAACCTTGGCAACGAGTGTTGGTACGGAAGAGAGCAGAATTTGCATTGACGATTTATATTTTGAATAATAATTACGGGACACCTAGGTCATTTTTACTTAAAAACAGGACATTTAGGCATCCCGTTCGAGAGTCAGAAAAAACGGGACACTGGTTGGAAAAAAGGGAATGTCCCGGCTAAAACGGGACCTCTGGTCACCTTGCACTTAAGAGGAGAGTAAAAAAAAAAAAAAAAAAACTGATTAGGAAAATACAGAGGAGTTAAACTTGAAGAAAGTGTCTGAGAATACTTTCTTCTAGAGAATCAGTATTATCTCTAGCAGAATGCCCATTCTTCACATAGAGAGAATATATTTCATTCCCCTTTGTTTCCGTATCAGTTTTCATAACAAATAACACTCTTGGGCTTGGTGTAGGTGTCACAAAAGCAATCCGCCTGATTCATAAGCAACTCGATATGTTCGAGTTTGTTTTGGGTTACGATAATTTATGACACCATCCAGACGCCTGATGCTTTTGAAACCCTTCTAGAGAAGAAAAGAGGGAATAAAAGTCGCACATAATAGGTAGGGTTGCCAACTGGCCGGTTTTTCACCAGCCTGGCCGGAAATATTGCTCTTATCTTGATTAAAGCCGGTGACCGGTACAAACTTCTTAAAAGCCCCTTTATGACCATTTTTTTCAAATTTGTATCTAGTTCGAAGCAATTTAATCTAGTTCGAAATGTAAATTTAAAAAGTAAGTTACATTCCATAAATCCAAAGCTGTCGCCTTTCACCATCTATCAACGATTAATATATTTTGTTCATTAGTTCAGATGATTTTAAAGATATAACAGGGACTGTATCAGAAAAAACTTAAAATTTACTTATATGGAATTTTATACATTTATTGAGAGTGAAAATGGATTTCTTAAAACAATTTCCTGTAGTTGAAGCAGAAGTTTAAAAATTAAATTTTATTTCCCAAATCCAAAATTATCACGTAAAGAATAATATACTTTTGCTCATCTGTTTCGATAATTTCAAGGAAGTGGCATATACTGTTAAACACAATAAAATGATCAATATCGATTTCAGTTTCTCATACTAAGCTTATTAGTGAATGTACTAAGGATATGCAGAATACAGGTGCTCAGTGCCGTGCCGTTGAAAATCAGCGCCCGGGGAGAGAGTATACGACGGCGTCCCCGTATATATGGGTGAGGTCAACAGACCAGCAGCGAAGCGCCTGGTTTCTCCACTCTTTCTATAGGTTCTGACCCCTCCTTTCTTCAATAAATTCTTCCGTTTCTCCGTTTCTTCTCCCATACTTTCTATGCCAAGCCATTTTCCACTCTCATCCTCTTCATTCTTCTTTCTCCCTCTCTTCCTCTTCCTGCGTTCTTCTTCCTTCTCTAACTCTTTCTTGCTGTAACCGTTCTTCTCTAACTGTCTGTAGAATTTCTGTATGCTCTCCTTCCTTCCTTCCTTCCTCTTCGTCCTCATTTCTATTCTATTCTTCTTATCATATTTGTTATGAAATTTCTCTTTGTACTCCTATCCATGTCGCTCCTCTCATGGCAGTACACTCCCGCTGAGCACTCTTTCTGGTACCACCTCGTAACCAGACCTTCTCCTTGTTTTATTATGGTCATGTCTAAAAAGTTTATTCTTCCATTTTCTTCCAACTCCATTTCCAAGCTTATGCCTTTTTCTTTATCTTCCACTTAATTAGGCCTAACATATTAAAAATACACTAACTCACATACACAATGTGTGTATATGTTTCGTATGTATGCAGATAGATAAGACTATCACACACTAGAAAAATATTAACGAAAAAATCCTGGCGATACAAGTAGTTGATGGAGAAATGGTCCAAATGAATTCATTCAAACTGGAAACATTTCATGGCTCAGTGGAACAAACAAAAATACTGGTAGTGATCAATTTTTGGAAAATACGACATTCGTTCGTTTAAGTTTTGACCCGTTAAGGTCCTATTCTACAATTGCTTCAAGTTCTCAAATGTTATTATCCTCCTTGTTTTACGTTCATTTTTAACATTCCCACGGAAACAGCACCTTTCGTATGTGTCTTCATTCCGTTCATTTTCATACCTTCATTCTCACCGTCGCGTAGTGATTAATCTGATTAGGTTGAAAAGCATGATTAACTAGCAAACCTATCACATCAAAACGCCAATCGCATATTTCAGAGTTTGACCGTTTGTGATTTTGAAAACGCTCCTGCATACACTATAAGTAATTACTCGGTACCTTGTATATCTCATCATCATTAACAAATCATATATAATAACTTTAAGTAATAAGTAAAAACTTGTGATTCTTATAGAAATATTTGGGTTGTGAGCGGAGCGAGCAAGAAAATTTTCAACAAATGTATTTGCAAAGCGACAGCAATATTGATTTAATAAGTCGCGCAAGGTGTAGACATAGGGGTATCGGGGCCAGACACCCCAAATGATTTCCTGGATCCCCCAAATGACCAGCTTTTGAAACATAATCGTAAGATTATCTCGCTTCAGTCATTTAAAAGCGATGTTTGCACACTGTAGCTGGCCCCGCCTCAAAAACGACCGACCCCTCCTAGATAAATCTGTTGGCTACATCCCTGAGGGCGCTAATACCTTGTCGGGGCGACGACGCTTCGTTTACTCATTTCCAACACTTTTCCTTTCTTCTTGCTCGTTCGGCGCCTTCTTAGCTTCAGCGCCCGGGCCGACCGCCCCGCTCGCCCCTCCCCTCTTAGCTACGACTCTGAGAATAATACACATTCGATTATTGTTGGTTCTTAAACGTATTTAGCCGCATACTGTGAAATCATTAACGTGAAAATTAGTGCAAGTACGGGAAATATGTAATTACAACTTAACAAATTTAACATGTACGAAATTATCCCACGCACAATGAAGTAAAGAAAAAAACTTATACAGAATGATGTATTGTTTAACAAAAATAAACAGTATCACTTCAGAAATACTTAGAGTTAAATAGAGTATGCACAAATATTAATTACCATTTTTGTGGTTGGATTTGATTCCTAGATAATTTGTAAGTTATCTTAGTTACTCCATTTCCCTAATTACTTTTCTCTATGTAGTCACTAATTAGCATATGCGTGGCACCGCCATGATTGCTTAGTAATAAGTTTCTGTTTGTGTGTAATGTATGGTCATAAGCTAATCTCAGGCAATGTACACGTGTGGTAGCCTCTTAATTAGCAGCGAACTGTATCAAACCGTACCTCTATATTTAGGTTGCCAACTGACCGGTATTTTACCAGCTGACCATTATTTTTGTCAGACTTAGCTATATATTTAGAATACAATTATTCTTCATCTGTTCTGAGGATAATGTGCGGGTGCAAGTAATATTATTTTTCAGAGCTGGCAACCAGGGACGTCATTTAGGGGTGCAGGAGGGGGCAATTGCCCCACCGCCCAAGAGTTTGAGGAATACATATACTTTAATCGATTAGCTACTAATAACGCGAAAGTCTTATGTCGGTGGTGCTCTTGCCCTTTCCCCAAGCGAAATCCGAAATGACGCCCCTGCTGGCAACTCTATTTAGTGTAGAACTTCGGGTAGGCAACAGGAAAAACTTGGGAAGCCTGTTCCCTCCAATTCCATGTCCGTCAGATTGTAGGGAAGCGGAGCAGAGGGCCTCTTTCTACATATATAGAAATGAAAACAACACAGGTAAATTAATATTTCTCTCTTTTCTTGCTGTCCGTATAGTCAGCACGAATTTTCAGTATAGTCCCCCTACAACAAATAGATCTACAGTAGTACGCTTGAGATGGTAAAGACACGGCTCTGCTGAAATATGGATGAAAATCGATTACATAGCTTGTGCATACTGAGTGTCCACTGAGAAAAAATACTTTCAGTGAATCTGGGCAAGAAAGTGCTTGCTAAATTTAGGCCTGAAAAAATATATCTGACTTGTGCTCAAAGAAAACTGAAAATCATTTTTAACAATATGGAAAATCGAAAGATAGTTACATTAGTTGTTTTTCTCAATCGTACGTTTGTATCATTGTGTATTTGCACACTGCTTTTTATTGTATGTAGTTATTTAATAAGCAATTTTTCTTTGTGATAAATCCATGTTCAACTTTTGTTTATATACAGCAGGGATGCAAATAAGCAAGAAAATTTTACTCGCCCAAGATAAAAGCTATTAGCCACTTCTCACATTAAAAATCATTTACTTACCTTCTGTATGATATTAAATACTCGCCCGCACCGATGAACCACTTGCCCCGGGCGAGAGGTTATTTGCATCCCTGATATACAGTATATTTGAGTAAAAGTTTATAAAGCTACTTCCTGCAAATCGAGCGCCTTCCAGTCCCCCCATGCCTTTGGAATTCTTCATATGAATGCCCTTGAAGATGTTAAAGGTTCCATGAATATTTTAAAGAGCAAGTAGCTGAGCCTGCGCTGTCTATACATACCTTCATAAGACAACAGAAGATGAACATAATCAATTATTAAATAAATTCAACACATAAAATGAAATGTAATGTTTTGAATATGATTACTCACCTTCAAGCAGCTGCTGAAAGTGTCCTCCACCAACTTCAATATGAGTACTGTGCTTTTTACCAAGCGTTACCGAAGAAACTTCTGATAGTAATCAAACTATGACCTCCCTACTTCGGACTAGAATTTTTAGATAATGTTATTATTATTAATAATAATCTAGGTAATTACATATTATTCTAAAAATGTTCTCTGTTCACAAAGTTGCTTCTGTGTAGTTGTGAACTGTATATTTTAATATATAAAAATTCTATTTTTATTAAATACACCATATTCGACCTTACTGTAATATTAATGACAACAAACATGTCAATCTGCTTATATTTTGCAAATGTCAGTTCGTTAGTACGTGTGCAGTAGGGCGGGGCAAAAAAATTAATTGATGCAAATTTAATGAAGATCGCTGCTCTTGCATGTGCTAAGCACACTTTCAGTATGATTTCTAAAAAAAAAAAAAAAAATTCTACTTGTCGCAACTGGAATTTGATTCAGTAAATTTATTATTTTGTAATTTTCCAATTTCTCGCTAGATGGCACCACAAATATCAGTGTAGTTTTGTAAAACAAAAGGTTTGCGTGTAGTTGCAGAATTTCCTTACCACATATTTTAATTATAGTTTATACCTTTTTTTCATTTTTCTCTTGTTTTGTTTAAAATAAACGTTCGATGCAATTAACGCAGTTTTATCCTAAAACTTGCAACAAGTTTTTACCAAATCTTGCATTTATATCTGTACGCCGTTATTTTTTATGCACGATCTTTACATTTGAGCAGAACCCAGCCTCTCTTATAGCTGTTAATCTGTTAGCGAGGATCAGGTGTAGCATACGCACATGTGAGCATCACAGACATACGCTATTTAGAGGATTGACGAAAGTTGACACTTTCGGAGGGTCGCTTGCATTTTTGGAATATCATTATTATCATCTTCATTATTATTTTCATCACTACTCTTGTCAAATCACACTGTTAGGTTGTGCTGGTCCTTAGACCAATGCACAGGAACCTACCCCAATTCGTGGGGCCGCCGGCCCTAGCTCTTCTGCAGTAGAGCGTGAAACTGTATCTCGCTCCGGTCGTACTAGGCATCATTCGTGGGGCAGTCAACCCAATTTACGAACAACTAGACCCAGAGATCATAATGATTCTGGTGATTCTGTTCAATCAAGTAAGCGATCTCGTGATAGATCTCGGTCTCCTGTTCTGCCTACAAACCTGGACTCGGCTATGGATACTGGTTCTGGCAATTTATGTTTTTATACAGCCAAAGAACCAAACTATTCTTTTCTGCTCACAGACTTCGATACTAAATATACTCATACTAAAATGGTGTTCTTACAAATAATCAAGTATCTGCCTCGAGCAAGTATGGAAAACATTGTTAAAACTAGAAATGGATTCATAATTCGCTCTAAAGACCCGAATTTTGGCATAACACTCCGAAACAAACCGTCCTACGAAATCTTTGGTAAAACAGCTAAATTAACGAAACAAGCAGATCGGAAGACAAAACAACCACCCCCTCCTCGAAAACCACCCATGTTTTCTGTTGTTATCCGGGGAGTGATACCAGAAATTAGCGATGAAGAAGTTCTTGAAGAACTCAAACTAGAAGGAATCGAGGTTCACAAATGCATTCGCATTAAAATTAGCACTGGCCCTACTTATATGGTACGCGTTTTGTCGCAAAATCAGACCTCTTTTGACTATCTGTTAGCTCATGGTGCTCCTATTTATAAGAAACTTCATCGTGTCGAGCCCTCCAAGACACCAGGGCCGTTACACTTCGGTGTGAAAAATGCCAAACTTATAACGCTCATTTTACAAACCAATGCCTTAATCCATCTAAATGTGGCTATTGCGGTCAACCTCACGACACAAAATCATGTAAAAATCAACAACAACCACCAAACTGTTCCACCTGTAACGAAAATCACCCAACATACAGCTACCGCTGTAAGGGAAAACCTCGCGCAGAACCGGAACGACCAGAATTAACAGTGCCAGTACAAAGCTTTGACAAAGCAACTCCACCCTCACAGTCTTTCGCACAACCTCTCTCTGTCGAAGATCTTCATTACATCACAATTGTGTTACAAAATGTTTTTCCTTTTCAGCGTGAGCACATATTTCGTGTTGCCATTTCATCAGCCAAATCTCTCTTTAACCTTAACTTTACTGCAACATATTCTGGACCTTTCGTACACTTTCACATCGCACCTCTAGAAACAGCAGTCTAAAACCAATATGGCAGTACATACGCGTATTATGGTTCTGACTTTACTTTTTCTCAACATCAGATCTTTCCATCAGCATAAAGTACTTCTAGAGCCTCTTCTGTTAGAAGAACAAATCGATATCGTAGCCCTTAACGAAACAGCTTTAAAACCAGGCTCTTCAGCACGACTTTCTGGCTACCAACTTCAACGATGTGATTACCACGATATACACGCACGTGCTCAAGGAGGAGTGTTAATTGGTTTTTCTCCCAAGCGTCCTTATCGACAGTACAATCCTACTGTATTTGCACACCTTCCTGAACAGCTCTTATTCTCCATATATTATCCTTCTCTTACAGTCAATGTAGCTACTATATATATACGCCCTGGTCACCCAATACCATTTACTTTCTTCGATTATATAGCCCATAATTTTAAAAATATAATCATCATGGCTGACATAAATATTCATAGCAGAAGCGCTACAGAAAAACAACGTTTTACGGACTTTGTTTCCAATACATTACAACTTCACATTCATAATCTTCCTGCTCCCACTCGACCAGCTAGCCAAACAACCCCGGATGTAGTAATTACATCCCTCCCGCTTATGAACGACTGTGAGGTGAAGGTTCTTGACACGATCGGGAGCGATCACTGTCCCATCAAATTCACCATCAAAAAGATTCGTCCATCTCTACAAAAACTAAAACCTCATATTATCCACCGATATGATAAAACTGATTGGCCTCAATTTCGACACACCGTCAACACCCGTGTCTCCACTTTTCAACCACCAACTTCAGAAACTGAAATGTATAATGTTGTCAACCATATCACAGACGCCGTACGTAGCGGTGCTCAACAAGCTATACCTGTAGAGAAAATTTATCCGTCTAAGCCAAAATTGCCTCCACATTATCTCTCTCTAATACAGAAATCACGACAACAGTTTCGAGAATATAAACGCACGGGCAACAAAGAATGTCTTCAACACAGAAAATGGCAACGCACTGTTACAAATTATCTCACAGCATACAAACGTCACACTTGGATCAGTGCCTGTAATAAACTCAACGATGAAGCCTCACCAAGCCGTTATTGGAGAACCTTCCATAGACTAACGGGCAAAAGCACTAAAATATCGTATCCTCTTTTGGACAATACTGTTCCTTTATTTACAGACCAAGATAAGGCTAATGCTTTTGCAACACAATTACAGTCAGTCTTTACGCCTGCAATATCACATAATCCTCGTCAACGCACAGACTTGTCTTCTATTCCAGCTTTACAACCATCACTCTCACACGTCATAGATATCGACCATCCTCTTACAGCACCTATCACTACCCATGAACTTCAACGTGCACTTCATAGGAAGCGAAATACTGCACCCGGCATCGATTATATTTCGTACCGGCTAATTAAAGAAGCTCCTCTCTCTTTACTTGTACTACTTGTTTCACTCTACAACTTTATCCTCCGTACAGGCTTTTACCCTGTGGATTGGAAAGTATCCAAAATCTGTATGTTTCTTAAGCCTCAAAAGCCTGCACACGCCGTGACGTCTTACCGACCAATACAACTGACATCAGTATTCAGTAAGCTGTTTGAGAAAATTCTTGTCCAGCGACTCCATTTACATATCCAAGAGCATAACTACTATCCATACACCAAGCAGGTTTTCGACCGGGCTTTTCAATTAATGATCAGTTACTTCGGCTCTTTACAATAATCACAAATCAATATAACAAGACTTTTCCATCTTGCCTAGTCTTAATGGATCTTGAAAAGGCTTTCGATAAAGTATGGCATTATGGCCTTATTCAAAAGTTACAGAAGCTTAACCTCTCGATCTGCTACTTACGCTTTACATATTCCTTTTTAAGTAATCGTATAGGATATGTTTACATAGGATCTGCTATTTCACACCCTATATTTCCATATTGTGGTGTTCCACAGGGTTACGCCCTCAGTCCGCTCTTATATTTTCTGTATGCTTCTGATATATCTAAACCAATGCAAAACGTGTTTTTATTTCAATATGCCGATGACACGGCCTTTCTAGCTCTCGGCAAGACTATGCATCAGATCAGCACGATATTGCAATCCACTCTCAACGACTTTATGCAGTGGTGCAAAACTTGGAAGCTTACTGTCAATAGCGAGAAAACACAAGCATTGGTCTTCTTACTCCCGAAGCGCCGCTCCAAGGTTCATCGCAATCCGCGAAACCTCAAAATTACACTTAATGACCATCATCTTCAACCTACCTCAACGGCTACATACCTTGGGGTTGTATTCGACTCCAAACTAAATTGGAAGGTTCATCTTGAGAAAATATCCCAAAAGGCTACTATCCGGCTCAATCTTCTACGTTGCCTAACTGGAACTACATGGGGCCTAAACGCGCCATTGCTACTAAATACATATAAAATGTTCCTTCGGCCCATCTTAACTTTTGGACACATAGCTTGGTGAAACGCTCCCACGAAATTCTATGACCGATTGTCAATACTCGAACGTCATGCCATTCGACTTGCGCGTCGCATAAGGCTGCCATATCCAAACTTTCTCATTTATGAGCATATCGATTTTCCTCAACTGCCTCAACATCTCGCAGATATCCGTTTGAAATACATACTCTCTCGTCTGACTGTCTCACATCCATTTTTTCTTGACACTTTACAGGCTGATGCTGAAACTGACGCCCCGTATATGTACTTGCACACACCATTAAATATCCTTCTTAAGTTGTATCTCAATACTGAGCATCCTACCGCCGATGAGCGCGATATCTTTCAAATTTATCATATACCAGATCATCTTCCTCATTTGTTTCCATCTTTGCACCATAAATAATTTCATCACTAACACTGGGCTTTCCCCCTGTCACCATCAGTCTCGAGCCGCCCCGAGACAGAAGAACTAATCTGCATTTGTCTTCTTAACACTGTGTCTGTGATTGTGGCGTGCATGCACTTCACTTCATCTTTCATCTGCATTATATTTATTCATCAAAACACAACTCTATACACTCTTTTCTCTACATAGTCATTAAAAAAAAGTAGCACCCTTTATATATGTATGTTTATTGTATATGCATTTCTTTTTTTCTGCACTTATATTTAATGTTTTCTACACGATTTCATGTTTAGATATGTATATATTTTTTTCTTCAACCTTTTCATTTCACAATTGCACATAGTCCATCAACAAATGCAATGAAAATAATGTGTAATAACACCTGTGCCAAAGAATTCTTTAATGGCTAGGGTTAGGAATATTATCACAATGACAACAAATGATGAATAAAGAATTCCCTAAATCCCTAACCCTTTACTATTAAAAAAATTATGAGATGAAAATTTCACTTTCACTTCAGTCTCTGGTCGACATCGACGTGTTTCTCGTCTGAGACCACAAGGAAGCCACAAGAAAATCTATATTTTTGAAGGAGCTTACACTGTGAAGGATCGTAAGATCGACATCACCGTGCTTTTCTCTTATTGAGAACACAGGGGAGTCACAGCTAGCTTTATACGTTCGACTTGAGGACACCCGCCTCATTAAAAAACGGGTTCTCACTGTGAGTGGGAATACAGCACGCTATCATCAAATATCTAAGAGGGTGAACCACCTCAGAAAAAACGGACTTCTCATCCCTAGTGGGTGTGAAGTATATCTCTTAATCTATTGCATTCATATTTAGTTTTAAATTTTCCACACCGAGTACAACGATTTTGTGAAATTGTATGTATTTCAGTATAGCAAACTAACAGTGAGTATGGTTTCATCTTCGAGAGAACCACTGACTCGATCAGAGTCTCACCATTCTTTATTTGGTCAGCCTGAAGTATTTTCTGGAAGACAACTCCCGACGAAGGAAGAAGTAGTTAAATGCTACCTGTTCTACAGAAAAATGCTACCTGAAGAGGGGGAAGAAAAACCTTCTACGAGGAATATTTTAAAATATGTGGCGAATGATCTTGTCAGTATCTGGAACAAAGCTAACATTCCAGTCATTGGATACTCCAGCGTTTTGGGCAAACTTTCAAAGCTCATACGACTTGCCCAACAGCTCCAAAAATATCCACCAGCAAAGCGCACATCACTTACATTCAAGGCGGACTTCAGTAATTTCAAACAAGTATTTGATATCTGTACTTGCAAGTGTGTTAGAAACAAAATAATGGACAGACAGTTGTGTAAATGCGCCATAAAAGTACCACAAATTCAGTGGAATTTCTGGGTAGATCAGACTTCGTGTCGGAAAATGGTAATCGGTTCGATTGACAAGATTGTTTCGAGTTCAGAAAAAAGCAGAGAGGAAGGACCAGGAAGAGCGGTTTAGGAAAAAGCATTTGCAGAACCTAACTACGACTAAAACTACTGCCTGTCAGTTGGACTTTATGGAAGAAAATGAAGCAAGTGGTGTGGCCTTGGTAGATGAATCACCTTATGAAGCAAACACATCCGACTCTGAAGACACAGATTCCGAAAAACGGCCAGCACAAAATAGGCATCAGTCCCCAAACTTAAGCCAAATGATGGAAAGAACTGGCGTTAGTAACCGAGATGCTTGCAAATTAATTAATGCATGCCTGAAAGACCTGTAACTGGATAAACCGGATAATATACTAGAACCAACAAAGTTGCGGAGACAGCGAATTTATTAGAGAGGCATCTCGTTCATTTGACTTGCGCAGGCTGATTTGTGTTGGTTTTGATGGGCGCATAGATGAAACCAGACTATTTGGACCAGATGGAGGACAACTAACAAAGAAGGAGGATCACTACGTTATTATTGCATATCCTACTGAGCAATACGTGGATCATATTGCTCCACAAAGTGGCAAAGCAGAAGATATTTCAAATGAAATACTCTCTGTTATACGTGACACGGATTCGACAGCTACTTTGCGTGCTGTGGTATGTGATGGAATAAATACAAACACCAGCGAACATTCTGGAATTATACGTCGACTGGAAACAGCTTTAAATCGACCTTTACAGTGGCTCATTTGTATATTGCATCTGAATGAGCTTCCACTAAGAGAATTTTTTAAAAAATATTGATGGCAAAACAACTGGTCCAAAGGGATTTTCGGGGCATATCGGAAAGATGCTAAGTTTTGATCCACGGGATGTTCCAATAGTTGGTTTCCAGCCCGTCACTGGAAATGTCAAGGAATTTTTTGTGAATATCACAAAAGATTTTAGCGCTGATCAAAAGTATTTGCTGAAGGCTTGCATCGCAGTACAAAAGGGAAAGGACAACGCTGATGCTGTTGTTATAAAATTTTTACAAACTGCTTCTCCAGGTGCCCTTAATCACGCCAGGTGGTTGACGCTCGCCAATCGAACCCTTCGTTTGTTCATGAGCACAAGAAATCCATCCAAAAACCTATTGCAGCTTGTAACCTACATCGTTAGAGTGTATGCTCCAAGTTGGTTCGAGATTAAAAAAAAAAAAAAAAAAAAAAAAACATTCCAACTGCACTGATGGATCACGTATTTTATTTCTATTTTATTTTGGAGAAAGTTAGAAATTTACCCGATAGTGAGATGAAGGAAGCTGCAATAAGATCTCTAAAGTTAAATTGTTATTTTGCCCACAGTGAAAATATTCTTCTTGCAGCTCTTGCAGATCCAGACATTGAAGTAAGAAAAGACGCAGTAAACAAGATTGTTGTTGTTGCAAGAACGACCAATCAAGCTGGAGTGAGAAAATTTTGTAAATCAAATATTATGATTCATCTCGAAGCAGAAAAGTACTACAAGATGATTGATTGGGATGCTTCCGTCATAACGGCACCTCCACTTGTAAACTCAATGTTAAATGAAGAATTGCTGGCAAAGATTGAAATAGGACCACTGGAATTTACAGGAATTCAGTGTCATTCACAGGCAGTTGAACGAGTCGTAAAAGAAGTTTCCAGGGTTTCCACAAAAGTTTTTGGTCATAAAGCCAGACATGGAATGATTGCTTCATCCCAGGAATCAAGAAGGAAATTTGGATACTAAGCATGCGTTTCTGAAAGCAGATAATTAAGTAATACTTCTTTTAAAAAATTACTGCATGTTTTAGAACAATAAACCTACTGAACAGAAAAAAAAAACTACTTTTTATCATATGCCAATAATAGCTTCATTGTTAACTCAAAGTTGGGACCCTTAAATCAAAAGATAAAAATCTGAAATGTTACATACGAAGTTATCTTTACCTGTATCAACTTGTAGAACTAGAGACAAAAGCTTCCCCGCCCTAGTGTGCAGAGCCCCATAAAAGCAGAACTCCAAGTAACTGTGAATTATATGTCCTGCAAGGGCTTTTTGAACGTGTACATACATACACACGTACACACACACACACACACACATATATATATATATATATATATATATATATATATATATATATATATATATATATATATATATATATGTATCGATGTAGGACTGTAAAGAGATGCGAAGTTTTTATCAGAAGTCAATTAAAACGCAACAATGATTTGTATCATATACGATGTTGGTTGATAGAATTTGAATTCAGCGTCCCTTTGAGCATTGAAGCTATATGAGGCGAGGACTCATATCACTTAACGCGGAATTCAAGCCACAAATTATTTTACGTTACAATATGAAACTGTATAGGAGAGGGTGCAAAATAAGTATGCAGTTTATTTTTATTATTTACTATTTTCCAGATAATTATGGCTAGTAATTATGTTTATTATCTTTGCTATTTAATATTTTTCGAATGAATATGACAAGGAATTTACCTATCGACTAAGAAAGTGGATAATCAAACGATACTTCAAGACAAAGAATGCTGAAAAGTTTCAACGGAAATGGGGTACACAATTCGATACACCTCCACAAGTAAACTTGCAATTTACAGATTAGGCAAGAAATTTGATGAAACTGACTCCATCTGTGATGTGCCAAAGAGTTATAACACAGGATAATGTTAGTTGCGCAGGCACTTATCGAACTGCAATCCTCCCAAGATAATTCTTTTCATGAGTTAGACATTTCTCGTAGATTTTTGGGGATTCTGATACAACGTTTAGGTTTGAAAATGGAAAGTTAACTGCAAAGATTACTTCAAAGATTATTAGAAGATGATTCAATCGCCTATTACAATTCTGTGACGTAATGTTGAAAGCGGAAAGACAAAGCGATGACATCATTCCAAAAGTGTGTTGGTCAGACGAAGCGAATTTTAACCCTTTTAGGATTTTCACTTTTTGACGTAAATTTTATACTCTCACTTAAACAACTACTGCTTTCTTACTATTTATTGTAGGATCATGTTTCATATCTCGCTTTTTTCTTTTTTTACACTGAGAAAAAAATTGTAGGTGACGTACTTAAAAATATAGGTTACATGCGTAATTCCTGTAGTGTTTGGACTAACGTACAGCAGACGTATAACTGAAAACGCATGTTTTATAATACTTTCTATATAAGTGTTCCATCTATACGTACTTTCTGTATGAAACAATGTAGGCGGTCAGGATCTCACATACAAATGGACGTATATAACATATAGCTGACGAAGGTACCATAAGTATATGCATGTGATATACGGAAAACTGTTAGATGTCAGACATCCTACAACGGCATGATGTAACATCTAATTGCAGTGGCTATGTAGCATACGGAAAACGTATACTCCGTACTGATTTCTATAGTAAGCAAGAGGATTCCCTATATTTGTACAATATACCGCTATCCAGAGAACGGATTTTTCTCTGTGTAAAAGGATAGAACAAACTTTCTACCGATACCACTCGCTTGTCCCAGGGACGGATCCAGGACGGACTTCTAGGGGGCGGTGGGTTGTAATACTGCTACTTAGAGCTACTTTTAAAGAGCTTCAAACTCTGGGATGGGTTTTATATATATATATATATAATAAAAAACTTTCCTCTTCTGGGGGAGGGGCGATCACCCCCCCCCTGGATCCGCCACTGGATTGTCCGTATTATACACCAGAAACGTGAAAATCGGGTAAAACCGAGAGATTTTTCGAAAAATACACTGTTTCGAATTTTTTCGCCCCTCTGGCTCGGGCTTGGTTTAACATAGGGATCTGATTTTTTAAAAAAAGAAGAACACGTTGTTATGTACACGATACTGTGCAAAATTTCAATCTTGTATCTTGTAAACTAAGGTTGGGAGAAATTTTTGAAAGTCTGAACGTGATCCATTTGTTCATATGTGTATCTATGTATATACATATATAAAAATACTTCAAAGATGTACTGCGCCATTACTATTTGACCTAATGTTATGGTTCAAACGCCATTTTCTTCAGTATAATGAGCAATTTCCAATGGTACCACTCATGTGTCCGTATCATACACCTGAACCGTAAAATTTGGGGAAAAAACGGAATATTTTTTGAAAATCCTGCCAAAACACTTTGCTCCTCTAGCCCGGGCCTGGGTTCACGTAGGGATCTGATTTTTTTTTAATAATAAGTTATGTACATAATACGTGTGCAAACTTTCAATCTTGTATTTTAAGACAAAGGTCGGAAAAAATTGTTGAAAGTCTGAATTTAGACCATATATATATAATACGCTTATTGTAAAAAATTACTGCGTCATTACTGTTTAGCCTAGAGTCATGGTTCAAACGTCATTTTCTTTAGAATAACAAGCCCTTTCCAACGGTACCACTCACATGTCCGTATCATACATCTGAACTGAAAAAACCGGATTTTTTTCTGAAAAAATCCCCTTCTCGGAACACTTGCGCCCCTCGGGCCTGGCCCCGGTTTTCGTAGGAATCTCAAAAAAAAATTGAGAAATATTCAAAGATACACACAATCCGCATGCAAAGTTTTAATCTGATATCTTGAAAGCGAAAGGTGTGAAAAATTTTTGAAATTTGGTTTAAGAAGAAAATAAAGTCACGTCCCTCCGCCCCCACTTGCCACCGCTAAGTTGACCATCCGGTTCCAAAATGCATCTAGGGTGTTTTTGGTCCATCTTTCACTTGACCAATAAAGAAAACCGGCTTAAATACCTGTTATAGAACCCAAATAAGCAATCAAAGATAATGCTACGCCATGGTAACAAAAGTTAACAAAAATCCTAAAAGGGTTAGGTGCTGTTAACAGGCATAACCGTATCTATTATATAACAAAAAAACCTTCATGTAACTCTTGAACAACAATTGAATCAACTTGACTTTACAGTTTGGGCGACCCTTTTATGTAACAGGGTCATTGGGGATACCTTTTTAATGGAACTTTTACCCAGGACTGTATCATAACATGCTATGGGACATTGTTATTCCACAATTACGGCGACATGATAATGACGATGTCTACTTACAGCAAGATGGAGCTTCTCTTCACTATCCTGTAACAGTCCGCGAGTTTCTTGATAACGAATTACCGAATCATTTGATAGGTCGACTAGGGCTAGTTAAATGGCCACCATGATCACCAATAGACCTTACAGCAAATAGACTTTTTCTTTTGAGGAGTTTCAAAAATAGTCTTTTCTAGGAAACAACATGCTATTGACAACACGACTAATTTCATAAGAGAACAGGGTTGCCAACCGTTCCAATTCTGTCAGGACTGTACCGATTTCTGACTTATTTGTCCCGCGTCCCAACCGGACACTCGTCGGGACACATATTGTCCCGATTTATCGATTTTCAAAATTATTTTACTGGGCCATTTTTACAAGAAAATAACATTATTTTACACGCACTGTTTTATGTACAGAATCAATTTAACAAATTCTATATAGTTTTCTCTCTTAACTTCGTTTATATTAAATAAATTGTAGTTATTTTGGCTTGAATTTGTTGCATATATTGCTTATACCTAGTGAGGAGCAGTGGGTGGTAAAAATAAGAAAATAAGGTGCCGCATTCATTCAGGTTCGTGTTACTCAGCTGATTACGCTGGTCGGCATGAAAATCCTCTCACGAGAGTGAAAGGGTGTACCGAATAGATTTCGAGACGCTGATTACGAATACCTTATCGGAAAAGTTCCAGCACGTAAAGTTTTTATTTTTATTTATTTATTTATTTGTTTGTTTTTGCGGGATGCTGTTTCCATAATTGACAGAAAAATCGTATTTTTCGTATTTAATGTGTTTTCCGTGTTTGGAGTGCATAATTCTGAATTTTTACGAGGGTGGAAGGGTGCACCGGATAGATTTCGAGAAGCTGATTACGAATATCTCATCGAGAAAGTTCCAGCACGTAAAGGTTTTTTTTTTTTTTTTTTTTTTTTTTGGCGGGGTGTTGTTTCCATAATTGACAGAAAAATCGTATTTTTCGTATTTAATATGTTTTCCGTGTTTGGAGTGCATAATTCTGAATTTTTATCTTAATCCAAGAACTATTACTAGACTATATCCCAGGAACATTCTTTTCTCTAGCTCACGACCCCCCGGAAACGTACCCTTTCCCCTTGGGTTGCAAAAATGTATTGTCGTTCCACACTGCATACACTACAACCTAGGCGTTATTGACGGAGAAACTTTCGTATTCAACTTGCGATCATTCGTCGGCTCCCTTTTGTCTAGACGACAGATAGATTGTTGAAAAAAGGCGCCAAGACGCGTCTTTATTGTCGCGTGAAACAAATATTTCAGTTTCGAGTTGATCTTCGTGTTTGAAGATGGTGTTACGCAATGTCTGTGTATACCGCAGCTAAAAAATATTTCTGCGTGAAATATTGACGTTTGTGTTAAACGAACATGCCGAGAACTTGCAACAATTCGACAGATTCATTCTGCTACATATGTGTGGAAGTAATTTTCAAGGGACAAAGTAGGCCATTGTCACCGTTCCTGAAGACAGCCTACCATCTGTACTTCGGGTGTAAAATCGGCGACCAGGATCACGTTTGGGCTCCGAAACAAAGTTGTAACTCGTGTGCGTGTACTCTCACAGGATGGTTGAAAGGTACACATAAATCGATGCCGTTCGCCGTACCTATGATTTGGCGCGAACCCCGTGATCATGTTTCAGACTGTTACTTCTGCCTGACTAATATAAAAGGTTTCTCAAAAAACATGAAGCATAAAATACAGTATCCTAACTTGGATTCCGCAAGGAGACCTGTGAAACATGATGTTTGTCTGCCTGTACCCGTACCACCAGACTCATAAACCCTGTGCAGTATTTTATCCGATGAAGAACCTGCTGCTTATGAGGATGTTGCACAATCTTCGAGTACACAGTCAGATCCCAATTACGCTCCAGTGTCTGACACTAATGAACCACATGTGATAAGTCAGGAAGAGCTGAATGATCTGATCAGAGACTTAAACCTTCCCAAGTCTAAGGCCCTGTTGCTTGCATCACGACTTCAACAATGGAATCTACTAAACCAAGATGTGAATATATCGATGTATAGGAAAAGAGAGGTGAGCCTAGTTCCTAATTTTACAAAGGATGGTGATTTGGTGTGTTGCAGTGACATTCCATCGCTTATGGGACAACTGAAGTTGAACTACAACACTGAAGATTGGAGGCTATTCGTAGATTCCTCTAGGATAAGTCTCAAGGCAGTGTTACTACACAATAGCAATGAAAAGCCAGCCATCCCTATTGCTCATGCTGTACATAAGAAAGAAACATGCGAAACCTATTGCAGAAAATAAAGTACGAACAGTTCCAGTGGTCTGTATGCGCTGACCTTAAGGTTATTGCCATCCTCACCGGTTTACAAGGAGATTGCACAAAGCACTGCTGCTTCTTGTGTCATTGGGATAGTCGAGCCAAAGATCAGTACACCATCACAAAATGGCCACCAAGGAAGCAACTGGTCCCAGGGGAGATGAACGTGGCTAATGAACGTCTTATGGATCCGGAGAAAATATTCTTATCACCCCTTCATATCAAATTAGGGCTCATGAAGTTCTTCGTCAAGGCCCTGAACCGGAATGGTGAAGCATTTAATCATCTCAGAAAGCTATTCCCAAGACTCAGCGAGGCCAAGGTGAAAGAAGGTGTTTTTACGGACCTCAAATCAGAGACGTTTTTAAGGATACTACATTTTCGTCTAAGCTTAATGAAGTGGAAAATGAGGGTTGGGAGGCCTTTCGAGAAGTGTGCAGTAACTTTCTATGGAATCATAAGTCACCTGATTACAAAAGCATTGTGGGCAGGTTAATTACTTCATTTCGTAACATGGTATGCAATATGTCCTAAAGTTACACTTCCTGCATTGCCACCTGGACTTCTTCCCTGAAATGTACAAGTTGGAGGAGGTCTCTGACGAACACGGGGTAAGGTTTTTACCAGCAAATAGCTACCATGGAGAGGCGCTACAGTGGTAAATGGAGTGTGAATATGTTGGCAGACTTCTGTTGGAATGTGACACGCGAGACACCCTGTAGTAATTACAAGAGGAGTAGGAAAACCAAGTGACACGTAAGTGTTAAATTTTAACTTTTATGCAATTTTATCTGCATAATTTATATTGATATTTAAATTATAACGTGCAAATTATTATGGGTGGAGAATAGCATCTTTGGGCGGATATTGAAACACCCCCTCCTCCCTGAAAACTGGTACGTCCTGGAGAAAAACGGGTTACGGATTCGAACTCAGGAGCTCGAAACCTATAGGAATTACCTATTTTCGTTCGTGGGAGCGAAAAAAGTTTCATTTTGCGACCAGTGTTATTTACATTGTTTTCAACGACTCGCCGTACGTGTATAGTCGTCTCCAGAGGGAGGGAGGAGACGACTATACACGTACGGCGAGTCGTTGAAAACAATGTAAATAACACTGGTCGGCAAAATGAAACTTTTTTCGCTCCCACGAAGGAAATTGTCCCGTCCCGATTTTTTCTTCAGAAAAGTTGGCAGCCCTGTAAGAGAAGCATGCCAATAAATTAGTAATGAAAAAACCTCTGTGCCAAAGTGTGCTTAAATGTAGAAACTAGACTGCAGGGATATGCAAATGCTGCACTTTGAGTACCTTAGAGATTGTACTTAATTGTAATTCTTGTATCATCCTGATTGTGACTTCGTAAAGTTATTTTTTTCAACATCTGGAACTCATTATATAATACATAATTACTATCAAAGAAAACAAGAAATTTTATAACCGTATATCTACGTTTGTACCCCCTGTATGTGTTCGTTATACGTTAATTCTGAGCATCACATACTCTTCTTTTTAACCCTAAAAGTCATAAAATCTCTCTTTTTCTCTCTGAAGAATTTGACTACTTTAGCTAATTATTATTAAATTCTTCATGATTTTTAAATTCTAAAATTTCACGATACACCATTACGTGACACACCAGTACGTTGCGATACATCGGTTGAGAACCACTGCTTATATCGATAATTGCATAAACTGTCCATTTAGCTATTTACACAATTTCAGAAGTCGAAATATTGCATTCGCATTCGCATATATGCAGTTAAAAATAGCCCACATCCCCTTTTAATGCGAATGCAGTATTTCGACTTCTGAAATTGAGTAAACAGCTACAACAATGGGCAGTTTATGCAATTATCGATTGTTATTTCTTCAACAATCGATAATATACAACAATCGACATACAAGAATTATCGATTGTTAGCATTGTTCGGTCAGAATTTCAGCTTATTTCATCAGTGAAGTTAGACATTTCTCTTTGCGGTCTACAAAATGACTTTCTCGATAGAAGAAAGAATTTAAATTGTGGAAGCATAGGTATGTGAAAACAGGTTCGATTGAGGAAGCTCGCGAAATTTTCGGGGTCAAGTATCCGGATAGAGGACTACCAGCAAAGAGAGCAATTAGAGAGACTGTATAAAAATGGCGCGCCAATGGATCTGTGCAAAATATAAAACGACAAAGAATTCCTTCCGTTCGCACACCACATATTTTTCTCTCTATTTTTCATTGTAAATAAATGGCAATCCTATTTCAGCTCCTCGTTACTGTAATTTCACAGCATTTCCTTTCTTCTTACACGGACTACTTTTATTTGCGCCACCCTATATATATATATATATATATATATATATATATATATATATATATATATAGATAGATAGATAGATAGATAGATAGATAGATAGATAGATATAGATAGATAGATAGATAGATAGATATAGATAGATAGATAGATAGATAGATATAGATAGATAGATAGATAGATAGATAGATAGATAGATAGATAGATAGATAGATAGATAGATAGATAGATAGATAGATTGATTGATTGATTGATTGATTGATTGATTGATTGATTGACGGATGGATGGACAGACAAGACCGTTCTACTGTATAATGCTTTCGTCTTATATGCGTAGCAGAGTTGACAGGAGAGAGACAACCAAGCGTTACTCATGATTTCGCTACACTCTTCGACAGAGTTGCGAAAAATCATATGATGTGCGCGTTGGTACTCTTCCTGAAGTTTGTTAGCACATTCCTAAATGCTGTTAATAGTAAACTAAACACATTTTAATTAACTTCTCGTTGAAGTTATAAGAGGCCGCAATGACCTCAATGGTGGCATTTTAAAAATAATGCATCACCTGAGATCCGCTGGCATGCGTAAGGCAAAGTAGGCGAGGACACACGAAAATAGATCATTTACTACATCCTCACATGTCTTTTGTTCATTGACACAGGTGCACCGCTGTCTTCTAGCAAAAGAATAATAGAACATCGTCTAGCGGCTCTGCCAAATGTAACATATAACTCTGTGCCAAGATTACAATAAGAAACAAACTGTAAATATGTTATTTATAATTTATCAGCTGGGGATGCTAGTTGCAACGCTGACTTGACTCATAGAAGGCAACACAAAGTAATGAGGGCAAATTTTGGTTCGAAAGTATTTGAATAAATCAATGGTGGCTTTTAGGGAAGTCCCATCGGTAAGAATTTAAATTTTATTACTACAAGCTGAAGAATTAAAGCTTACTACATAATTTTTGTATAGCACTATGAAGCTTTCTTCCCTTATGTTGTTGCGATATATATTCTTTAACAAATGCGACTTCCTTTATAACAGTCAAAAGCTGCCTCTCTCTAGAACAAACGGGGGCAGGGGGGGGGGATCCAACCATATTATAGTTCATTTGCAAGCCTACCGAAAAAATTTAGGGGGCCAGCCTCCATCTCCCAGTGGATAGGGGTTGTCTGTATCTCTACAGGTAATGGCTGCATCACTGGGCCCCGAGGATGCATTTCCAATCGGCAGTAGTTCGCATCGTACACTTCTGTGATTGTCTCAATTGCTGAGGGATCCAGCTAAAACAATAAAAACAGAAAGAAAAAAGAAAAGAAAGGCGAATGGGAAGTAATTGAGCAATCACAGAAGTGTACGATGCGAACTACTGCCCGATTGGAAATGCATCCTCGGGGCCCAGTGATGCAGCCATTACCTGTAGAGATACAGACAACATCTATCCACGGGGAGATGGAGGCCGGCCCCCTAATTTTTTTTCGGTAGGCTTGCGATTGAACCATAATCTGGTTGGATCGCCTCCCCCCACCAATTACATTTTTAGGCTGGATACGGGTCTGGATACAGATAGCTTCTTGAGATCTATTCCAGAAAGTAATATAAGTATATAAACTCTTGGTATGTTGTCTTGAGACGCTCAATCGTTTGAAAGAAACTACTTCTCGCTATTTGTTACCGTTTTTGCTCTGATATCTGTGGACAGATGAACAGACGAACAAAGTTGTCCTACAAGACTTCCGGCACATGCATAGCATAGTTGGGAAATCTAAATATTGTTGAAAGTTAAAATTTGAAAACCACAAAATTTCAATCTAAAATTTTTAAAAAATGTAAAAACAAGTCTCACTAATTTTTTTTCTAGATATAAGCTTCGTGATGCACTACTTTTTAAAAAAGTTTGATATTTGAGTGAGTGGCGTATTTACGATTTTATTTCGGAGGGGACTTTGTTAGCTTTATTCCTGGAAATTTGAAAATTCTGCAAGATATTTCATTTACTTTAAAATAGTAAATAAAATTTCCGGGCGGTCTTAAGCGTGAAAGCTTCCCTTAAATACGCCACTCCCTGAGTGTCTCTCCTTTCTTAATTGTGGGTCGTCAAACATTGCAATTTTTCGAAAACGGCTATGTTGAAGCTAATATCTCAAAAGAGACATATGTGAAAAATCGCAAATTTTTACAAAACTATCATTATTTGTTTGGTAACAAGTGGTTAAAATTTGATCAATGAGACTTGACTAATTTTGAGTTGCAATTTTCTTTTACAAGGCGAAATTCGTTTTCTTAGCAATTATAATACGACCAAACTGATGGTTCATTCCACAACTAAACTATATGGGCCTTATGCAGAGTCGTTCCAACGCGTGATTAGTGCCATACTAAAGAATTCGACTAACATATGTTTCCTGCAGTAGTCAGGCCTTTAGTATGACGCTAATCATACGTCAAAATGATTGCATAAGGCGGTATATGTTAGGTATTAAAACATGTAGTTCAGTTCAATTGAACATGTTTATTGCAATAATGTTTTAGTGGAGCAAACTAATTGTTAATCATGCTTGGAAGGAAATAATTATTAAAAAATAAATGCTGTTTTGTCTAGGGTTATCATTCGTCCCGGAAAATCCGAAACCGTCACGGAATCTAGATCTGCGTCCCGGCATCCCGAAAATATTTCTCGGGACACTTAAATGTCCCGTATTTTAGCGAAGAAAGGAAAGGAATATTATAGTTTGCTTTTTTTCACAGGATTAGGTATATAATTATTCTCTTCAACTTCTGAGTATGGCAATTAAAAATGTTGAAGAAAAAAACTTCAATATATTAAACATGGATTTAATTAAGTTCACGATTTAACTATTTTGACACTGAACGAAACGTTCGTTTCATTGAGCCAGGGACAAAAGATTTTACTGCTCAATCTTATTGTTATCTTTAATACTCTGTTTCAATCTGGATCTTTCTTCTGAAATATTTTAATCAATAATCCCTTACCGATATTTTTGGTAACTTTCGTTGACTATTCAAGAACAAAAATATATTGTTTTAAGCCTAGAACAGACTTTGAAAGCCATGAAATATAACAAATCCTGAGAAATTAAAAAAAAAAAAATGCTTACCAGAGGGAGGGGGTAAATCATTTGCTTACGTTTCCTTAACTAGGGAGGACGTTTTAAGCGCTTCAAAGATTCTCGTAATTTAGTAGTGTCCCGGATTTTCATTTTTGAAATATGGCAACCCTAGTTTTGTCTTATGTACTTTTTGAACTTATGCAATTCATAAAGTAGTCGAGATCACTATTTATAGATCCTATGTAGCTTACTAGGTTCGATTCTTGGTGAGAATTCATGTGGCTGGGATCCCACGTTTAGCTGTGGTGCTGAACGGGACGCTAAGCTTCGAATCATAATCAAGAATCACTGTCTGCAGATGTGAAGTTCTCTGAATGCTGTACAGGAAAGTTTCATTGTCTGCCGATGTGAAGTTCTCTGAATGCTGTACAGGAAAGTTTCATTGTATGCAGATGTGACGTTCTCTGAATGCTGTACAGGAAAGTTTCATTCTCTGCTGATGTGAAGTTCTCTGAATGCTGTACAGGAAAGTTTCATTGTCTGCTGATGTGAAGTTCTCTGAATGCTGTACAGGAAAGTTTCATTGTCTGCCGATGTGAAGTTCTCTGAATGCTGTACAGGAAAGTTTTATTGTCTGCAGATGTGAAGTTCTCTGAATGCTGTACAGGAAAGTTTCATTGTCTGCAGATGTGAAGTTCTCTGAATGCTGTACAGGAAAGTTTCATTGTCTGCAGATGTGAAGTTCTCTGAATGCTGTACAGGAAAGTTTCATTGTCTGCTGATGTGAAGTTCTCTGAATGCTGTACAGGAAAGTTTCCTGCATCGGATTATCAATTTGATGAAAAATTGATCAAGATCCAACTATTGTCCTACCGATTGTCTTAGCTGATCCAAGTCCAAGGTGGTTTCCAAAACCCTAAAACACGTTGCTGGTATCGTGATTTATGGTAGGAATTGATCCATCATATCTTTCTCCATCGAGTCGAAACCATCATCGCACCATAACTTGCCCGCAAGCATCCAGAAATGTTCAAAAGATATCCTAACGTTATACGGCAATGTTCGTTTAAATGTCGCTCGAAGAACGTTGCAAACTCTCCATGAAATAAGATCGTGTATCGCTCTGGTTAAGCTTTATCTACAGAAAATTGTATATGCATATTTTAAAAAGGAAAGGAAAGAAATCTGTAATGAACATCTCGTAACAGCTGATGGCCTGGGATAGAAACAAAAACAACCAAGTGCTACTTCTATAAGTGGTGAGCGCTATATCACTGATTTACCGTGACGCCACTATGTTCAGTGCTTGAGACAGTGTTAGAATGCATTCTTGTGCTATTGCTCAACAGACAAAATAACACAGGGCCTATCTTTCGTTAATCTATTTTTAGTAAAATTTACATGATCCTCACAGCCAGTTTTTTCAAGTCTTAATCACCAGCAAAGATAGTTATTAACAAAACAAATGTTCGTCCACTTGCTGTGTAAAGTAAAGAGGGATTTTCTCATTTTATTTATTTGTTTATTGATTAAGGGCCCAGATTTGGTTTCACTATAATTTTACACAGGACATAGTAACAAGATACCTCAGAAGAATTTCACAAACAAACATAACATCAGATCAAACACTTGAAAAATGTCATCATTAGTTGTTGTGGAACTATAGTTGATACAAAAGATTAATGCATTTTTAATTATAAAGGATGTATTGTTCATTGTTTAAATTGTATAACGTAAATGTATAAGGTAAATATAAATGTAATACTCACGCTATTAACTTCAAATGATAACCCATTAATATTTCCATTACTTTTTCCCTTTTCTGTACAGTACAATTGGGCATGTTTTATTCTTACAATTGAGATGTGAGTTCATTCTCGGAATAAACGTAGAATTTAAAGTGAATTACTTTACCATATGCTTTGTGATGTTTTTCCTTAACAATTGGATGATTTCTTCCCTTTTCATACCACACATCATATAGGTAGACGAAGATGGCTGACTAGCTTCTGAAATCAAATAATAGACATTATGTAGTCGAGTAATGTTCATAAGATTTAAACAGCATAATAGCTTAAACATAAGCACTAAACCCAAATTTTAGGTCTTGTGCCGTTTAGGTTTTGTGCCACAAAATGATTTTAGGTCTGGTGCCGTTTAGGTCTTAAGCCGTATAGGTCTTGTGCCGTATAGGTCTTGTGCCGTTTAGGCCTTGTGCCACCAAATGAGTTTTACGCCGTTTAGGTTTTATGCATTTTAGGTCTTGTACCGCGTCCCCGATGTAGTGGTAACATTCATAAGACCTAAACGGCAAAGACCTAAAAGTCGATTGGTCCAATTACAACGGATTGCCATTTCCCGCACGTAAAGGAGAGAACCAAAATTTGTTGGTCAGAATTGAGGTAGCATATGAGGAAATATATGTTCACAACGTAAGGTATTTCATAAATCCAAGATAATCAACTTTGAACAAAATTTTGAATGTTGTTATCATACTTGACAACAAAGATACCAAACGCTATTTGGCTTTGGATCATTAATATAAAATGAAAACATAAAATAAGTAACACTTCAAATACAAATTGTGTCAATTATATGTGAATTGAACCTCATATACACCATTCTTCTATATTTAAGAAGCTATCCGTTCGCCATTGCGGAATTTTAACAACTTCCGGTTTCAGATATATTTATTATTAGACTTTTTATACGACATAAATATTAATATTAATAAAAACAGGGGTCGTTATGTAACAGTTACAATAGATCTTTGAAATTCGATTGTATTACGCGTATACTTTACGGTTTTAGGTTAGTTAACTTGATATAAAATATTTATTTCGCTAATCATTTTGTTTAACTAATTTTCCTTTTATTTTCTTTTAGATTCATGTAAATTCGACGTAGCGTGTTCTTCGGAGATGCCTTCAGATGCAAGGTAAGTACACGATTTGTACTTATATTTTTTTAAATGCATATTTATTAATTTTTCTTGTTTGCAAGTTAATTGACTGCAATCTAATTCACGAAGTCTCCTGTCAACAGCGTACGTGAATATCCTTACTTTTCCGAACGAATTGTTGCATTTAAATCGAGTAATTCCAAATCTATCATTTCTTTACTTTAGAGAGATTGATGTTACAAACCACGACATTTAAACATGTTATACCTGCTTGCGCAATAGTCTAAAGTTCTGTGATGAAATGGGATTTAGAATATTTATCATATATCATTTTGGATGCTTACAAATACAGAAAAGTTTGAATATAATTTTATTTCTCAGTGGCAGCTTGTTTCAGGGAGAGAAAACATGTCTCCTCAAACTGTTATTTATTCTAAGAATCCATGATTATATTTATCATATCCATCATAAAACAAATCCTAAATTTCTAAAATTTGGGGTTAGCTGTATATGAGTGAGCTCTTCAATCCAATACCTGGTAAGATAACTCTTCAACAACAATAAAACAAATAAAATTCTGTGCATAAAAATTCTGTAGTTACATTTTACTGATTATTACACTGTATTTCATATAAACATAAGTGAATAGAAGGTAACATGTAAAATAAATTAAGAATAATGTAATAATTTAATAAAATGTAAAATATAATTAAAATACACCATTAAACTGAAAAAAAATGTTGAAATATGTATTTTTAAAAACTATTTTCCGCATCAATCCTCCTCCGTTTTGTTCAAAATTGATTTTTTAAAATAAATCTTTCTTTTCCTCTTAATCAAAATTTAAGGTGCAGACCAAAATATTTGTTACCTGTAACTATAAACTTTGAAATAACTGCACAGTTTAAATAAGCATAAAAATCAAATAATGTCGCAACGTGCAAACAAATGAATAAATAACTTAATAAAATATGTAATGCGCTATGAAACAGCTGTAGAATAGCGGAATTGATTAATGCAAAAAGTATATATCACTTGCACTGACAAGTAAAAAAGATATTTATTTTATTTTGGAAGTTAGGGATAAAATAGGGGGAATAATTAGATTTTCCACAAGAACATATACACTGGCGTCTAGCACCATTCCAGATTTTGCCAGAGGAAGGCAAGATTGTCCACTGATGTAAGAGAGTTATTTGTATTGTATATTAATCTACAACTTATTATAAAGCATCTGTTTCTCAAAATCAGGAGGTAATTTCCTTCCTGTCCTTCCTAAACGACGCTCCAATAATGAGTAAAAAATACATTTCAAGATTCCCTCTTGGAATTTGAGTTATGGTTATTTATTATTAGAAGGCGGAAGTTCATGTCCTAAAAAAATGTAGATATACGACCTATACAATGTTCTTAAAAACGTGGGTAAATGACCTAAAAATATTACACATATACAAATGAATTCTGAAAATATTTAATGGAAACGAAAGCTTCAAGACTAATGTTTTTAGTTCAAGTCCTCTTTGTTTTGCTTGTAAATTGTCATTCTATGAGATGTGTTTACTTCGGTACAAAGTTCGAGTATATTGCCAAAAGTATGATCAAGAATAATTAAAAATTACCTAAACATTCCAAAAATGACGAAGAAATCACCGAAACTTAGGAAGGAAGACAAGAAAATTGATCTAAAAGCTCAAAATTGGCGAAATATGCGAAAATAAAAAAAAAAAAATAGAAAACGGAAAAATGCACTTTAAAACTACCATCTTTTTGTTTCAAAACGAAGTGCAATACTGTATTTGATGGTCATTGTGTCCACAATACCAGAAAAAAAGACGACATTTCATCAACCTCCGCCAGCTGCTCGGGGAAACGTAATGGTATTTCACATTTTTCCTCTTCAGTTCATTACGTGTATTCCACACATTTTGCAAATTACATGGTTTACAAACGAAGCATTGTCCTTATACAAAGTAGAGTTTTGATTATTAGTTACTTGTGTTCAGGGGTGCGCCGATGGACGTGGTCCGAGAGTCTGGATCTCCAAGAACTTTTAATTTTTAAGAAAATTAGCACGATTTCAGGGGGCAAATATACAAAATTATTTGCATTAGAATACTCCGAAAAATCTTCGGATCGCCACTATATAGATATATATATATATATATATATATATATATATATATATATATATATATATATATATATATATATATATATATGTATATATATCTTCTGCATGTGAATGCCCCCCCCCAAATTTACAGAGAATCGGCGCCCTTGATCTTTGGTGCACCACTGCTTGTGTGTACATTGTGTTACTCATTGCCTGATTTCGAACGTCTATGTTGGAAAGGGACATGAAAGGCTGAATTATTTTATAGGCCTAAATGACCCTGAAAAGAGCGGGGGAACCTAATTTTGAAGTTCCGCCACTGGATCGAAGACAAATTAAATATCGATTAAGGCACACACTTGTAATTTGTTGTGTATTAAACAAGTTGTACTAAAATTAAGCAAGAGTTATTTGAAGTCAAGTATATCTCAAGAACGATTAAATACTCAAGCTCCAATGGCCATTGAAAATAACATACTCAATGAAATGGATACGGGTGTAATAATAAAAGATTCTGCCCAATTCAAAGTCAGAACAGTGTCTTTATAACATGAACTTCTCAGTAACAAAGAAAACTAGAAATTAAGCTAATTACCATAGTCGTATCACTAGAAAATACTAAGTAAATGTGCTTTTAATGATGCATAAGAACATATCTCTTTGTCAAAATCAAACCTGTGTTAATGTTAAACTTGAATCTGATGAGTTTTATTCTGTTTCGACTTTTATGTTTCAATTGTACTTGTCAAAATACATCTTTGGTATATATCTTAGTTGTGTCCTGTGCTTATTTAATAGAAATGCTATTAATTATTAAAATTGGAACTTTGTTCAGTATTCATCCACAGTAAATTCGTTATAATTTCGCCATTTTTCGTTAATATTCACAGGTACACTACATATATTGAAGAAATTTGCAACTGTAACAATTATTTGAAGAATTTTTATCCATTAAAATTTTCTACTCTTCTATTATCATTTAGGTGGGGGCGCCTAAATATTGTTTGCTTACACTTAAGAAATGACTAGAACCGGCCCTGACTTTTCTTAGAACATTGTGGAGACGTTTAGACAATTGTACTCGGGTTCTTAAGAGTAGGTTTAGGTTTGGCAAAGTTGGCCTTCCATACTTTAGTGCAGTATCTCATTGCATTCATTCGAATAGTTGAAATTACAATCCAATGAAAAAGGAGATATTATGGGGTCCACCTGTATACTAAATTTATAATGTAAGGTTCAGCCATATATATATATATATATATATATATATATATATATATATATATATATATATATATATATATGTGTGTGTGTGTGTGTGTGTGTGTATTTGTAATTTGTTTTTGTTACAGTAAATCACGATTGCACTTGTGCGACAAGGCTCTATTGCGAGCCGCGCCTTTGGTTCTATTGGTCTTTTGTTCCTTTTACCAAATATTTCTAATATTGAGGTCCTCTCAAAACTTTTCATGCGATTCTGCGAAACAGGAGGTAACCCCCTTCTCGACTCCTGACCATATGTCCCTCAGTAAATTATTACTATGACCTTAGATTTGTCCCTTCCAGGAAAGAATTCCAGTAACAAAAATATGTTGTATATTTATCACCTGCTTACAAGTTATGATAAGGATGACGTAAGCAATAGATTAACAAGTACCCCTGGTCCAACGAGTCAAAGTCCAGTGTCATTATCAACTGATGCAATCCTACGTTATTAAAATTATCTTTTCTAAGATAATGGACAATAAAATGTTGATCTTGAGACAGTATTACTTCATTATTATACGTAAGTTCAACGGATTGGTCTCCGTTCGGAGGTGTGAATTACTCTCTACTTCTTAGACAGCAAATTGAACAACTAGAGTAAGTAACCTATAGATGCCTATACACTATACAGTATATGTAATTTATTTATATTCTCTGGTTTATCTGTAAGATACTTATTTATCTTTAAGTAGAGCTACCAAAGACTGATAACTAAAGTAAACACTTGACTGACGAGCCCCCACCATGCCTCTGCAGAGATCCAATAAGTGGTATCGCTTAGAAACTGCAGTTGGCATTGAATATGCTGTACAGCTGATACGATAATAACACTCTTTTTGGTCAAGTCGTAAGAAATTAACAAGGCTGCAAGGAATGCATATTCCAAAATCAAGCTTTATTAATTCTTGTGTAAAAATAATGGCGTGCAGTTACATTATATCGGATTTAGGCTTATGCACAATAATACGCGTTTAAATTCTGTCATTATGATTATTATTATTTAAAACAAATCGATATGAACTTGATTGTCTGAACATATCTTGATACGGTTATGTGTACGCCAGAGTATACATATATCACCTCTATTGGCTTGAAATTTCATTTATTAGTGATATTCAAATAACAAGATCATTAATTGCTTTGTTTGAAGTTCAACGTTCCTCTTAGCACCGACGTTCTTTGAAGTATGGCGTGGGCCCACATCTTAACGTGCAATCCGAGACACGTAAGCTCAAACTGGAGATCGAACTCGGGTCGTATGTAGTGTTGCCACGAGACGAGATGATACTTCAAATTGTCTCGTCTCATCTCATGCAAAGTGTGTCTCGTCTACAAAGACGTGCTCATCTCGTCTCGTGGCAGCACTAGAGCGGTTGAGCCCCACAAAAGAGAGCTGTTATGCCACATGGTTAGAATTACAACTTTTAACCAAGTTTGGTTTGGTTTACAGAGCACAACACACAACACGACTACAATCCTCCAACAACAACTGCTTAGTTTCGACTGGACGAGTAATGAATTACTACGACAGGAATATTTTTCAGTGCTGTCGGTACAGTCGAAAGGTAAGCATTCCTTACTTATTCTGAAATCCTTTTTTCAGAACCTTTGGCGCCACTTCAGCAAATAAGAAGGCCTATGTGACTTTTCCAATTTCAAAAATGGCTTAGGTTCGAATAACATCATAAAACAATTTTTAATTTTTTTTTTGTCAAATTAGCATCCTTTCAAAACTCAGTACCGAAAAAGGCTGACGCGTTTCTGTCTTTGTTCGGAACGAGAAAGACCATGAAACAATGGTTAGTTCCTGATAAAACTGCCATTAAGAGAACTTGTACTTCTATAACCGGATTTTTATACATAGAAATCCTCACCAGTCCCCGGAATAAAATCTGAAACACTGATCTCGATGAATCCTTTAACATTGTACTTGAATCTGCAGAATTATTACAAAGTAATTAAACTTTAATCTATTGGAAAATGGAAATTAAATGTGTTTGTAAGAACAATTTAAAAAAATAATTTTAGATATTCCCTGTTCTTTGTAGGAGTCATCATTTGAAACAAATGCTGGTATTCATTTAAAAGGCAAATAATTTATTCCGAAATTTTAAACAAATTCAAAAATTGTGTTTGCATTTTCGAGACGAGACATTTCAAGAGACGTCTGGTGTCTAGTCTGTCTCGTCTCGTGGCAATACTAGTCGCATGCTATCCATATAGTCACGATGCAACTCTATGTCACGATACAAAATATATTGATTGTATACGATAGTGCAAAAGGTGGAAACTCGTACTTGCGACTAGGGGTGTTCCGGATTCCGGGACTCCGGAATACTTCGGAATGAAAATCTTAATTCCGGAATCGGAATTAAAAATTTAGTTATTCCGGAATTCCGAAATCTCGGAATTCCGTAATTTCGGAATCTCGGAATTCCGTAATTTCGGAATTCCGTAACTTAGGAATCTCGGAATTTCGGAATTCCGTAATCTCAGGAAGTTCATTCCGAAATTTCGAAATCTCTAAATTCCGGAATTCCGAAAGTTCACCTCGAAATATCGGAATTCAGGAATCTCGGAATTCCGGAACTTCAGTCAGAAATTTCGGAATTTCCAAAACTCGGAATTCCGGAATCTCGAAACTTCAGCTAGAAATTTATGAATTCCAGAATATGAGGACTTCGGTTCAGCACTTCTGAATCTTTGAAATTCGAAATTCCCAATAACGGTACGTCGATCCAGCATATCGGAATCTCGGAATGCTGAAATGTCAGCATCTGAAATCTTCAAGTAATATGATTATGAGATAGACATCAACACTCAGACAATGTAATGATGAAACTTACTCTTTTTCACTCATTGTCAGTGGCGGCAATACTCCGTCTTTCTGCAGATCGAAAAGAGCTGAGCAGAAGGACTCATTCAACAAAGACTTCATTTACTGGTTCTTGTCTTGTTCTAATGTTCTATCCAAGGGCAGCTCTAACATGTTTATACACCGTTGCTAGCTGGGTCACTAGTGCAATACGGATAGAGTATCGACCAGTTTCTTCCCTGCGTGGCTTCAAAATGACATATAGAAAATGAAAAACTTAGAAACAGGGTGAAGCCATAGATTGCAAGTTTCGTATTCATTACCTATATATTTACTTGCACACTTGAGCCGATATTCACCCTCGTACTCCTTAATGTTTAAAAGCCAGGTTCTGGATACGTAGCTGAAATGCTCGTTCTGCGCACGAAGAGATTTTAGATTTTAGAAAGGCATACGACTCGGTTAGGAGAGAAATATTATACAACGTTCTTACAGAACTTGGAATACCAAGAAAGCTAATTAGATTAATTAAGATATGTTTAAATGAATCCCAAAGTAAAGTCCGGGTAGGAAAATTTTTGTCCACGAGCTTTCACGTCGAAAATGGCCTGAAACAAGGAGATGCGTTGTCGCCATTATTATTTAACTTTGTTCTGGAATACGCTATAAGAAAAATCAAAGATAGCAACCAGGGCCTACAGTTGAACGGTATTCACCAGGTTATGGCATATGCTGATGATGTAAATTTAATAGAGGATGATAGGAGAACAATAGAAAGAAATGCAGAGATCTTATTAAACGCTTGCAGGGACATGGGTTTAGAAGTAAATGCAGAGAAAACTAAATACATGGAAGTGTGTCGGGACCGTAATACGGAAAATTGTGGATGCGTTAAAATATTAAATAATACTTTTGATAAAGTGGATAGTTTCAAATATCTAGGATCAATATTAACCGAGGAAAATCATATTCACGAAGACATTAAATGTCGACTAAAAGCAGGGAATTCGTGTTACTATTCGGCGCAAAATCTCTTGTCCTCGCGAATTCTGTGGAGGAATTTGAAGCTTAAAATATATAAATCGATAATCATGCCTGTTGTTCTGTATGGTTGCGAAACATGGTCACTTACTCTGAAGGAAGAACATAGACTGAAAGTATTTGAGAACAAGATCGTGAGACGAATATTCGGACCCAAGAGGAATGGGAATGGGGAATGGCAGAAACTTCATAACGAGGAACTACATAATTTATACGGTCTACCCAACATTGTTAGGGTTGTCAAGTCTAGGAGGCTTAGGTGGGCGGGTCATGTAGCTAGAATGGTAGAAAGTAGAAACGCTTTCAAAATCTTGACTGGAAGACCAATCAGAAAACGACCATTAGGAAGATCTAGGCGCAGATTGGAGGAAAATATTAAGATGGATCTCGCAGAGATTGGAATACAAAGTAGAAACTGGATGCAGTTAGCTAAGGATAGAAGTCAGTGGAGAGCTTTTGTGAACGCGGCATTAAACCTCCGGGTTCCATAGGCCATAGAATTAGTTAGTTAGTTTAGTCATATGTGTACCAAGTTTGGTTGAAATTGCTTCAGGTGTTCCAGAATTATGCTGGAACAAACATACATCCATTTTTATAAGAGAAAGCATCTAGCTCTTCTCCCTCATTGTTTTCTTAGTTTTTCTTTTCTTGTATTAGGAAAACAACTTTTTAACGAAAACATGTGGTTCGGAGCTCACATACGTAGTCGGTCCCGTAACTAGCTGATAGCAAATATTTTTTCATAACGTAGGTTTTGCATAATGCTATACCATAATTATGTATTTTTTGTAGATAGCATGGCACAAAAATTAATTCAATTATACCATGGTACCTTTTTTAGTACACAAAATGAAAACTTTCCTTAATGTCAAATGTATTTTGCGTTAATATAAAGAAGAAATAAAAATATGATAGATCTGAACTGCGGAAGATTGGAAATACAATGTAATATATTTGTAATAACTGTATTTAATATTGTTAAAAGCAGTGGAAAAATATACAATCAATCTAGCTTTCAACATAAAGTAATAATGAAATGCCATATCAATAGAATGTTAATCCTCTCAAATTTCTTTAATTTAAAGGAAACCTATAATTTTAGTTTCTACCGTAATTTTTTCTATCAGAGCTTTACATAATAGCGGATTCTTACTCTTATAAGTTAGGCTACCTGTTCGTAAGATCAATAAAATAAACAAAAAAAAAATACCTTATTATGTTTAAAGATGTTGGTTAATGCAATATAAATTTCGTATAAATTTTCATAAATTAGAATATACATTATTACAATTAATTTACAAAAACTAAAAAAATACACATTACCTCAAATCCAATACTATCATTGTACAACATTTTAATACTTTTCTGAACACGGTACTCGCGGTTATAGAACAACCTTTATTTCGTCGGACTCTGATGTATAAAATCAGTTCTTCGATCCCGACTCGTGAGAGGATAGTTATGTTCGCGACAATTTTCAAAAGAATAAATGTTTTAAAAATTAGAAATAATATCCTATATATTTGATGGATGCCATTAAACCTGATTGTATCTGTAAATTATTTCTATTACAAAATGTTACTTTTGAAAATTCTTTTATCCTTTCATAGCGTTTTCAGTCTGGTTAGTTTTACTAGGACATATGTAAAAGGCAGAATGAAAATGTACATTAACTACAAATTAAAATAAAAAGTACTTATCATGATGAAACATAAGGAAATGTTATACAAATAACATAATAACAATATATATTACGCATATTTAATACGTAACACTAGAAAACTAAGAAAATGTTATGCTGTACAAACAACATTTTAAATACGAAATAGTATGAAACTTAAGAAATATATTAATTGAAATATTACATTGAAATAATGTATTAACATTATGAAATCAAAGGGAATGTTATTTGAATAATATACAGATACATCTATGCAGTGATAATGACACTGGTAACTATGCTCTTCTCAATAGCTTAAATTTACCGTACCTTTGGAAATAAGAAAAAACAGATACAGAGACCGACAGAAGTATTGGAATAATATAATTAATACTTTATTTACATTGTATGAATTATAAACAACATACATCATATTTGCTTAGTAGTGTTGAATTTGTAAACATATAATCGTTACCATTATGTGTCTCCGAAACTATACTTAAAATATCATAATGCATGTATTTAGCACACAATATATAGAGTCTACTATACACTCTGTAAAGAAAAAATAGCGACACTTGCTCTAATATGGTTTTCTCAACATACTTTAATCAATATGAATTTTTACATGAATTCCTGATAATATTACAAGTCATATTCCTAATGAGCAGTTCATTCTTAATACTTGCGCCAGAGTTTCAGGCTTTTGACATGAATTTAGTGAATTTATATGCATATATAAGTAGCTATGTGTGTTTCGAGCAAAATCGTTTGTAGGAAGAGTAATTCATAAAACTGAAAAAGATCAACAACAATAGCAGAAAACAAGAAATGGAATTTCTTTAGGGTAAGACATATTGTGTGCAAACATCGAGAAGTACGATAAACCAAACTAGTATTTTGTATGTGCACCATGGGCTTCCCGCATTGGTAACAAAGCTATTGCAAAATGCAACCTCGATATCACGGAATAACACCCGGATTATCTGTTCCTTGAATTCCATTCTATTTGAGATAGTTGTCTATTGAAATTTCTACTCATATTGATCCACAAATTTTCAACTGGATTCATGTCGGGTGGGTTTGTAGGCCACACGAGTCTCTAAATAGTCATATTCTTGAACCACGTATTAACAATTTTGGCTCGGTGACATGAAGCATTATCGTCCTGGGAAAGGAAGTAGTCCATATCTTCTTCAGAAAAGTCATCTTTAGCTGTTGTAAGAACTTTACGTGCCAGAATTTGAAGATATTTTCGTGCATCAAACGATCCTTCACATATATCCGTCGTTCTGACGTCTTTAACGGTGAACCATGCCCATATCATCACTCAGTAACTGAATATTTGAACCTCTTAAACAAAATCATTGTCAAGTTCCTTGCTTGTTCGTATCCACAACTTCACACCACTATCGTTTCCCACTATTCTAAACTTCTTATCAATGAAGAAAACGACATGCTTTCAGTTGTCATAAGTCCAAGTTGCATATCGACTCACAAAACTACATGTTGAAGTCCTCTGTGTTTTGTCAGTTTCGATTTTCTACGCGGTTTTTTCTTTGTAATATCCTCTTCATACAGTCAAGACAATACAGTTGTACAAGTAACTGCAGTTCCAAGATCATGTCAAACTACAAAGGCGATTTTTGGGGAAATCACTCATTAAATCTGCGGTGCTATTGATTTCATTTAGCAATCTGCTCTGGGTGATGCTTTCTTTTTTCTTTCACACTGTTGACGAAGGGACGATTTGTTATGCTGTTTGCACTTGTAAATTACTCTTCCTGCCGTAGAATGATGAATTTTCAGAATTCCATCTATTCCTTTAGAGATTTGCCACAACTCACATTTCTTACCCATCTTATTTGTTTACAGTCCACATGTAGCAACAATATCACACACAAACAACACTGCACAACAAAAATTTTGCCACTTGACACACTGTCCAAACAATGAGAAAGCAAAGAACAATCATAAAATGCTATTTACCTCAGCCTACACATTACAAATGCAATGCAGAATTCTTACTACAATAATTTACGAAACGCACTCAGTGCCATCTATCGAAAATACTACTGATACACAAACAATTGACAAGCGATGTCCTACACCACAGGTGTCACAGATAACGCAAATGAACTATCCCACTCTTCATTTCCTTCTATTCCTCTTCTAACGGGCTGCAACTATGGTTTTCTGTGTAAGTTAGTTTGAGAATTGAGGTGTCGCTATTTTTTCTTTACAGAGTGTATTTCTCCTGCGGTCTCACTTATAGGACGACATAACGTCTCCAAACGAGTAGACATATGACTGGATGCATGTTTTATGCCCCCACCACACAGTCGTTGATTTTATACTGTGCCTCGCAACAGCAACTCGCAATTGTAGTGTAAAGCTAAGCATTCACAAGTGACATGGGGTGTAAAGGTAAGGAGACAACAGTCGAAGAGAGAAATGTTGTAATTAATCTGTACAAACAACACAAACCCCTCTCCGAAATTGATAGTACAGTCAACAGAAGCAAAATCATGGTGTTCTCCATCATTCAGCGCTTCAAACAGACTAATAGTGTTGTGAATAAGCCGAGATACGCCGCTCCTTCTAAACTTACTACTAGAGACAGGAGCCAAACAAGCAGAATCCGGCATCTGAGATTAGAGGAAGCCTTGAACAATATTCTGGCACTGTGATGCACACAGGAACAGTTGGATGGGTTTTACATAGTGCCGGTTACAATGCCAGTTTTCCTACGAGGAAACCATATGTCAATTGTGTGAATCAGAAAAAGAGTCTAAAATTTGTTAACCTGTATAAGGGAAGCCAACAGAACTCTGGGATCACGTTCTCTGGTCGGATAAAAACAAATTCTGCTTATACAAGGGTGGTGGACGTGTTACAGTGTGAAGGCTATCAAATACAGCTAAGAACATGGTAGCTATAGTGAAACATGGAGGCAACAGTGTGATGGCATGGGGATGTATGGCTTCATCAGGGGAACTGGTGCTCATAGATGGAATCATGGAAAAGTTTGAATACAAGAGAATTCTTGAAAACAATCTTAAGAGGAGTGCACAGAAGCTAGAATTGGGAAATGGTTATTACTTCCATCAGGACAATGATCCAAAGTATACTGCGGAAATTATGAGGCTTTGGATGGTGTATAACACTCCTCACACTTTGAAGATACCGACCAAATCACCATATTTAAATCCTACAGAGAACATCTCGAACGAGCTCGAAGATCGTGTTAGGAAACATCACATTAGAAGTAAGGACCATCTGAAAAAACTTCTTCAGAGTGGAGAAATATGAACTCTGCAGTCAGCACAAAAAAGTACAGTCATGTTAAAAAGTTATCGTAGTAATCCATAGAAAGGGGAACATAACTAATTACTAGCTGTTCTCTGTTGAATGCTGATATCCAGATGTAAACAAACTATTTTCATCCTTTCTGGTAGTGGAAATAAGTATCCGATGCTTTTCATGAGTTTATATATTTAGTAGAAGACTCAAATTTATTTTGTAGCAGTTGTAATTTTGTCTACTTTCTTTGCATACCTATAGAAATGATAAATCTAGTAAACATGTTTATGTTAGAATAATTATGTCGGACTCTACTTCGTGTTGATTTATGAATCCCCTGTTATACTAAGCCAGAGATGTGAGACAATGAGAAAATTTAGCTTATATTCAATAGTATTTTAAAATGTTTTTTGGGACAATAGCTTTGTTCATGGACAGAAATATTAACTGCCCAGCATGCTCAGCGGTAAGATTATTTGTGTACACAAATATTTTCTCGCTAATTTTGTTAATCTTGAAAGATGGTGGGAATGATTATTCCACCAAAGTAGTGGCTCTCCCTCCAAATCTGCATCCTTAAGGCTTAGGTCAGGTTCAATTATTCTATGTGACTGCCTTCTTTATCCTGTCACCAAATGTCCTTCGTTTTAGGCAACTGTCTAATCTTTTAGTACCAACATTCCCTCGATTATCTTTTTTAGGATTTCCTGCTGGAATAAGTCTCAACCTTTTGTTATCTCAATATTTTTACCCAAATTATCTTCTTTAAACCTAAGATCTAAGAAAGCACAAATTTTCTACAGAATTCTGCTTCTTTCATCCTTCTCGAATCGCGATTTCAGAAGAGACAAAATTTCCATTTTCATGCTTCTTTCATCTTCTTTGAGGCTGCTTCTAAGATCTGTTCACTATCTCCGTCTTCAGTCAAAAAGTCATAGAATGAAAGATGTGTTTCCTGCGTACTTGCTTCATCTTATGATATATCGTCTATCAGTTGAGATTCTTCGACTTGAAAATCTTTTGAAATTTGTTCATATGATGGCCATATGTCCGACGCTGTAACAGATGTTTCTGCTGACCTACTGTCACAAAGCATTTGTAAGGACGATAATAGTTAATAATTCTAATTAATAATCATAGTTAATAATTCTGTTTCTTCGTTCTGAAGGATAAGATTTTTATATATTGTTTGAGACAGAACTTTTGCTATTTCTTCTTGGCGTGTTAAAACTACCAGCATCAAAAGGAAAGTAAACAATCATCTTGTTGGCGTGCATGACGGAAGTATTTTACGCAGAAGGCCTAATGCATCTTACTCTTCTTGCAGCGCATGTCTCATTTTCCTGCTTTGACTCATAATTTGCCTGTTTCCGAAGGTCCCTGTAGCTCAAGGGCTTTGTTTACTCTAATATTCAAAGTATGGCCGAAACAACTCAAATGTTGGAAATCGCTCAAGTCAACAATGGCCTTTACAATATTGGCACTACTGTTGTTCCACAACGAACATTTTCAGTTGGTATTTCCCACATATCTATACTAAAATATAAAGCCTCTAACAGATTTGATTTCGGAAAATCGGAATTCCGGAACTTCATCGCAAATATCGAAAGTTCGGAATTCCGGAATCTCGAAACAAGATCTGAAATTTCGGAAGATCGGAATTCCGGAATCCAGAACACGATACTAAATTTCGGAATCTCGGAATTCCGGAATTTTCGGAATATCGGAATTCCGGATCTCGGAATTTCGAAATTCCGGAATTCCGAGATTCCGAAAATTCCGAACTTCCGAGATACCGAAAATTCCGAAATTCCGAGATTCCGAAAAACGGAATTCCGAAAAATTCCGGAATTATCGACATTCCGAATTCCGGAATTGAAATCTCAATTCCGAACACCCCTACTTGCGACATTATAGTAAGCATCCCATCGAACTTATTTGTGTAAACATATTTGACAATAGTATCTTTGTAACAAGTTGCAACTTGGGTGTTTTAAGTATTACGAGTAGGTAAACCTACTTATCAGTCCTATTCCCATCTTTTTCCAAAATAGATCAGAAGTGATTTGAAAGAATAATATTATGATTTCTTTGTATTGTTTTCTAGAACGTACGGAAACAAACTAATATTTTGAGATTGTTTTTGTTCTTGCTTAGTTTGTTATCTTAGCCAATGAAGTCATAATTGAATTGAAAATTTATTACTTCAGAATGGAGAATATATCGACAACACAAACTATTCCACTAAGTGGTATTTCTTAAATACTAAATAATTGCTTAAGCCTCTTAACTGTCAATGACGACTCAACTAGTTATGAGAATTTCGCTCGTACTTGCAATCTGACGACTACGTTCGTCATAATAACATTCGTATTGGGCGAGACGAATGAATGCGTATTTTCCATGGGACGTAAAACTCAAAGATTTCATTTCATTTCATAATACGTATTTTTAACAAATTTATTTCCCATTCAGGTGCAACTTTCTGATTCGGAAAATCCCCAGTTAAGAGTCTTCATCCCGGCGAAATTAAAATGCCGCTAATTTTACAGTAATTATGTGATATCTTCAAATAGATAAAAGATCATTGAAATATGGAACAAGAGCGCCCTAGACAATATTATTTTGCGAGAGGTACCGTTATCACAAGTTACCTAGTGGCTTTCCGTTTTCAGCCGTTTAGAAACGCGAAAATAAATGCCGATTTTCAAAATGGCTCGAAATCGAAAGCAGATAAGTGAGTCGTGATAACGGTATCTCATACAAAATAATATTGTCTAGGGCGCTCTTGTTCCACATTTCGATTATCTTTTATCTATCTGAAGATATCACGTAATTACTGTAAAATTAGCGGTATTTTAATTTCGTCGGGATGAAGACTCTTAACAGGTTAAGGAATTTTTAGTGTTAAATTTGACTCTCACAGGAAAAGTGTAGGCCTGACTGATAACCACCCAAACATCAAAATTCCACAAGAGATATAGAATTTGTTAAACACAAAAGTCGAACAGCCGAACAAGGCAGAAAAATATTGCCTTACTAACTGTTCGTTCATTGTCGTTGTCTTGTCCGATTGTCAGTTCCTGATCAGAATGTTGCAAATTTCCCACACTAAACTTTCCATAATGTACTTCGTATTATTTTGTCTCGTCTCTGAATTCGAGGTGACAAAGGTGTATACTTACGAGATGAGACAGCCATTTTTCGACACGAGACGAAACAACTTTAAGTGTCGTCTTGTCTCGTGCGCATTGCTAGTTACACAGAACAATTTTAGATCGCTGATATCCAGTATGTACAAGACAATGTTTTGTACTTGTCTATAACTGCAAAACCAAAGCAGACCTCATTACAAAATTCAGACGATCATACACAAGTATTCAGTGTAAAAGCGAATTTTGCTAAATGAAATAGAAATCGTGTGGTATGATATATAGCAAAGCATTGAAATGCCATTAGGACAGATATTGTAGTGAAACATACGTGCAGAAGAGAAAAATAATAATACTGATATGAACGACACACAGGTGTCTCCACTAACCATTTAAGTCGACTATACACTACGAGATATTTTCTAGGAAATATCTTAGGATTTATCTTCGCAAACATGTTGTCATCTCGTATGAAATTCTACCGTTTTGTGCCATACACGTGAGGAGTTTTCCTGTCTGACCGAATTACGTTTTCCAATATTATGAAATATTTTTATTTTTTTAAAAAATAAAATTACAAGATTGATGAATTCCTCTGCTAACTACACTGCACATCCTACTAATATTAATACCAGGCGCTTAAATTGGATACCTCTTTTAAAAAAAGCATAAAAATCAGAAGGGTGCTGGTGTACTTTTAGCGCATTATATTTTAGAATATTTATAGGTAAAATTCAATACTTTGCATAAAAAGACGTATTTATAAAGAACAAATTTCTGCAAACAATAGAAACAATACAAAGTAGTACACCTATATTTTACGTTTACAAGTGTACGTTTACTAGTGTAAAATCATTATAAGTGTTTTACTGCGGATAAAATAAGTAAGGGACAATGTTTAGCAGAAGGGGTCCTGCTATTTTTTCTAAGAAATGTTACAATTTCGGTAGTTTTTGTTCACATTTGTTTAGGTTAGTTTCGGTTATGTTATGTTGTTAGATTATATTAGTATAGAGATACAGCATAATTTTCAATAAATGATATATAATTCGCCTTTTGTCTGTTAATATTAGGTTAGTTAAATTTCATTAGGTTAGTTTTGGTTAGAGTGTGTTAGGTCTAAGTACTTGCATCTTCCAATTCTCCTGTAAATTTTGTATTTTTTTAAGTGTTCTACTGGACTCCTTCTGCGAAACAATTTACCTAAGTGAGTGCATATAAAAGATGACCGGTGATACTCTTTTCCATCACTGGTGTATTTCTGCCCAGTTTACAGAAGATGTAATTTATGTTTACAAGTAGAGCGCTACTAGCATGATCCATGACAAGTGCCATTAAAATTCGCATTATTGTCAAAATCCACTCGTTTCCACTATTTTCGCCGACGCGCCTGCTTTCTTCGGACACACTCCCTCGCTAACACTCGTGTCCCTGCTTTGCCCTTCCCTGTCCCAGTTAGTTAGCACTCGTGCTTTTCAGTGGTCGCCTAGCACAGGTTTGTTTGTTTTGCACTATAGTTTTTATACTATACATCCTGACGCCGTATTTGTAGGCAAATCGTAAAAGAACTGTAGTTTTTCAATAATTGCTTTTGATGGTCCGCTTGAATGTTATCTATGCCATATGAGATATTTTCGGTTTGCTCAGCGCAAATCATTTAGGAAATGATAATAATAAGGAAATTAATGACATATTATAATTTTTCAACAATTATTTCGAGTGCACCAAAAATAAACCTGCGGGATCAGAGGATAAATTAGCAAAACATACCGCATCAGTTGTTTGTTTTCACTTTCTCCCACCTGATGTCGTGTAAATCGAAATCTTACGAATTTTCTTTTCGAAGCTCTAAACAAGAGAAATCTCATAGGATCGTTCAGACCACATGAAATAATATGCGATCTGATGCCATATACGTTGAGATTTTGACTCTAGGACAAATCGTCAGAGATTTTCTATGATCTATCCTATAGTGTATAGCAGGCCTTACTTCATACATAAGATCGTAAGAGCCCTATCGAAATTGAAATATTTTCACTAACATATCTACTACTTTTTGCCCTTTCTTTCTGTTGATAATTCTAATTAAGGAACTAATCATGATGCTTGAAACTGAAACTAAAGTAGTAATACAAACGAAATGAATGTACTTATACTAAATTTAAAAAATAACTTTCTTTGCCAAAATGTTAACAATCTCAACCGTTGGATTTTCCCAATCTTCATAAACAGTGGCCCTAAAGAACCAAATGGTATCAATAAACATTGTTTGATCATGATCTTTGTAAAGGTTATGACATCTCATTCAAAAATTTGGATGATTCCATGCACACAATGACATTTCTCTTTGTCACGTTCTGTTTTATCTTTTCAGTCTTTTGTTATTTATAAGAACTGAACGTTTTAGCTGACTGTGCAAGAACTCATATTTAAATGGTGGTCATTTTCGTGATCCCCACACGAAAATTTTTCCCCTATAAAAGTTGTGTGCTTGTTCATGATCTTTCCAATGATATATTAAATGGGGTTCATTCGAGTAGATGGTTCTACCAAATAGAAAACTTATAGATAAAATATGGTGTGAGACATTTTTCATGAAGAAATGAGAGTGTAAATATAAGTAATTACTGTCAGTGCACAGCATATTGAAGTTAATTTTGAATGATAGTGAAAATATTGTTTGATTGATTGATTTTGAGTTTTACGTCCCGTTCAGCAGCGAGGCTATATGAGACGTGGACCTACTGATTAACGTGGAATCCGAACCACATGAGCTCCCGCCGGGAATCGAACCCGGATCTCCCGCGCCAAATGCTGAAAATATTGTATGTGTAAGTGTGCTCTTCCACTATCCTCGTTTATGCTTATACCCACCGTCCCTACAGAAGCTCGGGCCCCGCTGTTACGCTTCTGTCCTGACTCGGTTAGATAGCATTCGTGCTTTTTACTGACTACCTAGCATAAATTCGTTCATGTTTTATGCACTGTAGTTTTTTTGTTTGTTTGTTTTTTGCCATACTTGCACACTGTATTGAAACTGAACCTTCCTGAAGACATTCTGTAAGTAGTAATGGAGTTCCTCATTTAGTGCATGCTCTGCTAAAAGAAATACAAAGCTGTAACCTAACCTAAAAATGTAAGAAATGTGTCAAAATTTGGTAGAAAGTCTGCTCGAGTAATGACATTAAATAACACATTTTCCCTTTAAAATTTTCAAGTGACCTCCAGTGCCTATGATAAGAGGCCCTATGGGGAAAACAGTACTCTCCTATCAATGTATCCTAAGACATTTCACTTTCATTTTTTTGTTTCTGTAATAAGTCAGCATACACATTATCTTTAAAAGGCTCCGTACCACTGTCATAACACAACCGAAAATCCATATTAATAGATTCATAAATCTACAAGGTTATAAATAACCCAATTCTATACCACAGCCAGTAAATCCTACCTAAACCGTTACAGAAACTCTTTGGTTCATCTTGATCTTTTGTTTCAAAAGGCACATACAATACCGCCAATATTGTTCTTGTTCTTGTTCTTGTTCTTGTTCCTCTCACAAAGTAAGAGGATGGAAGGTGTGGGAATGACCCATTTCACCTGCATAAATAAATAATTCTTCTTCAGTTCACTTGTCTTGTCTTTTCCACTAATTTTAGATTTACACTTTCTTGCGTAGGGATTTCAAGAGGACCCCCTTTTATTATTATTGTTTTTAATTTTTTTAAATGGAAATATTGTTTATCAAAGACTGTGTTATTGGTATAAAAAGACAACTTTCTAGATGATCTCCTAGATTTTTGATATAAATTATATATAATCCCTACTTTTTGCTTTTTTTTTAAATAGTAGTAAGATTTTTTATTTCTTTATAATTTTATATTATTTTTCTTAAGGTATTTTACGAGAATCTTACATACTTCTAATATCTTACTTTCTAATATAGATTTGATATTATAAGGACCATAGGGTAAGTATATTGAAAATAATTTGAACTTAGTCTCTCTAAATTCCTTAAAAAGATTACATTCTAAAATAATGTGTTCAAGTGAGCCAGTCTCCAGCAAACACTGACATAATGGCGAATCCCGTTTTTTCATCATATAAAGTTTTTCTGGAGTTAAGGCAGTACCCAGTCGAAGTCTTGTTATTTGTATGATGTCTGTTCTATTCCATTCTTTTAGTTTTGGGATAAATGGCATATCATTAATAGATTTGATGGACCAATAATGTTTACCTGGGCCTAAACGATATGAGGTTTTTCTTCTTAGGTACAAGGTATCAGCTTGATTTTTTAATAAATTGAAGAAGTTATGATATGGTAATTTAATATTGGAAGTTTTTCCATTATAGCAGGAATCCTTAGCAAGTTTATCGACTTCATTATGCAAAATGATGCCTGTATGGCCCATTGTCCAAATGAAAGTTACATAACCTTTGTTTTTATTGATTTTAGTAACGAGCGATTTCAAATTTTAGATTATCCAGGTAGTTTGTTTACACCATTTCGTAGATTCAAGACTTTTTAAAACACTCAGTGAGTCTGAACAAATACAAGCATGTTTTAGTTTTTCTTTATATACTATTAATAATGCCTGTCTGATTGCGAAAGCCACACCTTCAAAAATTGATGTATTAGACGGGAGCTTGTACTTTTGTGGAATATCTTTCTCCGGTAAATATACAACAGCGCCTACTGGAAGTCCTTTACTTTTGGAAGCATCAGTGAAGATAAATGTATATCCTGGTAACTTATGTATATAGTTGAGCCATACCGAGTAAAATGCTGAAGGAATTGTAGATTTATATATGGTTGGAGGATATTTTGGAATAATAATTTTTGTTTGTTGAAGATTTGTGTAATAATTTACCGAAAAACATGGAAGTACTGGAAACTTTTGGATCGAAGATGCTAAATTATGAAATTTTCTGGATGCCAAGTAAATCCAAGTTAGTTTTTTAAGGAAGTTTTCATTTATTTTATTTTTCTTATTTTTTTATTTGTTAACTTTGAGATTGAGGTGTCTAATTGCAATAGGCTTGTATTGATTATAGTTGTGGTGTTTGCTAATCGAGAGTGTATAAATTTTGTTGCCATATTTTCTAAGATCAAATCTTTTGGAATAGTATCAGATTCTTCTAAGAGTACATTTCGAGAAGTATTTCTGGGCTGTGGAAAAATTATTCGTTGAGAATCATATTGTATTTTTATCATAGATAAAACATTCTTATATGGACGTGGAGACATAAATATGCCTCCATACAGTAACTTTGCTTCAACGCATAGTTTATAGATTTTTTGTAAAACTATAAGATTGGTCCCCCATTTTTTATAACTTAGACTTTTAATTACATTAATTACACAATTAATATCAACTTTAATATTATTGATGTGCGACGTCCAGTGAAGTCTAGAGTCCAAATTAAGTCCTAAATATTTAATACTAGATTTTTGTTTTATTTCTAAATTAGCTATATTTATACTGATATTTGGGATTTTTCTTTTCCTTGAAAATACAATGAGATTAGTTTTGTTCCCATCTATGGTGAAACCATTATTATCGCACCATCCTATAATATCCCTCATGACTAATTCTAATGTTTTCAAGTCTTTTTCAATATTAGATGTAGTTATGTAAAAAATGATGTCGTCTGCATAAGCAAAGACCTTAACATGTTTTTTAATCAGATTAATTAATTCTAATATATAGATATTGAATAGTATAGGGCTAAGTTTACTACCCTGACTTACACATTTAGATGTCTGTCTAGGAGCATTACAATATCTACCTCATTTGATAGATATTTCTCTATTTATGAGTAAATTGTGTATAATACGTACAAATTTTGAATGAATTTTAATTTTATACATGTACTTAATTAAATTTTCTAATATTACATTATCATATGCTCCCTTAATATCTAAACTTATGGCTATTACTGACTGTTTTTGTTGAAATGCTGTCCATACATCTATGATTAATGATCCTATTGCATCTAAAGTGGAGAAATTTTTACGAAAACCTACTAAGTTTGGAGGAAATATATTATTATATTCTATGTACCACATTAGTCTATTTAATAGTAGTTGTTCAAATAATTTTAATATACAAGAAGTTAAGGCTATAGGCCTGTAACTATCAGCCTGGCCTACGGTTTTTTTTTGTTTTTTATTGGTACTATCAATATTTTTTTCCATGACTTTGGAATAAGCGAAGATTCCCAGATTTTGTTGAACATATTCAAAAGGATTTTGTTACCTGAAATATGTAGATTTCTAATATGTGAGTATCTCACTCCATCATGTCCAGGAGTTGTATCCCGTTTCTGTTGCTGAAGTGCAAGGAGAAATTCATCCATCGAAAAAGGTGACGTTACATTTATGTTATTCATATCTTGTCTGTTGTGTAAGAGGGCTTGTATTATTGATTTCCTATCAGGGTTTACATAAGATGGTGTCATTTTCCTGTGAAACTCATCTATCCATGTATTATTATTTTCGTCAAATGAGATTATCGCTGATTGAACCGGATGAGTTTGTTTCTTAAAATATTTCCAAATATTGGGCCAAGATGTTGATGGTGAAAATTTATTGCAAAATTCTTCCCAATGTTGTTTCCTGATATTTAATAAATTTTGTTTCATTTTTGCTTTTATTTTTGATACTTTGCAAAGTTCTCATTTGTTTTAGCCTTGAAATAATTTCTAAGATATAGATGACACAAATTTACCCATTTTTGACATTCAGAATTCCACCAAAATGTTTTTTTTTTTTTTGTATATATTCCTTGTTTGTTTGTGTTTACTCTTTTTATTAGCCCAAGATAAAGAATTTTCCTCCGAAGAATCTGCAATATGATTGATTATGTCTGTAAATTTATTAATACTCTTGTCTATAGATTGATTAGTATGGGATGTCTGGTGATTATTGAAGAAAAATTCGGAATTGGAAGAGTATAGGGACCAATTTAAAGAATGAGGTATATAATGAAGTTTTTCTTTTTGCAATCTATCAGGCACCAAATTGATATGTGATAATTGAGTACTATTATTACTTGTTAGTTGAGTAATAATAGGGAAATGATCACTACCCATAGGATTATAAAAAAACACTCCAATTACAATTTAGATATAAATCTAAGCTGGTAATAGTTACATCAGGAGCACTATTGTTGTTTAATGTAAGCCGAGTGGGTGTACCATCATTTAAGTAAATTGATTTATTTTTAGCTAATGCCGTTTGAAGATTTCGTCCGGCAGAATTTGTATGAGAACTCCCCCATAAGATTGAAATCTGACGCTATTACATATGGCTTTTGTACTTGTCTAAAAATATCATTCCAGACCTTAGTTGAAGGAATGACATTAGGTGGAGAGTACCGGTATATATTAATAAATGAAATGTTTGATATTTTTATACCTATAATTTGTGTTTTTTGTGGTAATACTAACGTGTTAAAATTTATATTCGAGTGTGGAATATCTGACTTAATACCAATGGCTACACCACCATAACCATCATATCTTAAATTTTTATAAATAATATAACCTGGAATTTTTAGAGGTGAGTTTGCCTTTGTCCATGATTCTTGGATAAGAGTTAAGTGAGGATTATAAATGTTGATGCGTAATTGTAATAAGTGTAATTTCCCCTTTAGACTTTGTGCATTCCATTGTAACAAAGTTAAGACTTTATTTGACTTGATTGCCATTATGTAACCAAGAGAAGAATTTGTTCAATTATATTTTGAATGTGATCTGGGGACTGGCTGATATTTTGTGCTAATAAGGAAGTGTTAAGAATTTTTGATAGACCTTCTTTAATTTTATTTAATTTTTCTGTATTAGGAGTGGAATTATTCGATTGCTTAGAATAATTGCTTGCACTATGATATGAAGATTGATCTTTGCTTTTATTTGAAAAAGCGAAAGATTGTTCTTTATATTTTTCACTATATGACGTGGGTAGCCCTCTTTTCTTAATTTGTGAAGTAATATGCGTCTTTCTTGTAGTTTTAGAAGTCGAAGGGTCTTAGCGACTAAAAACAATCCATGGTGTGTCAGATTGTATTATCATGGAGTCTCCCTCCCCCTCATCCTCTTCTAATTCTTTATGTTTTTTAAACGATTTGAGTTGGGTGTTATTGTTTTGATTTTCTGAATTAAAAATTACGTTATTTGATTGTGAGGAAGGTTGTGTTCTTTGTGTGAATTTATTGTTTGATTTGTTGGTGAATGAATAATTGTGTTTTGTCAGTTGACTACTATTAGAATGATTTATGCCACTTACGGAACTTTATACCCCAACCGGTACATTTGAAGTTGTAATACTTCTATATGAAATAGGTGGTACTAACTTACTTGCCTCATTAAATGAGATACGGTTTGTAGCCATTAGGTGGATTATATTGCGTTGACGTTGATATTCCCTACATTCTTTCGAATCAGCCTCGTGGGTTTCTTTACAGTGAAACATTTTAATGATGACGTACAGGTCTCAATTTCATGTTTTTCCCCACATTTTTTGCAACGTGTATTACTAGATTTACAATTTTTTGGGGGGATGTGACCAAATAAGAGAGATTTAGAGCATTGTCTTACTTGTGGTATATACGGTTCTATGTCTAGTTTTTGGTAGTAAAGTTTGCAGTCTCTCGGTAGGTATTGAGTATTGAAAGTCAATACTACTGTTCCCGTAGGGACTCTCTTTTTGTCTTTATCATTTCTAAATATGCGCCTAACAGATGAAATTTCTATTGAACACTCTATATCAGTTAACAGTTCATCCGTACTAATATCTGGAGCTACATTTCTAATTATCCCCATTGATGACACAGCATGTGTCGGAATGAACGCTGACCAATTATTATTCTTTATAATATCATGTGTTAAGAATGCATTTGCATTCTTGCCTGAATCAAAAGTTGCCTAAATTAGATTTTTGCCAATAGACTGGAAATTCATGATCCCATAAATTTCTGCTAGATATAATTTTCTGCTTATTCCCATGGTTCATTTTTCCCAACTCTTTATCATTCGATTTAAGAAATACAAAATATGGGGCAAGATGATGATTTTGGTATATGTTATTTTGTATTTCACCTTTTGACTTAGTAATCATTGATTTATTGTTATCATTTTCGTATGACACTTCCATTTTAGTTTCATTACTTGTACTGATGTTGTCCTTATTAGAAAGATTGCCTGTAGAAGTAATTAAATCTAAACCATTCACTTGTTCATTAAATATCTGAAGACTTTCCGCCATTTTTAAATGAACCTTAACCCTAACAAGAAATAAGTTAAAATATCTAAACCTAATGCCTTAACTCTATATTATATATACAACCCTAACTTACTTAATATTATTTGCTGTAAAATCTTAATACTATTGACTTATCCTAAAATTAAGACAGCTTGCTCATTTATTTTTCACTTAAAATAAGGGGGTCCATTTTTCCCTACAGTTTGCATTTCTTTGTTACTGGAATAATCCATGTCGTTTTAACTAACGTCACTGAACACACAATAAAAGTATCACTTTACATTTTAGTTTTTTAATTTTTCACTTTTTAATAGAACCCCTATAAATTGTCTTTCACTAATAAAAGTATGAAATATGACTGCTTATGCACAGTAATTCTGTAATTATTTTTCCACTAATAACGAAGCACATCATCCACTACAGTTGCCGCCATCTTCTACCGCCAATACTACACATCAGCAAGAACGCAAAAACAGAAACCAAATTCGGTTCCTTTTCCTTTCCAGTTCTCAAAATGCATGTGTCTAATTCTGGGCACTTTCTCCCTCTAGTCATACAGTTTCATCTTTCTATCTTCAGCTGTTCATTATTTAAATCCATTGGACGCGTTATTTTAGACTTATATTTGTATATAGTGCCCTTGAATTTTCAGGGAAAAGTCAAATTTAGGACGAAAAGGCCTAGTTGTAATTGATTTATAGATTATATGGTTGTTATTATAGAATCTGAACCAAAATTCACATGGTAGAAAACTGCAGGAAAAACTCAAGTTTAAACCAGAACCACTGTAATGTGAACAAATTTCAAGGCTCTCCCACCGGGAATCGAATCCAGGACCCCATGCACCAGAAGTTGCATGCGCTAGTCACTAGACCAGCGTGGATTGCCGTATTCATTTCGGAAATAGAGTGAAAGTAAAACATCACTGTTAAAGACTCACTGTCCCATCTTCCTGGTCCACCTTCGTAGTTTCTTTTCCTTTCTTTAACTGTCATCTGGGGTAAAAGTGAGGGAACGCGGGGGACTCCATTCCCCACTTCAAAAAAAATCTATGGCATCATCCACTTCCTAAAATAATTACAATGAGCAAAAATAGACATGGACAACTGCGTGACATCATGCATCTTCCTACTTTTCAGAGCCACTTTTACCCCGAACTGTCAGTGATGGACTCCATTGAATAACTTACCGTTTTGAGGCCCCACACCATCTTTATTTTTGAGCCTATTGATTCATATGGGATTGTCCCCCTGTTTTTTTTTTTTTTTTTTTTTAAATGAACTGGAAGATTTATGAAAATATGTTACTAGCTTCTTCTTTAATTCTACTTAAATGTTTCTTGCTTCTTCAAAATGAGTTGAGTTGAATTATTTTGAGTTTAACGTCCCTTTCAACAGTGAGGCTATATGAGACGAGACCTACTGATTAACGTGGGATCCGAACACATGAGCTCCCTCCGGGAATCGAACTTGGGTCTCCCACGTCAAAGGCGCGTACGCTAACCGCTTAGCCACGGATGAGCTCTTCTTCAAAATGCATTTGCATTATATACGTATACATTTCGATTACTAAAGCAAAGCCTGCTTTTCACGAAGTAAAGAACATTTAAATACTGTAGATTTGAAGGAGAAAGTAGCACAATTCCAGTTCACGTCAAAGAAAACAGAAAAATAAATTGAGTTGATTTTAGTTTAGCGTCCCTTTCAGCAGCGAGGTTATATGAGACGTGGACCTACTGATTAACGTGGAATCCGAACCACATGAACTCCCTCCGGGAATCGAACAGAAAAATAAACTCCCAATATGAATAAACAGAATAAAAGGCAAACATGATGAAAGTATTCAACACTGTTTAATATTTATCGAGCTTTGATTTCAAGTCGTTACGACACCAATAAATGAAAATGAAATCTTTTAGGTTTTACATCCAATGGTTATGCCGGCTAGGCTAAAGGAGGTGGTAATGATGAGAAATGAATGAAATAGTGGAATGAATAATGGAAGAAACGGGAGAATCCCTAGAAAACCGACGCACACGGTGTTTGTCCACCACAAAGCTCACTTGGCGCGAGCTGGGATCGAACCTAGGATCCCATGTACTATAGGTGACCGCTCTTCCACTGAGCCACTGCGGCCTCACATTAATAAATGGATTTGTGGAACTGATTGCAGTTATCTGTTTAAATACACTTTGGTCTTAGGTCGCGTGGGTGCGCTCCTGAGTATGTCTATTGTGAAAAAGTGAAGTAAATGCAGTTAATGATGCTAAAACTACAGTAGATTTAACACTTATGACTCTCCTTCCCACTCCATCCAGTTATGAAATGTAATGTGAGTATAGTCACTGGCGTCGTTCTTTTTAAATCTGGGGGGTCGGATGTATCAAAATCAAAATCCTCTTTTTGACAAAAGTTATATACTATACAAAGTAGTATAGTTTCTTTAAATATATTTGACTAAAATCTGGGGGAACGCGTCCCCCGACCCCCGCTAACGGTGCCCGTAGTATAGTTTATAAATATTTAAAATACAGACAGCAGATAAACGTACGTGGTCACTGAAAATTGCATTTTTATTCTCTATATTAATGTATTCATATTAAAAAATAATTTATCTGCTAAACAATTAAACAACTCAAATAAATAATATTTATTTATTTATTTATTTATTTATTTATTTATTTATTTTGCCTGTTTTGACTTACAATATGGAGAGTATCTCCTAAAAGTTCTACAGTTGTCATATGTATATAAATGTGATTTGTAATTACAACTTATCACACCATTTCTAGTATAAAATTATAAACAAACATCACATGTTAAATTTGTTACATCATATTCATACATCGTTATCATTTGCAAATTCCTGAACTGAATAATATGCTTTAGAAAGTAACAGAGGACGAATTTTGTTTTGGGTATTAAAATTTACCTCTTTATAATGTGATGGTAACATTATAAAGTCTCGTACAATTTAAATAAACTTTTTTTTTTTTTTTTTGTATTTGGAGTAATTTTGTTGTACTGCGTAAATGTCGTTTAATTGCCGCCTGTTGTGTGTGTGTGCATGAATATCTCTTGTTTGTATAAACATCTGTTTTTTTTTTGTTGTTTTTTTTTTTTTTTTTCACGAAGTGTATAGATTTATATATGTATAGGCTTGGAAGGGTTACAATTTTTTGTGATTTAAATATTTGTTTACAGAATTTTCTTTTATTTAGTCTGAATATTATTCTCAGTATTTTCTTTTGTATCCGAAATGTTTCCTGACTGCATGCGGCTGATCACCAAAAAATAATTCCAAAACTGAGGAGTGGTTGAACTTTTGCATAGTAGCCTATATCGCTAATAAACTATTTCGTGAAACTGTATCACGTAACCTAAAGAACGCAAAACATAAAGTAGTCAATTTTTTATTTAATGTTTTAACATGGGTTTGCCAAGACAAATCTTCAATTAAACACTAATTTTGTTGCATTAGAATACTCAATTTGTTTTCCATTAATGTTTTGCGAGGGGAAGGATGAATTATTTCCTGGAAAACGAAAGTTTATTGCGGCTGTTTTATCTGTATTTAGGAGAAGGTTATTTGCATTCAACCAGGTAACTATGTTACTTATAACCTTTTCTGCCTTTACCAATACTAAATTTGGGTCTTGTTCAAATCATTATATCATCAGCATATACCATACATTTTGTGGGGTGTAAAGTTTTTATCAGATCATTTATGTAAATGATGAATAGAGTAGGGCCTAAAATAGAGACCTGAGGGACACCTCTTAATTTTTGTTGGTTTTGAGAAGAAATTGCGGGATCGATTTGATTCAACTTTTGTAATTTGAACTTGAACAGTTTAGTATCTATTTGTTAGGTAGGATGAGAACCACTGGTTTGCTACGCCACGTATGCCATATTGAGACAATTTATTTAGCATAATACTGTATTGTGATCAATTTTGTCAAATGCCTTTGACAGATCGATGAACAAACCTATAACATAATTCTTATTATCGAGTGATTTCAGGACATCTGTAAGAAAATCGAATAAAGCGGCATCAATACTTTTATTCTTCTGAAATCCGTGCTGAAAAGTCGAGATAATATTATGAGTTATTAAAAATTTGCTAAGACGTTTTATAATTTAATAGTAATAACAGTGCATTAATTTACATTTTTGTCTGCTGAAATATGCCATGAAATTAGTTCCTATACGTTTTTATTATATTTTTAGGAAGAGGCGAAATGTATTTTAGTAGGCGAATCCGCATAGTTATTACTACGCCACTGATTGCACGCACTTGAAGTTTGTGCTTAAATAAGTAATCTCTCAAGGAAACATCCGAGCCACCTACACGAAAGGTAATGTCCCGCAATCCTTTCCTGTACGCAGTTTTAAATCAGTGTCAAGGTGTCCATGTGGGAAAAAAAAGTGGATCCACTCATTGAGAAGGTTGGTACACCACAGCATAGCCCGACTAACTCAAACCGTGTCATCGACACAGGAGACACATAAGGACTACTTTATGTTAATAAACCTGTTTATAATATCGCAAAAAGAGACCTGCAAGATATATCTAGGAATTTAGATTGTAGAGGAAAAAGTATTCTACCTTATGATATGTTAAACAATCAGGACTTGGTTCTTTCCCTTGAAGTGACGTCATACAAGGAACAGACTTTTCTTATTGGATGCCAACTGGTGACGTAAGAATGACGGACGATTTGCTGAGCTGAGAGCGCTCCGCGCGCTTAGAAGATTTACTGCACACGACGACGCGAAATCAACCAACTCACAAGGTGTAAGTAAAATACTAGAAAGAAAAAAATAATTATTTTTTTTTTTATAAATTCAAAATATTACATAATGAGCTATTTACAACTGAAAAGATAGGTCTGAGTATTGTTGCTATATTTGTGTGTTTACATACTTAATCCCAATTTGTGAGCAACACTTAAAAAGTGAACTTGCTCCAATAAGTTGTAAACAACATAATACGGATACATCAGAAGAAATACAGTACAAGTGCAATTAATGTGAGTGAGATTGCACTCGACGTGTGTGTGTGTATATTGAGTGACGTGTTTTTCTTATTCAATACAGCGAGTATTTACTTTTGCCTTATCTTTTATTACAATTTTGTGATAAACATGAATAATAAATAAAAAAAAATGAGTGATATATGTGCGAGGTGTGATGGATATATTTGCGACAAATATTTTTAAAATTAAGGCGATTATATCAAGGTAAGGTAAAATTTTTCTTCAGTTATTTTTTTCTTCAGTTTTGTGGTTCTTAGCAGAAATGGTGCTTCAAAATTTAAGAATAAATTTATTAACTCGTGGGTAAGTTTTAGAAAACAGAAATTAGCGTTCAGATTCAATTATGAGTAGTGATCATTTCAGAGGGTGGCCCGGGGGAGAGAACTCCCATCCTCCAGAGCTATAAAATCCTCCCTTCTGAGATCAATGTTTGATTATATTCAATGTGTTACCAGCAGTGATGATTTCAGATTTTCCTCAGAGTGGGAGAATTTCAATACATGCGGGTGAAAGTATCACTGTGAAAATACTAGTAATATAAATTGACCGCGATTAGACATATACTCCAGGAGGGAATTTCATAGCTTAAAGGGGGGAAATTTCCTCCCCAGGCTACCCCTTAAACCCTCACTGATTAGCAGTACTTTCTCTACTTTCGCAGAATTACTTTTCATTCTACGTGTATTAAAAATCTCCAACTCCAGGACTGTGGCTAGGAGGTGAACAGGGATGCTGAGCCCCCTACGATCACCTTCAGCTCCCCGCCAAAATTTTCAGTTGTAAATTGGTAATTATGTATGAACCCAAGAGGAACTCAAGTTAGCCGCATCCCTCAAAATTATCTCGGTTCCCTGTCTTAATGTTCTGACTACATGCCTGCGAGAGAAATTTAAAGTCTCCAGTAATTAGGTCTATGAGTACTAATTAGAAACTAGCAGGCAAAGTGAACTTTTCTGTATTCATTATTCTTCAACTTACATTGAAAAGTATCGTAAGACATCTCCCTACTAACTAGGTGGCAGGAGTTCTATCCCGGCGGAGATGTGAATTATTTTCTGTTTCTACCCTCGTTCCAATGTGGCTGAAGGATTCATCCAGCCCCTGTACAGTCTGTACATGGAGGGTAGAGGTGACCAGAGCGTGTTGCTGTGTGTTCCGAAGTCTAGAAAATTGGAGGATTGGAGCCTTACCTCGGTTATATTAAAAAATGAACTGACCTTGGCTTTAAGTATTGAATGATGTTATAATTAGGGGGAACAAGTGAGGGGGAATGCGGGAGAACGTCGTACCCTCACTTCAGGAAAATACGTGGCGCCCCCACTTTCTATAAGAATTACAATGGGCAAAGATAAGAACGAGGGACGATGTGAAGTCATGCGTTCTCCTACCCTTTCAGATCCATGTTTACCCCTGGTTATAATTAATTACATAAACAATTATCAAAATAACTCGTCTGATATTATTCGAATATGCTTTATTCATATTCGAACCTTTTTTTTTTTATTTTTTTCAAAAAGCGTTTTACCATTATTTAGGGATAAGCACGAGACAGAATTTTCCTGACAAAATTCGAGTCGAGACACAGCTCTTCCAATAGAAAAATATACATTTTTCGATTCGAGACATCACTTTTACAGCACATTTTCGAGACGAGACAGTCTCAAATCTTGTCTCGTGCCATCCCTACTATTATTGAATTATTATTTGAACAATCGTTCTTTATTCTAATACATATCTTCGGGCAGCAACACTCAGACAGGCAAGCATAATGTAGTGATGTAACTTTCTTCGTACACCTTTGTTTCTATATCTTTTCTACCAATTTCTTCTGAAAACTCCGTTTTAAGAAATCTTGAAACTGTGTTCTCTGCAGGTTAGCCACCAACTATGGTAGCTGAAAAATATGGATGTACAACATAAGCAAACAAAAGCAATCTCCAGTATATTTTCTCTCTCAATGTTCTTAGAGATAATTCAACAATACACAAGTGTTTAGATAGAAGACACCACAACTACAAAAATAGTGAAATTTTCCAATGAACTTTGAACTACAGTTAAAACTTTCTTTCAACCACTCCTACAACTTCGTGTTGAAGCTACAGTATCAATTAATTTTCTTAAACAACCACCCATTCACTCGTTTGTTCACACACACACACACACACACAAAAATCCCGTGTTTCTTCATAGCTTATGACTGTACGTTGTTGTAAATTCTGAAGTTCCAAATATTAGTTTCGGATCTCACAAATCCGAAGCAACAGGTAATAAGTTTCTTTAAGGGGGAGAGGGAGGACCAGAACTTTTTAAAGGGGAGACGAAGTTTTACAGAATACGAAAACACAAAGAACTCATCATACATAACAATGGGCGTTGTTAGAAGGAGGGATAGGTGGGACATGTCCCACCTAATAATTTTCTAGGCAAGCCTAGGATTTTATTTTGGGGGAAGGTAATTTTTTTTCCATAGCATAGGGTTTATTGTTTTCTTAGAGTATTGTTTCTTCTCATATTATAATCCATCATTTTCATTTTTTTTTTTTTTTTTTTTTCGTATTTCGGATATATCTCCCAATCCCCATTGGTTCGCTCCTGTGTACTTGTACTCTTATGAGTAACACTTTTGTGCACTACATGAGTAATGGTAAATCTTCAAATTTCTTCTATCAAATTAAACCAAACCACACCATAGGGTGGAGTTTTAAAAAAGAGAAAAACTTGCATATGTGAAATGTAGCGTATCCATCCTTAATATGTACCGTACAAACTAACGACGCTAGGGTACGTACATATATAGTACTTATACACATATAGACTACAAAATGTTTCTTTTATTTCTGTATCTTTATTTTATAATCCTGGCACAGTGTACTAGAAAAGAAATGTTGGCAAACGCAAAACTGGTTTTAAATCAAATGAAGTTGATAAGCCCAGTGTTTTAAGTGCAATTTCAGTTATTATTTTAACGTATTGAGTGGTTATTTTTTAAAAATATTTTTCTCTCATATTATTTATAAACATTCTTCATTTGTTGGACGGCACAGTGGCTCAGTGGTAGGATGGTCATATATAGCGCGAGGAGTCTCTAGTTCGATTCCAGGCCATGGGAGTTTGTGCTCAACAATATCGTATCCGTGGGTTTTCTCAGGGTTCTCCCATTTCTTCCCACATACCCATTCAAACAATTATTTGACATTCATTAAATTTTTATTAACTATCCGTCTTCAGCCTATGGGGCGTAAACGTAGCAAGTAAAACTGTAAGTATTATGAAATAGTATTTGCTGCACGTTTAATAAACACATAACAGACGGATTCCGTTTGAGGGGAAGGAATGACATTTTTTGAATGCGAGCTATGCCTACATTGAATGGAATGAAACACGAGGTTTCTGCATCGCTATTACCCACCAGGAACCAGTATAAGTTCTCTTGCTGATGTCTAAAGTAATATTGAAAAAACTTGGTGATCGCACTACCGGGGGAAGTGCGGAAGCGGCCTGCGACCTATACGTTGGTTACCATCTCAGCATTGGCCTGACGTGAATGAGAAAAAACCCAAGAAAAACCTCACTTAGGGTGGCTGGCTTTAAGAAGTTTCCAACCAAGTGTCATCATCAAGGTACACTTCAGAACTTCAGCTATTTACATACTGTTCTGTGATCTGATCCAAACTCATTTCGCCTAATAACTTAATTTCGATGGATTTGCCGCTTATTATTATCTTCCACTGACCCGCTCTATTGTATTTTACTAAGTGTTTATCTATATTTCAGAGATAATTGTTAAAATAATTGTGTAGAGAGCCATGTAACAATATCTCCTGCAGGATGAGACGCCTGAAAAATGTGTTCTCTAATAATACTTACAGCATATTCCCAGAAATCAAACAAATTACTCTTATTCTACAGAATAAAAAGAAAATAATGGCTAAATTCGGTACACAGCTTTAAAAAGTTTAAGGAAGATCCTCACAATAATAGTGTCTGCTATTATTATCTCTACTTGTGAATGCTGCCAACTTCTAGAAGAGCATAAGGCTTTATGAATGACAGATATTATTATTATTATTATTATTATTATTATTATTATTATTATTATTATTATTATTATTATTATTATTATTATTATTATTATTATTATTTTCTGGATTATATGATGGGTACAAAAACCCGTTTTTTCTTTTTCTTTTTTTTTTAGAAAAACTGAAACCGGTTTTGACAAACTTTCAAAAACTGTTTTAAATCTTTTTTTAAAAAAAATCAAAACCGGTTCAGTTTTCAGTTAACCAGTTTCGGTCTAAAACCAGCTCGGTTTTCTAGAAAACCAAAATGTCAGATTTTTTTTTTTTTTTTTTTTTTGTACAGTCCGGTTTCCGGTTTTTATATTTAAAAAATTGTTCATCGTAGAAGAAAAAGGTTTAGCTAGCGATGGACACGAGATGAGACGAGGCATCACTTTCACGACACATTTTTGAGACGAGCCAGCTTTAATCTTATTTCGTGCCCATTCCTACGCGTAGTTACGTTGGAGGGATGCTGCGTGGCTCAGAGGTAGAACAGTCCGCGGTTCGATCTCAGATCATGTAGTTTTGTGGACAACCTTATGCCTGCATGTTTTCCCAGGGTTTCCCTTTTCCCTCCCATATTTTCATTCACCAATCCATTTCCTTCAGCCTAAGGATGTAAACATGGAACTTTAAATTTTAGTTTAACGTACCACATTTACGCACTGAGGCTAAAGGTGATAGTGATTATAAGATGAATGGTAATAGCTCAATGAAGAAACTTTGAGGAAACGGGAGAATCTCGAGAAAACCCACTCATGTTGTGTTTGTTCACCACAAAGCCCACTTGACGCGTGGTAGAATCGAACCAGAGTCCCTATGCACCAGTCACTCTCAACTGTGATCCGTAGCTTGCAAGTGTGACACATAAAACTGAAAGAATTTATTTCGTTTTCTAAGTTTTACTTCTTACTGTTAAACCCTGTAGAACAAAAGATACACGTAAGTAACGAAAGTGAATTATTTTCAAAGAATTGGTTAAATGAGACTGCAGGAAGAGGTTGGAGAACCCCCAGAAAACCCATTGTCAGGGTAGTTCTCCACAAACTCACATGGCGGAAAGCAAACCACCAGAACCCCTTATACCACAAGTGTTCTACCACGTAGTCAGCATATTCCTCACCAACACATATGGAATTCTGTCCTTTGTAACATTCTTCATTCACTGTAACTTCGCCCAATTTTGCTATGAATATATTTCTCAAAATTTAGTTTTTGTTCCTCAACCTTACGAGATAACGCTACAACCTTCACAACTACTGGGCATAATTGTGACGATAGTGAGGGTCCGAACCACACCATTCCCTAAGTTTTCTTGACCCCCTAAGCTCTGTATATTTGACAACGAAACACACACAGAGCTACTTGAATAGCTCCCTCCCCCGAAGTTACAGAAATCAGCGAAATTGCTTATGAATTTATAATATATTGGTTGGAACAGTACTCGTGCCCTGCTTCTACCTCTGAAGAACAATACTCCCTACCCTGAGTTTCTAAATGCATTACCTAAAAGAGCACCATCATTTCAGATTTTGCTTGGTATGCGGAGAGGTGCAAGATTCTCCACCGACATAAGAGTATCATGTTTATTTATTAGTATACAACTGATTAAGAAGTATGTATTTCTCAAAAAATCATAGGGGCAATTAATCCCCAGCCCTCCCCAAACATTTGATTCTAAGATCTAACTTTTCTCTCCTTTTTTAAAATTATTAACAAAGTAATTAAATTCCGTACTAAGTTTTTCAAAAAAAAAAAAAAAAAAAACTACTCTGATCCTACTACCATTCACATAGTTCCGATCTAGCAAATATGAACTTTTTGTGTGTTCGATTTAATAGGACTAGTCATGAAGATATCAACGTTTCCATTTTGTTCTTGATTTAAGTCAATATACTCTTTTTAGACAAAATACTTCTGGTCACTACAAATATTGATGGCCTGAAGCCCGCCACTATCAGGGATGACATCCCTCGGCGAGCTAGGGATGCGTTCGAGTCGAGTCGAGACAGAATTTTCCTGACAAAATTCGAGTCGAGACACAGCTCTTCCAATAGAAAAATATATATTTTTCGAGTCGAGACATCACTTTTACGGCACATTTTCGAGTCGAGACAGTCTCAAATCTTGTCTCGTGCGCATCCCTACGGCGAGCACATTATCAGAGGAAGGGGGAAAGAAGGTATCTGCCTGGGACTTGAATGTTAGGTATCATCCTGGCATTTGCCTGGTGTGAATTAGTAAATCTCAGAAAAACCTTACTCAGGACCACTGCTCTGATACAACTATTACCCCATTTCGGCCGAGTGTCCCCACCGAGAATCGAACCTGAGACATATAGAAAAGGAAATGCTCTCAAATCCTTAAATTCCATTTCCTTTTGCTTCGAAACAAAAGGAGAAATCATACGTAAGAATTTTGGATACCTAATACTTTGAAATGATGATGAATGTAAAGTCATACTACATGGGATGAAAAGTCCGCGGCCTACCAACGAAAAAATCAATTTGTACACTCATGTCCAAAATTATTGTCGCATATCTATAACTGTCTTCTAGTAAGAATATAATTTGATAATGATTTTGCAGGGTACTTTTAATACTAATATTATGTATATGATCGCGAAACGTATGTTTGTGGTAAACTTCATAGAAAAAGAATTATAAATACAAAAATTAGAATGAGTAGGCCTAAAACAAAATGTTGCTAAATGAACAAGAAAGTTTTATTTTCGTTTTATTGTTCTTATTTGCTGCTCTTTTGACATGAAATTTGCAACATACATGTCTTTGAGGATTATACACATACTAACATTATAAGATATACCAGACGAATTCGTTATCAAATTATATTCCTACAGCAACATATTTATAGGCATGCAACAATAATTTTGGACATGAGTGTACATGTGAAACCATTTTTATTCTTCAATATAATTTTCTTGAAGCGAAATGCACTTGTTCCAACGGTCCCCTAACATCTTGATACCTTTGGAATAATATAATTTATAAAACTCTGCAAAATAGGCTTCCGTTTCAGATATGATCTCATTCGTGTGAAAACTCTTTCCCTGGAGCTATCTTTTTAAGCTTGGAAATAAACTGTAGTCGCTGGGGACCAGGTTTGTAGAATACGATGGATAGAGAAGTAATTCGTAATTCAAAGAATCCAATTTCATCGATGAATTAGTGCACTGGTGCGTTGTTGCAGGATGGAACAAGATTTTGCTCTTCCTCAAATGCAGATGTGTTTTCTTGATCTCCTTGTCAAATTTGTCCAGTAATGTAAGATAGTACTCACCAGTTATTGTTTTTCCCTTCTCCATATAGTCGATGAAGATTTATGTCATACGCATTCCGTAAAATATTGGCCATAACCTTGCTGGCCGAGCATTGTATGTTTGAGCGCTTCGGTCGTCGGCTTTCAACCGCTTGCAACCATTCTGCACACTGTTTATTGGAATCCGGTGTGTAATAGTGGATCCTTGTTTCATCAGTTGTCGCGAATCGATGTAGAAATTACATTTGATTACGCTGAAACAACGACAAAGCACGCTTCGAAATATCAACACGCTACTGCTTCTGAGCGATTGCTCTTAGAAAACGCGACACCCAGCATGCAGACGACTTTTTCATACCCAGATGTTCATGAAAAATGTAGTGCTCGCATTCTGTTGATATCTTTACGATGTCAGTTATCTTACTCATTTCAATTTTCGACCATTCAAACCAATACGATGCAATTTCTCGATATTTTCTACAGTAACTGTCTCATTTGGACAACCTGAACTTCAGCATCCTCAGTACATGTACAGGGTGTTTCAAAACAACACCGACAACGTTTGGGTGGTTATTCCTGACACCAAGATTAGACAAAAAGTATAGACCAACCTGGGTGTACAAATGCTTCCTTTCGGAGTTATAGGCTGCCAAAAACATGAAAAAAATGAACTTTAAAGGTTCATAGCTCGAAAACTATGGGACTTACCGTAGTCGGGTCGGGTCGGGACTTCACTTAGGAACTAATATGTACGCTATCCAAAAATACATGTTTCAGTATCCTGCGATACTGACGCAACAATTTTTATAGAGGGAGTTTCGCTAGGGCATTTAATTTGAAGTTCTCATAAACTACATCTATAAAAATTATTGCGGAAGTACCGCAGGATTCTGAAACTTGGATATTTGAATAGGGCTCACACAAGTTCCTAAGTGAAGTATTGACCCGACTATGGTAGGTCCCATAGTTTTGGGCTAAGGGCCTTTAAAGTTCACTTTTCATATTTTCGGCAGCCTATAACTCCGAAAGGAAGCATTTGTGCATCCAGGTTGGTCTATAAGTTTTGTCTTATCTTGGTGTCAGGAATCACCTCCGAAACGTTGTCGGTGTTGTTTTGAAACACTCTGCATATACAACCACATTTAAATTCGGTATCCCACTTAAGACTTACATAGTATTTCCATCTATTCATTCATACGTGTTATTGACTGCATTTATTTGATTTTTTTAAAAATCGAATTGCAAAACCTACTGCCACTTCGTAGTAGACCGTTAGAACAAAAACACAAAAACCACCTTAGAAGAAAAAACCCGCGTTGTTCAAAAGCACGTTATATTTCCTGTATTCATCTCCTCCTGTTTTCCTTACCCCTTCAATTCTTTCACAATAATTTACTTGCATGATCATGAAGCTTCCTTTGTGTTAAAAGGCATAATTCTATAACGCTAAACTAAGGGTTTCATATGAACTTAATTGTTAGTAGGAGAAAATGTTCAGTAAGCGAGTACGTAGCCTGAAACTAGACAAGAGGTGTCAATTATGTTAATACATAGCAAAAACAAAGAGCAGTGATTTGTAAACCAGGTAGATCTAGTTCTAGAGAGAGAACCAACGCATAATTAAAACAAACAGAATAATGGGATTCGACAGCTATCTGCTTTACTTGGAAGTTCCTTGTGCAATTATTCACACGTAATTTAATATGAACAGTTAGATAATACTTCCCTACACGCTTGGAAGTCAGTGCATAATAGATCATTTCCCTGTCACAAATCTTTCTCTTCTTCTTTTTGTCCGACTTCCGTTACTTACAATTTGCTGAGTATTTAACGTTCAGCACAAAACTCGTCCTTGAAAGAAGGAAAAACTTCAGTGTGCTAATCACAAAGTGAACTGGGAAAGGGGAAGATAAAAGAGAGAGACAGAGAAAATACCTTTCTGTCACGGTAAAACAACTACAAAACGTTTATTGTAATACCAAGTATCGCTGTTGCTTCTTAAAAACTTTTCGGTAATTATCTAACTAGGCTATTGGTTTTCACTTTCTCGGTACACTCTCTAACAAAAGTGCGGTTTGTCCTTTTACATAATAATTGCATTCTCCAACAAGTGAGTTTCGCTTTGCATTGTGAAACTACTGTAGACTTCAGAGCTACGAGGATCCAAATAAAGGAGATAAGGTCGGAGATGGAACATGTTATTCGGACACTGAGTCCATATCAAATACAGTTTTATTGCTATTTCTTATAGTTTTTGCTATATACAAATCAATATTGAAACTGAAAATTACAGATTTCTACCACACAAATCAATATAGAAACCGGAAATTGTGCATTTCTATCACACAAATCAATATTCAAACCGGAAATCATTGCTTTCTATTACACAAATTAATATTGAAATCGAAAATAATCGATTTCTATCACACAAATCAATATTCAAACCGGAAATCATTGCTTTCTATTACACAAATTAATATTGAAATCGGAAATAATCGATTTCTATCACACAAATCAATATTCAAACCGGAAATCATCGATTTCTATTACACAAATTAATATTGAAATCGGAAATAATCGATTTCTATCACACAAATCAATATTGAAACCGGAAATCATCGATTTCTATTCCACAAATGAGTACTGAAATCAGAAATCATCGATTTCAATCACACAAATCAATATTAAAGCCGGAAATCATAGATTTCTACCACTTCCAGTTTTGATTAGATGGAACTTATTCTTGACATGCTGAATACACATCAAAAACCCATCTTTTCTCTATATCTTACCTTTTTCTTTCAATGAAGATCAATACTGAAACCAGAAGTGATAGTAGTTTTCTACCATTTCCAGTTTTAGTAGAGAAATAAGACTCGAGATGGAACCTATTATTGGAAAGCTGAATCAAGTACAAAAAACCGCGTCTCGCTATGTTACTGCTTTTGCTTTATAATGGTCCAGATTCGAACTACAAATGGTCGTTTCCAACCAATTTTGGTTTGAATATTAGGTTAAGAGGCCTTATCACTGCGAAATTAAAATACCGCTAATTTTACACGAATTCTGTGATATCTTCAAATAGATCAAAGATATTTAAAATGTGGAACAAGAGCGCCCTAGACAATATTATTTTGCATAAGGTACCGTTATCACGAATCACCTATTAGCTTTCCGTTTGCAGCCATTTAGAAACACGAAAATAAATACCGGGTTTCTAAATGGCTGGAAATCGAAAGCAGATAAGTAAGTGGTGATAACGGTATCTCATGTAAAATAATATTGTCTAGGGAGGTCTTGTTCCACTTTTTGATTATCTTTTATCTAGTTGAAGATATCACAGAATTACTGTAAAATTAACGGCATTTTAATTTCGCCGTGATGGGTCCTCTTAAGGGAGGAGACATAACCTAGAACAGGTAGAAACGAGAAAGTCCTGGTTTGATGTCATGTACGTTTGTGCTGAACAATATTGCATCTGTGGTTTTTCTCGGGGACTCCCTTTACCTCCCACATTCTCATTCCACCAATTATTTTATAATAATTTCAATAATCATTAATCTCCATATCCTAAAGGGAATATTCGTAGGAGGTTAAGCTAGAAACTCCATTTGCTGGTGTTATGTTATGAACATTTTTTGAACATAACATTGTATAATACATCGAATTGGATTTAGCCAAGGCGCCGATCTTGGGGGGCCCGGGCCCCCCAAATCTCATGTGGGCCCCCTAATTTTATTTATGAATATACAATATTTGACATAATTTAAGTGAAATTTGTCTTAAAATCCTCATACATGCCTTCTGCATCTGAATGCCTCACCCTTTCAAATTTACAGAGAAATCGGCGCCCTTGGATTTAGCAGTTCGCGGCGGGACCTCATGTGTTTCGGATTCCACGTTAATCAGTAGGTCCCGTCTCATATAGACTCGCTGCTGGACGTTAAACTCAAAAAATCAACTCAACTCATGAATTTAGCAGATTGTGAATAGTCACAACATTTTCTATAACTTTGAAATATCGCTTCATCTTTTTCTAAATGTGGCGACACAAACTCACCTTTCGTATATGAAAGTAAAGAACTTAACAATGTCATCGAAATGATATATTTATTACGGTCTCGTAAATGAGAATTACAGCACTCTCTGCTGGCCTAATGACTGGTGCGTTCGCCTTTGGTTCGATCACCCGTTCGAGAGTTGAGTTGATTTTAGTTTAGCGTCCCGTTCAGCAGCGAGGCTATATGAGACGTGGACCTACTGATTAATGTGGAATCCGAACCACATGAGCTCCCGCCGGGAATCGAACCCGGGAGCCACGGAGGAGCTCTCATCGGTGAGAGAGTATTGAATGCACACGATAGTTTAGATTCCAGCTTAAATGTGGGTCCACGTCTTATATATCCTCTAAACTTCAAGAAGCAAACGAAAAAACAAAGACACGAGGATTAATTTTAGAGTTTTCTTTAAAAAGAAAAGTTTCAATTTTAGGAGGAAATGCAGAAAGTTGAAGAGGTTAAGGGTCTGCTGTGTAATTGATCTGAATACGATATGTCTAGCTGATTATGCAGCATTCAGATATTCCTTCAGCTTAAATCGTCTACCAAATGCAATGTACGTAATTTGTCATAGTAATATCTCCTAATGTCGCATTGTGTAAAACAATAAGCAGCATAAACCTTGGAAACTTAACCTAATTCTCACGATGCTTCAGTGTAATTAATAAGTAGTGTCAGAAGAATCTTTCGTTATACGTCGTATTTAAGGATGACAAAATGTTTGCAGAAAAGAAAGAAAAATTACATACTTTTGTTTTAACACCAGAGAAAGCAATTCTCAGTAATTACAACATTATTTCAAATTATTTACTTCCAGATGTTCCTAATCAAGCACCTTGCAATAACATAAATTATTTCGGAGGAAGAAGCAGTTGTGTAGGAAGACCGAAAGTTCTGAAGGGACAATGTTTTTCAAAATTAAAAAATGCTCGCCACATAAATTTTTCCTGACATATTCTTTTGAAAGCTATTATCTACCTTTAAACTTACTCATTCTCAGTTGCACCAACCGAAGATTAAGATCGAACAAGAAGAAATTTAGAGCTGGCGACCAATGTTCAATAGGAATGGTTTCTGCCTAAACTTACATGGCTGCGCAGTTTCTGTTTTACACGAAAATAATTATCACTGAGTGAGAGAAAACACGGAATGTGAAGTCTTTCTTTGTCAAACCAAAGGTCAAGGGGTGAAGGCTCTCATAATTTGTATGTGAAAGATACTGGCGACCAGGGAGTAATCTACACTCCCCCAACACCACCCTAATACCCCTCCAAATTTCTTTACACACACCCGTGGATGGAAAAGGAATATCCAATTGTATCAATCCTCCCCCAAATCCAATTGTATCAATCAGTATCATATGGGTTATTTATTAGATCAAGTTAAAAAAGGTTTAGCGTTTAGGAAAGAAGGCAATATTTAATTATTTCACTTCAAAATACGAAGCCACCTCGTTCTCATGTACGGCTTCGAGAACCACATGACTTCATTGTTTCGGCGGTGTTTCGACCGAAACAATTAACAAAACACACCGCTCATACCTACCGTCCTGGCAGGGGCGGATCCAGGACGGACTTCTGGGGAGGACAGTGAGTTATAATACTGCTACTTGGAGCTACTTTTAAGAGCTCCAAACTTTGGGATGGGTTTTATTTATATATAAAATAAGAAAGTTTCCTGTTCTGGACGGGGGGAAATCGCCCCCCCCCTGGATCCGTCACTGCCTCCTGGACTCCGCGGTCGTTTCCGAGAAGAGGGATTGATGGACAGATGCAGATGACTGAAACTGGCAACGTCTTGAGCGGTCATTCACCTACCTTCTTCTCAATAAGGAAAAATGTAACAGTATAGTAATAAGGCTATACCAGATTCAGTTGGTAAGTGCTACTCTGCAACAGGTTCGCAACCAGAGGTGGGCTAGGGGGGACCTGGCCCTCCCTAAATTTTTCATGTCCCCTCCAGACCTCAATACAAAATGTACAATTTAGATATTTGTAAGAGGATATTTAATGGTTTGGTCCCTCCTAACATATTCATGGCCCCCCAAAGCTCTGTGGCTGGTTTCGAGCCTGCTCTTCAAGTGGTGTATCAACGGACGGACGTTAGAAGGGTGTAGTCAAAACGTTTTTTAGAAATGAAGAGATCCATCGAAGTAAGAATTATATATATTTTAAACTGAGTCTAGTGTTATGCAGAAACGCATTTGGCGCTAGCTTAATATTTGTAAAGTATATTTTTATTCACGTAAATTCATTGAGCGGAACAGAGCTCATAGCGAGTCACTTTTTAAACTAAAATTTACTTTTTTTTAAAGTTGGTCACTAAAAGTTACTTTTTTGAAACTTGTCACTAAAAGTTACCTTTTTGAGAGGTAATGTGACTTTTGATTTATGTTTTGCATTATAGTTTTCTTAAAAAAAATGGAAAAAGACAGAAACTTGTTACTCATTACTCTTCTGAAAGCATCAGTACTTGCTGCCACATGTGAAACAGTCAGCTTTATTCTCACTTCAGCTTTTATTCTTTCTAAAGCACAGTGGTCGGTTGCTTAAGCTCTTAAAGTGGGGTTGAGAACCCTTCTGTGTCTGTTCTTTCTTCTATCATAATCTTTTAGTTTTCTCTCGTAATAGTTAACGCTCCGTTCAACGTTGTGTGTATGTGTTTGTGTGGTTCATCGTGTTCGTCTTGTATTATGCTTCTTGTATGTTCTTCTTAAGAGTGAGTGATGAATTTGAATATTTCACGTTTATGATAACTTTTAATGCGAAGTTAAATATAAAGTCTGGGATGAAGAAATTCGGAAATAGACCAGAATTGGTTCCACTTACTCAGAAGCTTCTTACATCTGCTAAGTCTGCTTACCGTAACTACAAAACATACTTTAAAAACCTAAGAAAGGAGGAAGCTCAAAAAGAAGAAGTAAAGATAAAACAAAATAACAAACAAAGAGAGGGGTGATGGAGAAATTGACAAAGGAAAAAAAGGGGCATGATGAGATTTTGGTCACTTTTTCATGTGCTTTGGCCATTTTGGGTCACTTTTCAACTATTTACAACTATGAGTCCTGCCCTCTATGAGCCCTGGGATTATTAAAATTAGGGTATATTAAAAATGACAAAACAGAAAGATACAAAATATTTTTCAATTGAAAAACTGGATTTCTGGAAAACAACTAAATCAATGGATAATTATCTTATGAAAGATATTCAGAGCCAATAACGTAGTCAGGAAGGGGCAGGAACGGAGATTAATAGATCAAATAATATTACAACAATTAACGTTAACAACAGGGTTAGAATACTAAAATAATGAAATTGGAACTATATACAGTATTAATTACTAAACGAATGTGGTTTTAGCATTGGGACGAGGGAATTTTTTCCCAATTAATATTTTGGAAAAAATCACCCACTAAAACTTGCTGGGGGGGGAATAAATTGAAATAATAGCAGAATTTTGCAAAATAATTACAATAATTCGTATGTAATCAATTCACATGTAATTACTGGGTAAAATAGTGGAGGTTAATTCCTTATACAGTGAAATCTCTCTTAACGGGCATCTCTCAATAGTGGACATCTTCATAAAAGGACAAACTTTCTTATTCTTCCATGCCATAAATATGTGTGGTGTGGTGTTATGAGAGAGAACCCTTCCTTTTAGGAACACCTCTCATTTGCAGACAAATAATCGTGTTCCACTGATGTCCGTTTTGAGAGGTTTCACTGTATTACTTAGTTTAATAATAATAATGAATGCTCAAATGTGTGGACTTAATTTATTGAACCTACCACTGCGAAGAGCTGATTATTATTATTATTATTATTATTATTATTATTATTATTATTATTATTATTATTATTATTATTAATAATAATAATAATAATAATAATAATAATAATAATAATAATAGTAGTAGTATTGCAATAGTTGCGCAACAAAATATACTGTTTTCTTTGAGTTTGTTTAAAAATGTATATCATTATTCTGAGAGCACCCCCCTTTTATTTTGAACACCCCCCCCCCAAGTTAAAATTTCTGGCGTACTTACTGCTGGCGACCATCATTTTTAGGTTGGCGAGTGCGTCTGACTTTGAAATGTTGCGCCCTGTATTAGCTTATCCACGAATAATCGGATGTTGCATAAAACTATGACGTTTACGCCATGTTGTCATGCAACATCATACATTTGATTGGCTGGGAAAAAAAAAAGTACGTGTAACAACTGAAAACTGATTCACGGTAACTTTTGGTACTAATATGAAAAAAAGAAAAAAAAAGCGAGCGAAGTTCACTCCTCGGGAAGGGAAATAATACGTCCTAATACTAGTGGACAAATACAAACCTATCCTTAAAAAAAAAAAAAAAAAAAAAAAAAAAAAGTATTAAGTAGTGAAAAGGAAGCTGCATTTCTGATATTTCAGAATATATACAAGCGCATAGTTTTGTTTTGTGTTATGGATAAAATAAGTACAATAATGGCGTGGGAGATCCGCCGGTGAGAGCTCAAGTATTCGGATCTTACGTTAAGCTGTAGCTCTCATATAGCCCCGCTGCTAAAAAAAATGAACGCTAAACTCAAATTTAAATCAAATCAAATATGGATAATATACTATATCTGTCGTGCAAATATTGAAGAAAAAACTCTGTTCTAACAGATCACATTTCTCTATCCGGCTTTCAAGCGACATTTTCAAGCAAGGATGGGTTTAAGAGGAGCAGTCTTTATTATTATTATTATTAATATTATTTTTTCATAATATTTGGCTACAAACTACGCTAAACTTTGGACAAATACTTTCTTCTCTTAAATCAGACATTCAGTTCTTGGATTCAAGTGTAGGATAGGATAGGGAAGAGTAGATAATATCAGGGTAGCACACAGTAGGGTAGGGTGGGGTAGTGTAGGTTAAGTTAGGTTACGTTAGGTCAATGTTTAGCCATTATTTTCAAATGTAGGGTAGAGTGGTTACGTCAGCAAGAAATCTCTGCCACGACCTTGTTCCGTATACTTCTTTAAAACCCAAATTTTGACATAGGTTTACATTTGCATCGCCGCGCTAGTTCCACTGCAAGAAATAGCAACGGCTTGCGAGTCTTTTAAGTTTAAGTTGACATTTGCATCCCCAGTTGATTATGCTTCATTGCAGAAAGTAGCACTGGTCTATGTAAATATAAGACTTGGACGAACTAGTGCTGTCCATGAGATTGAAAAATTTTCTAATCTTGTCTCGATTCTTGTTTCGAAAAGGAGGCAAAAATTCGAGACAAGACGAGAATTTTCTTATCTCGTGGGCAACACTAACGAGTGTAAACAGCCCAAAGCACTAATATCTACATAGCTCTCTCCGTAAACAACCTTCATTCTCCGATGTATGTCAATAAGGAACCCGTGCTGTAATACACGGGCAGGGCCGTGCCGTGGGGGGACGAGCGGGGCGACGGCCCCGGGCGCCGAAGTATGGGGGCGAAAAAATCGGGAGAAAAAGAGGCAAAAGAAAGGAAAAATTACTTGGAATATATATATGAGGGCGCCGTCGTATACTCTCGCCCCGGGCGCTGATTGTCCACGGCACGGCCCTGTACACGGGTGACCCAGGTTCGATTCCCAGCGGGAGCTCATGTGGTTCTGATTCCACGTTAAGTTGTAGGTCCACGTCTCATAAGGCTTCGCTGCTGAAAAGAACGCTAAATTCTTGTCAACCAAACCAATCGTTTCCTGTGAAAAATTCGATCACCGAACGCTGCTTCAGCCACATCAACACAGTGTTGCAAGATATGCAGAGAAAGATATCATTAATACGATGCAGTGAAATATTTGTTTACATCCTATGAAACAAATGGAACCTATTAGTTTTCAGCGTGGCCTCGTACGTTATAGAATTTTCATCAGAATTACCAAAAAAAAAAGTTCCCATTATGTCTCCGTTAGTAAATTAAATTCATACGAAACTATATGAATCTGTTGATATTAAAATAATAATGGTTGATGTTGAAATAACGATTAATCAGTCGTTTATTTGATAGCAGCCATATTCTGTGTAATAATACTGATCGCAATAACGTAGCAACGATGAAATAGTAGCAACGGTGTTTGTGAAATTTTATCTTAAAAGAAGTAGGTATTATGTACTTTGTGAAGCTATGGTATATACAGGGCCGTAACTTGTGAGAGGGTAGGGGGACAACTCCCCCCCCCCAGGGAAGCTCCCCGCCGTTCGAGGGGTCTCACTTTAAGAAAATAATTTCTTACTCCATATATGATACGAACATGAAATTAGAAATGAAGCACCAAACAGGTTCACTGCATCACATAAACAAAACAGCACACAAAAGGTAAATAAAACAATCTACTAATAGAGGCCCTAGAAATAATATTTATTCGTATGGCTTTGAGATTTGTCAATATTGTCCCTTTAATTAATTTGTCATGTATGGAACGGGCCCAGAGGCGTAACTAATGGTCCCGCAGACCCTGCCGTGCGGGAGAGCCCACATGCTTCTGGGGCCCACAAAGAGTCAGAGGGGGCCCAAAACAACTTTTTCTAGGGGGCCTAAATATTAATGATTGCCCTGCAGGAAAAAAAGGCTAAGTTACGGCGCAGGGTATACATCTAAACTATGGAATTAAATTGACTCTACATGAGAAAACTGCTTCTCTCAACCTATTACGGTTTTTGGTCTATGAAGATTGGTACTAGAAGCATAAGTGTTAGTAGATTCCTGGTGAGTCCATTGACATGTTGGTCAAGACTTTGAAACTGATTGGTTTTAACTCAGTTGATTTGTATGTATGTCTTTTGCAAGAAATGAGGATATAAAATAGGAAGAAGCCTACAATTTAAGGTAGGATCTAAATCATTGTAGTGGATTCAATAATCTTCCATCGAGAATCGAACCTAGGACCACGTGTGCTAAAGGCACATGCGGTAGTAACCTGCCTAGTAAGGAGAGCTAATGTTTTTAAAATTCGAAAGTGCTCATTCCAAAGCTGATTCTCGATAGCTGTTTTCATCCTTAAGATACAGGGCGTTTGAGACACCGTGACGGAGAGATTATGTGAATTTTAAGGAAGTTGAACACTTGCGTTAGTTTTGTTTTCCAGCCCATTGATTTGTAAAGGGAATCATTATTCTGTTTTCTCTCAAATGAAATTGAATTTTACTTAATTGATTTTACAGATAAATAATATTATTTTTTTATATAATGCAAATTAATTTTGAGAAAACGTGGAACATTCAACTAGACTTGAAAAAGTAAAATTGAAAACTAAACTCTTGGCACAACAGCCCTCAGGGGCCCAGAGCTACTAGTCGGCTTGAGTACTTTTGCCCTTGGGTGATGTGTGGTCAACACATCGTCTCCCCTCGCCGTTAATATTGGCTTTCAGAATCGGGAGTTCCCTACTTCTTTGTTTCAAGTAGCTCCTCATTTGACCTCACGACGCTAGGTGGGCGCCACAATGCCAATACCATCTGGTGAGTACGAATAGCCATCTATCTTATCTCTGATCCAGATCTGAGAGTCGTCGTTGATCTCACGAGAATAGGCTGGAGCGTTGGTCAGACTGGTGAAAGAAACCAAATCATCAATAAGGCGTGACAAACATCTTGGCATTTGAATGCGGTGCTCCAAGTTTCCTTTAAATGCTGCTAGCAAATGAGAGGCCAGCGGTATTGTCACGTTTATTTTGTACACATCCACGTCTATACCCTGTCACCTGATCGCGCTGTAGTTTGTCTGCTTAGCCATAGCCACACTTCTTTATCACTTGGCAACGTCGCGCGAGAGCTTGCGTTTTATTCGTTTACTTCAAATGCTAAGGTGTTTGTCACAGGCTGTAATTCCCCTTATAAATCAATGAGGTAAAGAAATAATGACGTGGGTACTCAATACCGTTAAAATAGCCTTTTTTCCTTACAGAGATGCTAAAATTCACAATATGATTAGATTATATTAAGCCGGGAAATTCTACATAATGATGATGATAATACGGTAATGTAGCTAAAAATATATTATGCAAGATACACTATACATACTATAATTATTATTAAACTACACTTCGTATTTTATTACTTAAGCAGTTGCACAAAAAATTGCACGTCTGCTTCATTAATAGCTTCCTCTGTAGATTTTGCTTGGTAAGGTCATTTATTTACCATTAACTCTGTTTTTGAAGTTACACAACTTGAAAAAGGTATTATATAAAGTTTAATGTTTCCTCAAGGAAAGATATTCATCTTACGAACTCCGTGAATAAGCTCATTATTTCTCATAATCTACGTTCTCGTGTTGCCTTGTTCTTTCGTTTATGTTTATGCTTTACGTAAAACGAGGGTAAATCGGAAAGTAAGTTCCCCCTGATGGGTATAGACAGGCGTTTATAGGGAAAATAAAATAAGAACAAGGCTTATTTTATTTTTTCACATAAAAAACCAAAGACGTTGATGCACTTGGCATACTACTTTGCAAATTTTTAAAACTTTTGAAAAAAATGTATAGTCCTGCATACGGAAAAAACTCCTTCGTGAGTGTCTTCAGTTTGTTATTAATTCTAAAGGTTTCTGCTGAGAGCCATGTTTAGTGCTCGAAAGGATGGAATTCACTGCTAGCAAAACTGGGACTATAGGCTGATGGGCTAAAGGATCCCAATTGAGATAGTAAGATGAATTTTTGTTGGCACGCAGTGTCATCCAAAAGGAGAACACCAGATGTCAGAAGGCCAGGATGCTTCCTGCGAATAGCACGTACTTCAGTTGTGTCAGCGTCTGACAATACTGCTGACATTCAGTATAGATTGTTCCAACCTTCATATTTGCAGCGACACAATGAGCCGCACATTCAAACTTTCTGCTAGCATTGCGATAGTGTCATCTGCAGGATGTTTGTCGTACTTACCAAATGTCGTATGAATGGCTCTGCGAGTCTAATTTTCCCCCACTGTTTTACAATTTTTAAGGGGGTAAAGAAAGAGGAATTTTATTTTTCGGCTTCTCCTCGTATTTTTAATGTACTAGAATCATCTTTCTGTAACTCTTAAACTTGATTTCTTCCAAATTTCTTATAATGCTAACTAATATACATAAGGGCGGATCCAAGGGGGGCTATAGGGTAACCCTCAGGCATACACTGGATAAAATGGACTTCAATCCTGTTTTACACTGGATAAAGCGGCAAACTATGGTTTAGCCCCTCCCTTGATCATATCCTGGATCCGCCACTATATATATATATATATATATATATATATATATATATATATATATATCTTATATATATATATATATATATATATATATATATATATATATATATATATATATATGTGTGTGTGTGTGTGTGTGTGTGTGTGTGTGTGTGTGTGTGTGTGTGTGTAGATAGATAGATAGATATATAGATATAAACTTTACTAGTATAGTGTAATTCCACCGAACTCCAGTCATGAGGGTTACCTAACATCCGAATCGATATCAAAATTAAAAAAAAAAAAAAAAAAGTTTAGAAATCTTATTGTAATGTAAACTGCATGTATTGATTAGCAAAAATATTCCTTCAGGGATATATTTAAACCAAGGATAAAGACTATATTTAATTGGAATTATCTGTATTTTATTTAATTGTTTGTAGTAAAAGTATACAACAAACACTAGTTTTATCTTTCATTACACAAAAATGATATTACCGTTGATTTTTTTAAATACTAATTACCGATATTACCTTAATTCTTTACTAACTGTTGTGGTGTTAGGGCTCCTTTGTGGTCGTTATATGGTTAACTTACGTGCTTTTAGTGCAAAGGCTCGGGTACGAGATCTGTCGTGAGCTCGTCTAGTTTGGATCCCATATTAACCTGTAGGTCCTGCATCGTCTTATACAGCGTCGGTACTGGAAAGGAGTGTTTAATTCTAAACCAGGGTATTTTAGCCTATTTCATAACACAACCCACTTTTGTCACAGCCTCTTGCCAGAGATCCACGTAAGAAATTTTCGGTTTGTAATAAATAACTTTTTTTTTTTTTTTGTTATTGCTGCAACTATTGCTGTTTACAGTTATACGTATAAGTGCAGAGCCTCCATTTTGAATTGTATTTTAGTATACAACTTTTGTTCTATTTGTATATTCTTGTATTTCAATGTGCAGTTTTTCATCAGTTCCATTGGTTGTTTATTTTTTTTATTCCAATTGTTTTCTAAACAGTTCTTTAGTAGTTTAAATTTTTGGTTAATATTCTCTACTGCATTTAGTAGTAGATGTGGACATAAAATATCTATCAAAATAGGAAATTCAAAATAATCTTTAAAAGCTACTTTTTCGTTTCTAGATCCTAATTAGATTCATTCTTTTTCACCTCCCTTCGCGACCCTCATTAATTCCTCTCGCGATTCTCCTAGGGATCACGATCCCCAGGCTGAGAAACTGCTCTAAATAAACACCAAATTGCTAGTCATTGGTAGGAGTATACTGTGACCACTAAAAGAAGGCGAACAACAATAGACAGAATCTGGTACTTAACAGAACAGTATATAAATAAATAAGCAATCTGTTCTAGCAAAATAAAAAGTATCAATAATTGTCATTGGCAAAAGGCGATACCCTTTTTAGCACCATAATAATGTTTTTTTCCGAATTTTTTCTTGAAAACTACACATGAGATTGCACCCTTAAAATCATGTTACTTTGTTGTGATATACAGGGTCTGGGAGGTGATTCCTAACACCAAGATAAGACAAAAATTATAGACCAACCTAGATGCATAAATACTTCCTTTCGGGGTTTTAGGCTGCCGAAAACATAAAAAAATGAACTGTAAAGGCCCATAGCTCCAAAACTATGGGACCTACCGTAGTCAGATGAAGACTTCACTTAGGAACAACTAATATGTGCCCTACCCAAACATCCATGTTTCCGAATCCTGCGGTACTTCCGCAACAGTTTTTACAGACGGAGTTTGGCTGCGGGCATATAATTTGAAGTACTCACCAACTACTTCTACAAAAACTGTTGCGGAAGTACCACAGGAATCTGAAACATGGATATTTGGATAGGTCACATACTAGTTCCTAAGTGAAATCTTCATCCGACTACGGTAGGTCGCATAGTTTTGGAGCTATGGACCTTTAAAGTTCTTTTTTTTTCATGTTTTCGGCAGCCTATAACTATGAAAGGAGGCATTTGTGCACCCAGAATGGTCTATATTTTTGCCTTCTCTTGGTGTCAGGAATCACCTCCCAAACGTTGTCGGTGTTGTTTTGAAACACCCTGTATAGGCTAAGTTACTTGATTGAACGTCTCTTATCTTTGGACAATATTTATAGTTAAACAATAATTAAAATTTTATCAGAGTTTTTGGGCTAAAATTTCATTAACCATAGCGTGCAGTCTCGGACTGGGCGGTATAGGGCCCAAGCAGGAGCCTCACAAAATATAGAGGTAAGGTTCATCTTCTTAATTTGATGCGACTGAAGGAAGGGGGGCTTTTCCCATAAAGCTGTCAGCTTCATTTACGCGTGGTAATGGTGTCCCAGGGTGGGGACCTGTTCTGTTTTTTTTATGATGTTGCAATAACTTGTCAAACGACTAACAGAAGGCTCCAACAGGACTTTATAAAAGTCAGTCTCATTTCGGCATTCATGGTGCCCCATTCTTCATATTGATGAAATATATTCTTACTAGGCCAGAAATAAAGGGCCCCAAACAGAACTTCATAATACTGTTAGTTTCATTCCAATAATGAGGCCCCAAGACTACATTCAATGGTGGGGGGCCACCGAACTCTGGGAGCGGAACAAACTACAACGAATAACAATGCTCCAGCACAGAAGAAATGTTTTATCTTACTTTCCATGTTATTTAATATTCATTATTACATGTTTAGAGAGGGCCCTGGCAGGGATTCCTGTCCTCCTGCCCTGGCCAGTCCGAACCTGATAGCGTGTACTGTCGTCTTCCTAGTGTCACAATGAAAAAAGTGACCACGTAAATTTTTAAGTTGTAAAAATGTCACTTTCTTCGAAAACTATGAATTAGGAAAACGACACTTAGTAATATAATTTTCTTCAGTTCAATTAAATCTATCGGCCAGTGACGGATCTAGAAGGTGAAAACTGGGGGAAGGGGCAGCCGAATCCCAGACTATGGTACGTAAATCATGAGTTGACTATAAACTTTCAAGAGCATATAAATAATAAGTTCAATTATTTTTGTCACTCAAAAAACTGGGGGGCCTAGGCCCCCCGGCCCTAGGCCACTGCTATCGGCTTTTGTATATGTAATTTTGGACTTTTTTTTTACCTTCACCTATCGATAGGTGGTGTAATTAGCGGAGTGCAGACATAGTCTGTTTCACCCACATCCTTGGAATATTGTACGCGGAGTACCATTGTGTTTGTTGGTTAGAAGGTGTGCTTTGAACTTTTCTGGTGGAAGTTAGGAAATGAGAATTGGAATAGTCATTCCCTCTTGTTGGAATATATGAGTGGTGTTAATTCCGTTAATGTGTAATATACAGAATTGAAGAATTGATAACAATAAAATAACATTTTGTGGATCAGTTTCTACATAATCTTACAATAAAGAACATACATATTCAGCACATATTATACATGAAGGCGTTTAAAACTAACAAATTACTGTTATTTTTTTCCCGTTCAACTTACTCAGTTATTTAAATACGAATACTTAATTGCGTCCATGATAACTAAAAATAAATCTCTGAGCCACATCGCCGCATCGGTATTCGCGGAAACGAGACTGCCGATACAGCAGCCAAGCACACAGCCTAACACTACAGCACTCTCCGCCGTGTTCTTATCTGTGAAGTTATTTTGCTCAATAGAAGCATTCTCACTGGAAGTGGATAGAATCAAGCCAATACAAAAGAATAAATAAATAAAACTACGAGGGTTGATCAATAAAGGATGATCATAAATAAATAAAACATAATTATCTGTACTAATCCTCCAATTGTTGATGGTCTTTTTCAAAATAATCCCCATTACATGCAATGCACTTATTCCCAAGTTTTTGCCAGTCATCAAAGACATGCTGGAGCTCCTTCGTGGCTAAGCGGTTAGCATGCGCGCCTTTGGCGCGGGAAACCCGGGTTCGATTCCCGGCGGGAGCTCATGTGGTTCGGATTCCACGTTAATCAGTAGGTCCACGTCTCATATAGCCTCGCTGCTGAACGGGACGTAAAACTCAAAAATCAATCGATCAAAGACATGCTGGAAGCCACTTTCGGACAGATCGTTCAAAATCGCTTCCGCTACTTTCGCCACTGTCCATGAAGATGCGAAACGCCGTCCTCAGAGGGTTTCATCAAAGTTGGAAAAAGAAAGAAATCACAAGGGGCTAAAGCAGGGCTATATGGAGGATGGGGTACACACGGAACGTTGATCTTTGCAAGATAGTCAACAGAATTTCTGTGTCACTTCCATGTTCCTTATGCTAAACTGAAATTACGTGTGCTTGAATGGCTGCCAAGATCACATTCCTGACGTCATGGCCTTCAAACATGCTCGATCTATTCGTCACTTCTCCCACTACACAGACGTGTTTCGTTTTCTATGCCTTGCTGTTCTATTTGCCTATTAAACACTGATCTGCCTACGTATTTTAGGCAATTGGCAAATATCGTTCTGCATTAGTCTTTGAGAAGTACTCCTGGCGTTCTTGCGCATCAGACGCTCTCATCTTACACATTCCTATTTAGTGATACTAAATAGCCACCTCAATTTAGCAAAGACTGTATCATTTTACTGAGTGTTCAGCTTATTCTTATGGAACGTTCTGAATACTTAAATTCTAAAGAACATTTAGGAATGACTAACAATATTAACTGAGTTTTAGAGGATAACCATGTTTTTGGAAAACGTGTTCTCGATTTTATTCGTAAGATTCTTATCGTTAACATTCAAAGCTTTTCTTTTTTAACATTACCTGTTTTCTTCTATTATTATTATTAGTAGTATTCTTTCAGTTGTTTTCTGTCTACATATTTTCTGTTTTAATATTTTTGTTTGGCTTTTACGATAGGCTGTCCGTTTATTTTTTTCTTTGATTATATCATACTTTTGTGATATATACCTTATTTACGTACATTATTTTTAAAGTTTTTATTATTTTCATTTTGGTTTTCATTTTGTGAGTCCCCTTTTGAAGAACAGTGGAGCACGAGTACTCAATGGCAGAGCACTTACTTCTTGTGCGTGGGGTCCTTGGTTCCATCTTCGGCCACGTAAGTTTGTTGTGGACATCGTGCTCGTGTGCTTTCTCGGGGTGCTCCCGTTTCCTCCCACATGTTCATTCCACAAATTCTTCCACCATCATTTACGTGCCTTAATCAACCGTCTCCCTTAGTCCTACGGGCATAATTGTGGGACTTTAAACAGGAAGATTTTCTTTGTAAACAACGTATGTTAGCTATTTGTCTTTTCGTAACAAGGACAAAAGGTCTCGCGGGGGAGGGGGCTATTGATGCCCCCACAAAATATCTATCCAATCAATCAAGTACAGAATGTAATAAATAATTTTTCGCTAGCTATCAACAGCCCCCGCTAGCTATCGACAGTAGCGACAGCACACCGATACTCCCCTTGAACAAGCTTCCTGCTGCTCCGCAAGTAATTATTATGTAGATATGTAAATGGCGGAAGTGTGCTACGTTACCACTGGTTGTGCCATTAGTCGACGGCGACGCGAGGAATGCTTATTCTCTTCTATACCTGTTAAAAAACAAGCCATTTTCATAACTCGATAATCTCTCTTCTTGCTTTACTATAGTCTGTGAAGATCTAATTGCGGATGTAATTCGCATTATATAACCCATTAGATAGTGAAAACTTGGTTCATATATTTTTCAACATAATAGTTATCATCATCATTGTGTCCAATGTTGAAACCGGACGGTTATATAGTGGTTTCTTTAATGGTAAGGTCATTAAAATATTTTGGCGCCAATATTATAACCAATCCTATCACCTAATGAGACGTCATTTTGCAACTAAGAAAAAAAGAACTAACTCTGAAGAACTAACAGAAGATTCGTTACACAATTTCGAAAGTTATTGAGCTTAATTAACATATGAACAGTAATAGCTGAGCGCGGAAGCCATTTTGAGGATTTGTCAATGATGTTACTTCCGTTACGAATTACTCTCCCATAACTGATATGAAAAACCCGCAGTCGTTTAGAACTCTTAATCAGATTAACAACGCTGCCAGAGTCGATTCAACTTTCATATATACAGGGTGGTAAGAAACTTCGGGACACACTTCGGGAGCTTATCCTAACACCGAAACAAGCAAAAAAAAGTCCTGTGGAACTTTGGTCAGTGAGGGATTGTTTCGGCGATATAAGGTGCCGAAAGCGTGGGAAAATGAACTTGAGAGGGCTGCAATTCAGAAACAAAGGTACGTAGAGAGTGCAGTTTAGAACATGACACTCGAAGTCATACCTGCTCGATTGAAAAATGTATGTTTCAAACCTCCGCAAGATGTGTGTGAGGGATTTCCCAAAGGAATATAGGGATCCACTATAACCTAGCAAGTAATCTCTACGTACCTTTGGAGAATCCCTTACACACATCTTGCGGAGGTTCGAAGCATACACTTTTCAATCAAGCAGGTATAACTTCGAGTATCATGTTCTAAACCGCATTCTCCACGTTGCGTTGTTTTTGAATTACAACCCTCTGAAGTTCATTTTCAGCACGCTTTTGGCACTTTATATTGCCGAAACTATCCCTCACTGACCACAGTTCCACCGGATTTTTTTTTTGCTTGTTTCGGTGTCAGGAACCAACTACCGAAGTTATATATATATATATATATATATATATATATATATATATTGTAATGTAGCGCGAACATAGCCCTGACATATGTGCGATAAGAATAATAGTAATCCTAATAGTAAAAAGCGAATTTCACAGCCTGTTAGTTTACCGGTACGCTAATTCCTAATAGTAAATAGATAAGTACTAAAGTTATGCTAATAGGTGTCGCTACTAGTGCAATCGCTTGCCTACCTAACGCTAATAGATGTCACTAGCTGCGCTATCACTTGCTTCTCAATGATTTAAATCAACAGTCTTGTGTGCAGGGGCGGATCCAGGACGGACTTTTGGGGGGGCGGTGGGTTGTAATGTTGCTACTTGGAGTTACTTTCAAAAGCTCCAAACTCTGGAATGGGCTTTATTTATATATATAAAATAAGAGAAAGTTAAATGTGGTACTTTCGGGTGGTTGATATGGCAAATTCAAAATAATAATAAAAAAGTTAAATGTAAAAAGTGATAGCTTTTAATTAAGCTCGGTTTTAACCTATGGTGTACAGCGGACCGAAGGCTTGGGGGAACAACTAGAAATTATAATAGAGGCGAAAAGGTAAAACAAGATTTCTGTTGCATTTAAGTAAGAAGCAAGATTCGTAATTTTGAAAAAAAAAATGAAATCTTTCTGTTTAACGTCCCATTATTATGTCCGTTAGGCTAAGGGAAACGAATTATTAAGGTAAGGGAGTGATAATGGAAGAATCGGTGGAATGAAAATGTGGGAGGAAACGGGAGTATTCCGAGAAACCCACTGACACTATGTTGTCCACCATAAATTTACTTAGCCGGGGATCGAAACAGGGACGCCATGCACCAGAGGTAAGCGCTCTACCATTTTAAAAAAATAACTGATTTACTGAACATGCCTCAGTAACTTGATTTTCTAATTACATTTTACTCGTTTCTTCCAGTAACCTATAATGACATGGGCACGAACGCACAAACATAGAGAGCAGTTAAAATCACAAGAGCTTTCCAAACGGGAATTGAACCCGGAACCGCGTACACCAAAGGTGCACGCGCTAGCCACTAGGCCAGCCGGGAGGGCATCACTGAGCCATTATGTCCCTTGCACGAAGGAAACATTTATATGAATTTTGATAAATTTCCACAGACAAATTTGATTTTAATATTAACGATTATAGATAATGCATAAGAGAGCTGTTTTTGGTTGTGCCTAAATCAATAACAAGAATGAAAAGTTAAAAGTTCGCGTACACGTTGAGCACCGTTTTTTGCTATTACTCAGACTATAGACGGGAGCATTTTTGATATGTATTTGGTGGTAACTGTGACACTTTTCTCTTGTTTCAGAGTTTCTGTACTCCTCACTTAGTTTTTCTCCCTAGTTTATTTTGACTTTACTTGGCTCTGGTGTCTCTTAGATCTTAGATCATTGAATTACTTTCATGAATACTTGGTTCATGACACAAATTGAATGTGTTAACATCTAAATTGACACAAACAATGTTAGCATTTTTTTAATGTATTGTAAACTTGTCCGTGTGTAAGGAATTAACCTACTTTGTACTGTAAAACTTTTGGCCTTCTTTCTAATTCATATTCATGAATTGAATATGAATTAGATATGGTACTGTTATTTAGGTAAACTTCCGTTCTGTAATGATATATTGCTTTGTCTCAAAATAATGACAAGGGAAGGTTACGAACTGGCTCTGCTGAGATCCGAAAGAGATAATTGTGTTTGCATTTGATTTGTTATAACTAGGCGAACCCCAAAGTTATACGTGCCAGCGGTCGGGATATCGTGAGTTAGAACACATATTGTAATATAAAAGCTGCAAGTTAGCTGGCAGAATTGTTTGAACCGGGTCATTTGTTCGGAAACGGTCGGGTAGATGGAAAATTCGGCGAACACGTATCCCATCAATTTCAAAGGCACACTTTTTGGGGTAAAAATGTTTGCCCCATGGTCCTCCGGAGGTCCCAGACGGGGTCCAATTCAACAGTTTCAAATGGCACGGGGGGTTAAACAGCATATGATTTGAAAGCTGTTGTGGATTGAAAGAAGATGAAGCAAGTCTCGACTCTCTACGACAACCCTGTGCAAATGGCAGTGGGTCAAAATCTAAACAAAAACTTAATTGGAAAGTCCAGCCACCTATATAATTCGGAAACGACGAGATAAATGTGAAAACAGGAAAGCACGTGCGGCATTATTTTCAAAGTTCAACGATTTAAAGTTTAAAAAAAAAAGTCTTATCCCAGGGCCCCAGCAAGGTCCCAGCTGGGATCAAACTCAAAAGTTTCAACTCGCAAGAGGGGTTAAGTAGCAAATGCTTTGAAAACTTTTGTGAAATGAAAGAAGATGGAGCAAGTCTGGAATTGATCACTCAGAAGAATGTTGTCTTCCTCATAGATAACGTCACACATTAAGTCTCTTAACAGAACAGTGTCACATATACCCTACGTAAGGAGTTTGGTTTGTATGCCGTGATATTTTCTCAATTAGGCCTATTGTTGAAACGGTAGTATATTTATACATATTCCAGTTTTCGTAGATAGCGATCACCGTTAAAACTGGAAGTGGATAACTTCTGCCACTTCTGGTTGTAATAAACAGTTTAGAGTGGAGGTGAAATATAATTTTAGAGCGCTTAATTGATTCAATAAAACCGCTTTTCACTATCTCTTATCGTTATTGCTCTATGAAGATCAATATTGAAACTAGAAGTCGGTGGACTTCTATCACTTCCGGTTTCAGTAGAGAGATTAGAGTAGAAATAAAATATATTCTTGGGACCATTAAATCATTAAAGAAAACTGCTACTCGTTATCTAATTACGGTTTTTATTCTATGGCGATCAACGTTGAGACTAGATGTGGTTGATTTTTGCCATTTCCAGTTTTAATAGCACTATTACAGTGGAAATGAAATATGTTCTTTGAGACGCTTAATTGATTGCAGAAAACCGCTTCTCGTTATCTGTTATCGTTTCCACTCTATAACGATCAAGGTTAAAACTGGAAGTGGTTCATTTCTGCCACGACACACTTTATTGAACGGTACGACACACTCGTTTGATTTATTATTATTATTATTATTATTATTATTATTATTATTATTATTATTATTATTATTATTATTATTATTATTATTATTATTATTATTATTAATCTCTCTATATATAAATGAAAGTCACCATGTTTTTGACTTAGTAACTCTTGAACCATCCGACCGATCTCGATCAAATTTTCAGTATAGATTGAAGTTTGGGCCTATGTTTTTTATCATTTCATTTTGACGGTGCAATTTAGGAGAGGGGGAGGGAGAGAGATAGAAAAATACTTAAAAATGAAAGTGAGCACTTTTGTGACTTAATAACTCTTGAACCACGAGACCGATCTCGATCAAATTTTCAACATAAATGAAGTTTGGGCCTGGGATTTTTTTTTTTTTTTATCATTTCACTTTAACGGTGCAACTTAGAGGAGAGGGAGTGAAGAGATATTTAAAAAATGGTTGAAAATAACTGATATTAGTGCCGAATTCATAATTTTCGGGAACGCTCAGACGGACAGTGACACTTTCGATGCCGTTTAAATCCTAATTCAGTCCCGGAAGTTGTAGAGGGAGAGGAGGAGCCAAAAATAATCGAAAATTACTGATATTAGAATCGAATTCATAGCTTTCAGGGTTACTGAGACGAACAGTGACACCTCCGATGCCATTTAAATCCAAATGCATCCCTTTGTGTCCAAAATGAAACTTATTTTCCCCGTGCGACGAACGAGTATTCTGCTAGTAATAATAGAAATTTTAATGGTTGAAGGGGCACAGTTGAAATAGAACGGCTCGTGAATCGAGACAAAACGAGTCTTCTACATCATTTACGAGACGAGATAACAATTCTCGTCTCATCTCCTGGGTAATAATACTCGATGCAAAACAGTAAACCAAAATCCAACAAACCAATGATAAGTAGTGTAAAACATCCGGCCGTGGGCGTACTAGTAAAATACATCATTTTGTACGTTAACAGAAACAGAAAGAAATATTAAGCTTCGTTTCCTAGAAAGTCCACATATTTCAAAAGGAAACATTTTACATACAAAAAGCACAAGGATCGTTATTACAATTCCAAATTTAAATTCATTATCAGATCTATCGATTACGCAATCTCATACAATAACTTTTCCTTTCCATTCATATGGTGACACGGATGAGTATTTGTTGTATTCCGTACTTGAGCACGCAAACATTCGTTCTATCGCGATAGGACAAACGACAACCATATTGTAAATATATTAAATCTGCAACACATTGCACTAAGCAGGATTTGCCTTCACCTTTCAACGGTAAGTAACTACATGTTTTCCTGTATACTATTGCATGAGGCGGTGAATTGCCTAGGGCCGGCCCTGAGACCGATGATGTACTTTACTGTATAAATTGATACACCTTATTATATTCGTGCAAAAACATACTTTTTTTTACCTTTGAATGTGTCATGGTTAAATTTGCCGTGATTTTTATTTATTTATTTTTAATTTTCCTTTGCAATTGTGATTTTTTTTTTTCGAGTCCGAAAATCCTACTGAATTTATATGGGGAACCATAAAATCCTGAGGAATACAGACGTCCGAAGCGGAATGCTGAGTAAATCGCTTTTTGCATGTGACGAAGTTTGAGTAAGCGTCCGTTTGGCCTTCAAGTCTTGTCCCCAGTGAGAATCGCAAATTTATGTTTGCTTTTTTAAAATGAAATATTTCAGTTTGACGTCCCAGGTTTTTGCCCCATAGGCTAAAGGATATGGATGATTAAGGGAAGTGAATGATTATGAAATAGTTAGTGGAATCGGAATGTGGGAGGAAACGAGGGAACTCCGAGAAAACCCAGGGCACGATGTCATCCACGACGAATCGAATTCACATAGTATGGGATCGAATCAGCGACACCTCATACCAGAGGTGAGTACTTTACCAATGAACCATTATGGTCCCTTCTTTACTGTGTAGCACACACAAGGAAATACTATGCTATTTATTGTTAATAAAACAGACCCTGTTGTTATTTAAAAAAAAAAATTGAAAATACTCCAAGAGCATTGTCAGAAAGAATTATTTTTTTTTATTAATTTCTACATGCTTTACACCAATTGTAATATGTACTTTATTACTATATTTATTAAGCAAATTCTTGTAATATATCTATCCATTTATAATTTTCTTGAGTATTAATTTTTTTACACATGTATTATTTAAAAGTTCTGTTAAAACGTTCTACGATATGTTGTTTTACGAAGACACATGTTCATAATAAAGAGCTCAAAATTAAAAAAATCGCAAAATAATATATCTCTATGACTTACGGTTCCCGAGATATAGCTCCTTAAATCTCCCGAAATCTGAACTTTTTTTGGCCAAAATCTGGGGAACGGTCGCCAGTTGGTGTGTGACCACCTGTTACTCTTTGGTACCTAAATGTTCACCATTCTTTTAAGTATTGATCAACACCCCTATGATCTCTCTATAACTTCGTTCCGAATATATAGTTCCTTAATTCTCCTGAAATCGGAACTATTTTGACCAACATCTCGGAAACGTAGGAGTGATGCTAGGAATCCCATCACTTTCTCAGACAGTTTTTGATGCTCTATTGAATGAAGGACTCAAAATTGAAGAATTCCGTAATAACAGACACGACACACGCACGTACACACACACACACACACACACATAGAAAGAGAAATGAAATGAAATCTTTGAGTTTAACGTCCCACGAATATGCCGGTTAGGCTAAAGGAGACGGTGATGATGAGAGATGAGTGAAATGGTGGAATGAAGAAAGTGGGAGGAAACGGGAGAACCCCGAGAAAACCCACGAGCACGGTGTTTGTCCACCACAAAGTCCACACGGCGCGAGCTGGGATCGAACCAGGGACCCCAAGCACCGGAGGTGAACGCTCTACCACTGAGCCACCACGCCCCTCACATAGAAAGAGAATTCAATAACAAACTTCGTAAGTTCGTTAAAAACCATGAATAACTGCAATTAAAGTAAAAACAAAAAAAAAAAAAAACAATAAAGAGACCGCTTTGATAGGAAACACACACACAAACATGGATAGCAAAATTCGTTTTCCGGAACTAGAAAGCCATGAAGTACTTATCGATACAAATTAAGTAAAATGCTATAATTTATCAGGAAAACCTTACGATATACAGTAGGTCAGCTTCTACTTGTATTAGAGTATTCCTGGCCTTATCATTAGCGTACCGATCGGCCTTGATTTTTTTTCGTTACGTTTTTGTTGTTTTATTTGTGTGTTTCTTTGTATTAAAGAAATGTAATGGTGTCTTCAGTGTCTCAGCTCTTTCTTTTGCAGTTACTTGTAAATGAAGATGAGAATGGTTGTTTCCTAGAAATGCTGTTAAAATTATTTTTTTTTTTAAATATTTGGCTCTTACTTGAATAACCGGATATTCTTTTTCAATATTCGAGCAATTATTCAAATTAATTTTCATTATTCTAATTATTTTACGAAAAAATTCGTCGTTCGAATAATTATTATAATAATTCAGAATAACTAATTTTATTCGAACATTTGAAAAATAAATACTTCAGGAATCCATAATTCGAATACTCGAATAATGAATTATTCGAATTTTGACTAGTAGAATTCTACCATTTCTGGTTTAGAAGAAATTTTAGAGTAGAGGATGGAATATATTCTTGGGACGCTTAGTTGATCGTAGAGAACAGCTTCTCTCTATCTATTCACCCAATAGCGATCAACATTAAAGCCGGAAGTGGCTGGTTTCTACCATTATTGATTTGAATATAGGGTTAAGGAAGAAAGTAGTACAAATTCTTAGAATGCTAAATCGATTAAAAAACCTCTTATCGTTTTGGTACTGTATTGATCAGGGGTGTGCAACTTGGAACAGTGGGCGGGCCAATCACAGAGTACTAAATGGCGTCACGGGCCTCACTGCAGGTATATCATTTTTACGACAATTGAATAGTATAGTATTAAATGATGGAACATGTTCATAATAATTTACATCACAATAACACAAAACAACTGTTATACTGGTAACCAAAATATTTACTCACTAAAGAGAAGCAGAATAATGTATTTAGAACTTTGTCGATACATCTAGCAATCCTTATATCGAGGGAAATTTCCCCCAAGTACCTGAGCTTGCCAAGTGTTTGTCTTCAGGGCGTTACCACGTTTCGCACTGTATGATCGATGGAAAATTTCCAGTTCACTTTTAACAGGTTTTCTAAAATAGAAAAATTATAAGTATTGTTTTCAATATCTGACCAGCGGGCAAGAAGACAGGGTTAGGCGGACCGCATATAACCCGCAGGCCGGCTGTTGCACACGGCTAGTGTAGATCAATATTGAAACCGAAAATTGTAGTGGATTTATATCATTCACGGAGGGCATGGTGGCTCAGAGGTAGAGCGATTATCTTTAGTGCGTGGGGTCCCTTGTTCGATGCCCGGCCAAGTGAGTTCGTGGTGTACAGCATCGTGTCCGTAGGTTTTCTCGGAATACTCCAGTTTCCTAACACATTTTCAATCCACCAATTGTTCCTTCATCGTTCACTTACCGTAATCATCCGTCTCCTTTAATCTAACATGCATAATGGTGGGATTGAAATATTTTGTATCACTTCCGGTTTTAATAGAGAATTAAGGATGAAGGATTTCTACCACTTCCGGTTTGAATATCACTTCAATCAACGAACTTGCTTCCCAACTGTTGACTTATCCAACAACTGAAACTTCCAGTTGCCACTACAGTATTTGAGGGTGAAGCGTTTGGAATACGACAAGCCTTACTACTCATTCAACGTAACACTATCCGGCGTGCATGTATCTGCACGGATTCCTACAGTGTGTTACAAGCACTTTCTTCTGTTCATTGGACAATTAAATCAACTTGGACAGTACTAAACATAAAATCCATTTATCGAAAATTAATTGAAATGGGTCATATCATAGATTTTATCCACGTCCTAAGTCATGTTGACATAAAACCGAATGAATATGTCGACGATTTGTCCAAAAAATCTCGTAACTCTGGTATTTCAGCCAATATAAAATTATCACCTCTCAACTTTTTATTTTACATTGACCAGATAATCTCGGAGCAAACAGTCCTTTGGAAACATAAAATCAGAAGTGGACCAGGAACATACTATTGGCAATGCAATCATCCAGCTGGAATACATTTCGCACTTGGTCACGGTCAAAAAATCATATTATATTATAGACTTCGTTTCAACACTGCAATTACTCCATTTCTTCTGTACAAGATTCATCGGAGAGATTCACCTCTCTGTTGGTGCAACGAAGAGGTTGGAACTCTGACTCATCTCATATTTCAATGTCCTTTGTTATCTAAAAATAGAACTCAAGTTATGGAAGAGCTAAATAAACGCTATGGTTATGGACCCTTCACCATCAAACAGATTTTGACGCACAATGATTTGGATATCCTGAAACATTTAATAATTTTTTTTTCAAGATAATGGACTTATCCTTTAATTTACTTTAATCATTACCTGGTTAATAAAATCATTTTTCCTTTTACATTTCATCTTCCGGTGGGACAAAAAAAAAAAAAAAAAAAAAAAAACTTCACTACAAAATCATAGATCTGTATTTCCCACATAGGCAACAGAATTAACACCACTCATATATTCCAACAAGAGGGAATGACTATTCCACTTTTCATTTTTTAATTTCCACCGGAAAAGGTCAAAGCACACCTTCTAAGCAACAAACACAATGTTACTCCCCTTTCAATGCCAAGGATACGGGTGAAACAGACTATGTCTGCACTCTGATAATGCAACACCTCTCGATAGGTGAAGGTGAAGGTCAACTTTTGACTTTGTACATTCTGGCTAAAATTGATGGTGATCTATGAAGTAATTTTTGAGGCCCGTTGTCTCTCTGACAGATTGACACACGAACAGACATTAAATATATAAAGCTGTGTAGGTTGGTAAACCAAACTCCTCGGAGAAAGAAGAAGAAAAAGAAGAAGAAAGAAAGAAAAATGAATTCCTTGCTGAATCTATTTAGACATATTCTCAGTCAAGGCTAAATCAAAACTGTCAATTCTCTCGTCGGTCCCGTCCATTAGTACATGACCAATAAAGGCATTTCGGTCACAAGTTAATAGTTCAATTGACACTAAATCTCTGTCTCTCTCTGTTTCTCTTGCCGCTTGCTTAATAATGACTACTTCTATTAGTCTGACTGCTAAAAGAAGAAGGAAAATATTTTCTCTTACTGAAATACTTGTCAGACTTGTTGGTCACTTCCCCCAATTACGTTACCATTTCTAACCTTATTTTCACATTAGTTTATTTTGTCTTTTTAAACTTCCAAACAATGCTGTGTATGAGCAATTATGGAATGCCTTATAAAACGGCTTTGTTTCTCCATCCATCTATCTATTGACAGGTATCGAAGTAAAAAAAAAAAAAAAAAAAAAAAAAAGTAAAACAGAAAAAAGCAAGAAGCTTTCTTAAAAATCGGTTCATCATCGCAAGAATAGACTACATCCTTACTAAAAATCGGAAGTGGAAGAAATGCACCACAACCCCGGTTTCAGCATTGAAATCCATCGAGCAAAACCCAAAAGAGATAGAAAGAAATGCGTTTTTGATGTAAATTCAGTTCTGACAGTAAGTTTCGTCTCCATTTTTGTCCCGGGGCCACGGTGAGCGCTTTCCTCTGGTAGAACTTTCTTGGTTACCTTTATAAATCAAAACGCTTAATTCATATTATTTTTATTCATTCCAGCTTCCTTTTAACAACAAATTAATTTAGAACTTTCGTTTTCAGTTTTTCAAGGATAATTCGAATAGAAATACAAGCACCGTTTAGCCAGTACAATCTGACTACCTATTTCTATATTCCTGTACGCAAATATAGTGTAAGTAACGTTGCCGCGGGGTAAGACGAGACTTGAGTACCTTGTTTCGTATTGTATTGAAGAATTTAGTGTTATTTCAGATAGTTTGTTCTAAGTGAATATACCTTTCAGGCAGACACCTTGTTTTGAGTGGATTGTTTCAAAATACGAGGCTTGTCAGGAAAGTAAAGATACCAACGAAAAATAAGATATACAAAAATTGTATTAGACGCAAAGAAATGTAGATTGGATGCAGTGGTACAGCCACCAAGAAAAGTCTTTCCCCCTAAGTGTTCTAATTCTATTACGTGAAGTCCAGATAATCTGCAGTTTGTAAAACGCCTGGGAAGATGCAACCCAACTTACACGTATCTTTTCTTGACACTGGCAGCAGTTGGTAACAGTGAGTCAAGTCTCTATGCAAGTAAAATGGCGAGTAGACTACGCACGAAACATTTCTCCATTCTGAGATGAATCTCTATGGTTCAGAGCGTGTTTTCCAATGAACGTCATGTATTAATCTCAATATTGCTGTGTATGTAATGTATTATTTCCGTACATATTGTATGTTCAAAGAAATAAAAACACTGACAACGCATGAATCACAAAATGCTTGAAAGTAGATGAAAATATCAAATCTAGAACAACTGCAGGTCCTCGGATCTAAGTGCTATGAGGCACTGATGTAGCATGGTGAGACGGCGGTTGACCGGAACCCAGGTTTCATCTATGTCAAGATCAACAGTGAGCATAGAATATTATACTTCAGACAAACATTCAACACTTGTACGACTAGTTGTCACCCTGAACAGGTCCGTATGTGGCCACACGAGGTGTGAAATTGTAACGGACCGAATTTTGGCCTCGCTCCGTTACAGACATTTTAGCACTTTAATAAATAGAGCTCTTGTTATCTCTTAAAATAGCTAATTCGGTGAAAAGAAAAAGAATTTGGAATATTATTTGTGTATTTCTAAAGATGTTTTATATTCAGACCATAAATCTATATTATTTTAAGGGAGATTTTTATTATTTTAACATTTAAAATATATAATTACTATTGAATTTCTTTCCGTTAAACTATTAATATATATAAATTATCATTGTAACTCAGTATAATGTAATTACGTTCTCTTTTAATAACTCTAATTATTTTATATTTACCAAAAAAATTAACATTTTAGAAGAGGACTATATATATATATATATACTGTTGTTGATTGAAAAGAAGAAGTAAGATATAGATCTAATTAACAACGACAGAATATAGTTAGAAGAATGTCGTTAAATTGAAATAGTTCTGTGGACGGATAAATCTAAGGATTATGTTCATTTCTGTTAAAAGTTAATGCTATAATGTGTTTGAAGTATTTATTGTGAAATGAATAGCATTATAAATATGTTTGAGTAAATAAGTTTCGGGTCCCTCAACTTCTTATTTACCTCATCGTATAATATGATCATCTCTATATCTCTGGTATATCTATGTACAGGCGTTTTATCTGTTTAAGTAATTGAATAAAATACAAATAAGGAGGTTTTGGCGTTGAAGCTGTCGTTTTCTTTGGTTGATAGAATCTTCAAATAGTGTAGATGTATATATATATCTCTGACATGTACTGGATAGCTAAAAGGAATATATTAGAGTCGACGAGTGATACTAAAGCTGGATTCCACATATAAAGAGTATTTCAAGTTAGCCTATGTTATGCCGAACTGAATAAAATAAGGGTTGGTGTTGAATCCAATATAATTAATTAGTCACCCTGTTGACCTTATTTTGATGATCCCCGATGTACGTACATAAGATATGTTAATATGTGACTGCACACTTCCTCGCAAGTTTACTTTACGAAAATGCTTACGTCAACTAAACCTGTCTTTTTTAAAGAAAACCTTGTAATACAGAATACCATATGTGGCGATAATTACAGTCAGGGATTCCAATCCGAAGCGAACCTGAAGAAGCGATGTCGTGAACCCTTTATTTGATGTCCGGATTCTCTGTGTTGTTGAAGAGAGGATTAAATGATAATGTTATAAGATCCGGTTCGAGGTTTTACCAAGAACAGGTTTCGGAGAAAACTGAAATATAGATTGTTTTCGGTTTTCTATTAACCGGTTTGCGGTTTTTAATTAAAAAATACTGTTTTGTCCACTCCTAGTCGTTACATGTGCTACTAGTGCGAATACTGTTTGTTCCCTAACACCCTCTATCACGTCGACCACCCTGTTGTGGCACTACCACCTGTCAACTTTGACCCAACTCCGTGAATTGCTATTGGGTGATTTAAAATGTGATTTCATCAATGTATTAAGTGTATATGTGTGTGTTAAGATCTTGTCTCCCAGCTTTGCTGAGTTACATACACCTATGTCCTTGGAGTTTGATTTTAATTGGATCCAGACCTTAATGTACGTTCTGAGTTGAATTCAGGCATTTTGGGGTTTTCCGAGCACTTAAAAATAAATAAATAAATAAATAAAAAATCAGCATTGCGATGGCTTTACAAATCATGTTTATCTTATTAAACATTGACCTTTGGAAACTCGTGTTTGCTGGTCTCTGTAGGATGTTGAGCATTTCCTGCACCAACTGAGCAATCTTTCCATCCCATTCTTCGTTTCTCTCTATTTCCTTTGGCTTTAAGTTACGTAAGAGGCTCCTCGGTAGCCTGAAGAAATTATGTTCGTCCCCGCAGAACACATGCCAAACTATTCTCAGTCACGTTTCTCGCAGTGCGTTTCCGTAAATTCCAACACATGTTTCATGACAGAGACCACTTATGTATATGCATCTGAAACTTCTCAAAATTATGACACCACATGTCCATCACCCTGGAAGAAATAATTACCGGTGTTGTGCAATAATCTCGAATGCAGTTCGTTCACCTATTATGCAATGAATTGAAGATAAAGTAGGGATATTTAAACAAGGGATAATAGATGAGTGTCTTCTGTAATTGTTAAACTGTAATTATTTTCGTAGCAAGCACGTCTTGTATACCTTACGGATATTTATTGGGCTTGTAACAACAAACAAAACGATAATTTTCAAATACTATTGAACTCTGAGATTTACACTTAGCACGCTGAGGAACAGTGGCACAACCAGGGTTTTATTTCGGGAGGGGCCGAGACTACCTACTGTACTAGTCTACAAAGGATGTGTTGCAACATCTGATATGGACATAATCAGTGGCGTAGTACACTTTTGCGCCCCCCCCCCCCCCCCCGCAAAGTATAGAGAAGGGGCCCTAGTTGTAAAGCCGATAGAAGTAAGATTGAAGTTCTACTTCTTTAAATCTTTATTCATCGCAAGACTTCGGGGCCCCCTATACGTCGGGCCCCCCGCACTGCGGGGGTTGCGGGGGCAGCTGCTACCCCACTGGACATAATTGAAAGTTTGAAATCTCCCCATTACCAGAAATTTAGTTATCCCAATTATTAACATGCTAAAAGGCCTAAAAATAAAAATTCAGAATTATTAAGACGATATTTCGCCCGTGATGTTTCATGCCTCAATACTTACTACAGATTAAGAGCACTCTTCACGCACGGTGTACCGGTATGTATGTGTGTGTAAGTTTCCATCTTTTTTAAAAAAACACTGGACAAATTACAAGCAATAATTATTGTTTGGAAATTTCACTTTTTTTTTTTTTTTTTTTTTTTAGCGCTGCTGTATAAGATAGGCAAGATTAGTTTCGGAGGGCGCTGGGCCCCCGAGCTCATGGCTGGTTGCACCACTGCTAAGGAAACTTCTTCTCGTACCTTAAATTTTAGTGGGTAGGCCGGGTAGGCACGGGCCTACCTAATTTTTTTAAAAGAAATATATATATATAAACACTAAAAGATACAATAAAGAGTAAATATATTTTCCACTATTTATATTAATGGTAGATAATTATTTAACAAATAGCATCAATCACCATTGTAAAAGTAATTTCCTACTGTACTAATTAACCAAATGTATATATGTATCCATAAACGAGGGAGCGGGTCTACCTAAAATTAAAATCCTAAAGCAACCCCTGTACCTTATATTCATGGTTCGTACATCATTATCTTTGAAATGGTTCATGCTTTTGAATGATATGACATATGCTTCTCGGATACAAAATTTAGGAATTCTTTCCGGGATTTTCTATGAAAGTGAAAATCCGGTAGTCTATTCTGGCGGCTCCATCTGCAACCATGCTGCAGGTACCTGAACGAAAAGCACTTCAAGGAAATAGCACGTCCGCTTCCTCGAGAGTTTTTCCACTTCTTGAAATACAGATAATAGTAACATTTTCTAACCAAAAATGCAATGCGAAAATATTTTTTAATTAAATAATTAAATAAAAAAATCTCAAAAAATACTTTTCAGGAGGCTCCTGATGCTCGTACTCTACCTTAGCATTGGGGGTTGCGGTAGCTCAGTGGTAGAGCATTCACCTCTGGTGTATGGGGTTCCTGGTTCGATCCCAGCTTGCGCCAAGTGAACTTTGTGGTGGACAAACACCGTGTGTGGGGGTTTTCTCGGAGTTCTCCCGTTTCCTCCCACTTTCTTCATTCCACTATTTCATTCATTTCTCATAATCACCATCTCCTTAATCTAACCGGTGTAATCGTGGGACGTAAAACTTAAAAATTTCAATTCATTTTCTACCTTAGCATCATGGTTCCAAATTCTCTTCAGAAGGAATCAGGCTTTTGAATAATATCACACGCATGTGTAACAATCCATCCGAAAATTTTTCCACATTTTTTTTCACAGAGATATTTTGTGGTGCCCTTATTGGGGCCCCAGTTCAGGTAGTGCACGAAAAATACTATTCTGCATGTTCTGTGTTATATGTCTGCGCAACTTCTTTGAAATACAATTAATAGTCTTGAAGATATAAAAAATTCTTAAATGAAGCACAATAATTTTCTGGGAAATATCACTTTTGAGAGAGGGGGAGAAGCGAAGGAGGGTGATAGAGTGTGTGTTTTCATATTTAAAGTGTAGCCCGTAGCCTTTTGTGAAAGCCAGATTACATAATGCACACTTACATTGTTATTAAGATCATGTAAATAGCAGTCAAATTACAACATCTTATTCCAACCACAAGCTGGTCGGCTGATATGAAAAGGAAAGATACGTACAATTTGCTATTAAATGAGTTAAATGCTGTTTTCAACACAAAAATATGATTTCTCAATGATTATGACCTGGCCTGAAAGAAATATCTAGAAGCACTTCTTCAATCTTTTATTGCTATTTTGTTGATACCCGGAACTGATGGGTGGTCATGTAGTCCAGCTCTTTTGGAAGCAATATAGTGTGGTGGGAAACGGTCTATATTGTGAAGGTTGATCTTACATGATGGTCTGTGCTCCTGCAACTGCCCAGGTCGTTGTTCGAAGACCACGTTAGTAGTAGGTCTTTTCCTTCATAACATCGTTGTTGTATAAGAGCGTAAAACGCTCTTTTGCAGAAACATGGACATTACGCAAAAATGATGAAAAACGGCTGGAAGCTTTCGTGGGTGTGGAGAAGAATAGATAGAATTATCTGGGTTGAGCGGAAAACGAATGAGGTGTTAGAATTGGTGGGGAACAAAATAGTAATTTTAGATAGTCACTACGAAAGTTTTGAGATGTGAAATAACTTACACACTTAAAATCAATTTAATACTTAGATTTTCTCAAATTATTCACCATTACACTGTACACACTTTTGCATCCTCGAAAACCACTTTTGGAAGCAGTGTTGCCAGTATTTTTCTTCAAGTGTTGAAAGTTCATTCTCGTAAGCCACTACAGCTTCATCAGGGCTGCAAAATCTCTTCCCATGCATGCGATCTTTGATTCTGGGGAACAGAAAAAAATCACACGGGGCCAGGTCAGGGATATACGGCGGATGAGACGCGTCGAGAATTGCCTCCATCAAATCTTGCAAACATTTCTTCACACCATTCCACACGCATGCGTTTCTGCTGTTCAGTCGAAGTATGATGCACCCAACGAGATGAAACCTTCCTGAGCCGAAGATGATCATGAAAAATTTTTGTTACTGCTGGCGATCCAATGTTCACTGTAGGTTCAATGTCCTTGAAAGTTGTTCGAGGATTTTCTCGAATCATTTGTTCTACAGAGGCAATGTTTTCATCTGACACAGCTGTTGCTGGACGTCCAGCTCTCTCTTCATTTTTAAGCGATGTCCGGTCTCTTCTGAATTCACCAAACCAAAGAGAAATCGTAGCACGGGAAGTAGCAAAGTCCCCAAATGCCCCCTGCAAATGGTCAAGGCTTTGTGTCTCGTTCAAACCACTTTTGAAACCGTAAAGGATCATTGCCCGAAAATGTTCCCTTTCGAGCTCCATTCTAGACAGCCGAATACTGCTCATATCAACAAACAAGTGAAGGCGATATGGCCACGCCGATAAGCGAGGCGAGTTGAAACTTGCTTCGCTTCTTCGCTCTGGATACCACTACCGAACGCAATTGTTGGAATTCAAATACTGTACCACAACAATGTGTATCTCAAAACTTTCGTAGTGACCCTCGTATTAAGAAGAGGAAGAGAAACCAGTTGGAATATTGGCTAAGAAAGTACTGTATCATGAGGGACGTGTTCAAGGAAATGAAATCTTTGAGTTTTATGTCCCACGGTTATGCCGGTTAGGCTAAAGGAGATGGAATGAAGAAAGTGGGAGGAAACGGGAGAACCGCAAGGAAACCCACGCACACGGTATTTGTCCACGATAAAATTCACTTGGCGCTAGCTGGGACCGAACCAGGGACCCCATGCACTAGAGGTGAATGCTCTACTACTGAGCCACCGCGGTCCCGGACAAGTGTATGGTGGCAGGAAAGAGAGGGAGGAGCGAAGGAGACTACAATTAATCGACGGTATCAAAACAGAGAAATCGTACGTGAAAAAAAAGACGTTATCGGAAGACCGTGCAGCAGAAGTGGCCTGCCAATAATGGCAGAATTCCTATGATGATGATGACGATAATGATGATTGTAGTGTAGTATAGTAGGCCAGTTACTCTCTGGTTTACTTTCTAAATGTTCTTTATTGTCTTTGCGTTATTCACTGAAATTCAAACAAGTGGCAGGGAATGTAGCGAAAACCTTTAACTAGAATTTTCTTAGAATCACGCAAGCGAGACTTCCAATATTGTAATGTTATTGCCTTCCCTCTGTTACTGCACACAATAACTTGAGTGGAAGCGAATTTCTCAATTCTGTTTTCTTGCAATAAACAGCTAGAGCCATTATCTCGGCTGAAGTAGCTAATGGAGTTAATCTGTTAACATCTTGACGGGGTAAAGGTGACTTTAACGGTAGTTATCGATATTACATTTTCTACCGTTGAAACAACAGTAGTAGAAATTATACATCTTGCCGTTAGAAGGCAGCAAACATCCTCCTGCGGTTGACATCTACGGACGAAATTGAAACTTCTAGTGTGTGTGATTCTTTTTACTATCTACCTAAGTTTATATAAATTATAAACTTTCTTTACAAACTTCAAGTTTTATCCCGTTTAAATCTTTTTTTTTTCCTCCTCTCTAAAATTTACTACTTCATGACCCCTTCCTTTATGGGGTTCTTGGTTCGATCCCAGCTCGCGCCAAGTGAGTTTTGTGGTGGACAAACACTGTGTGCGTGGGTTTTCTCGGAGTTGTCCCGTTTTCTTCCACTTTCTTCATTTCACAATTTCCTTCATTTCTCATCATCACCGTCTCCTTTAGCCTAGCCGGCATAAACGTGGGACGTAAAATTTAAAGAATTAATTTCATTTTTTCCCCTTCCTTTATGGGTACTTCTGCATGACCTATCTCGCAGATGAACGAGAAACCTAGTCCGATGGATCATGCTTTTTCTTAATCTATATATATAGAAATGAAAATTACTATGTTTGTGACATCATACCTCTTAAGCCACCCGACATATCTCGATCAAATTTTCAACATAGATGAGGTTCAAGCCTGCGATGGTTTTTATCATTTCACTTTGACGGTGCAGCTTAGGGGAAGGAGAGGGGGGGAAATATTTAAAATGATCGAAATGACTGATATTAGTGTCGAATCCATAGTTTTCGGGGTCGCTGAGATGAACAGTGACAATTCCGTTGCCGTTTAAATCCAAATTCAGCCCTTTATGTTCAAAATGAAACGTATTCTCCCCGTGCGAAGAACTGGTATTCTGGGTTATTAATTAACTATTCTTCTGTGGCCATTCTTTGCACTGTGTTTGACGTCTTACCTCACTCTATATGTATGACTAAATAACTCATTTTCATTTTTTTTAAGTCATACTCATTCTCCTTTAGCAAATAATAGATCACAACAAATGGATTTTAAACATATTGTATAAATAAGTAAAATAATGCAATTTTCGTCATTCTCACGTCAGAAAATTATGCATAAAGACGTATAATATATTTTGCATGACTACATTCAAACATATTCAATTTCTGACATCTGAGAAAATTATTAAAGAGAATGTTTCCTTAGTTGCAAGAATATTACGTCAATTGCATCATAATGATGTGTTCCAAAGATGATAAGGCAAAAATACCAGGAAAATCTACATCAGCCAAGTTGTTTACTAAGCACTTTTGTTTTTTCAAGAAAAGTACACACATGTTTTAAAATTCAGTCGCAAGAAAGAACGTTAATTTACATTTCACATACTTCTTTTAAAATCATATGCTGTCTACTTGCTACAATACAGCGTAAAAATTACAACTGTTTCACATATACACTTGAACTTGCAGACTATTTTCTGCTATCAATAGTAGTTCTATACATACGCACAGTGCTATAGTCCTAAAATCTTCACAGGAAATACGATGTTTTGTCAACATCTATCATGATGATGATGATCATCATCATAGGTATTCTGCCATTATTGGCATGTTACTTGCTACAACTGAGAAGCTTCCATGCTCCACGGTCTTCCGCTAACCTCTTCGTCTTCAAGTAATATTTTTTAGTTTTGATATCGTCTATTAATTGTAGTCTCCTTCTCCCCCTCCTCCTCTTTCCTACCGCCATACCCTCTAAAACGTCCCTCATGATACAGTTCCTTCTTATCTAATATTCCAACTAGTTTCTCTTCCTCTATTTAATATTTAAAGTTATTCTTTTTTTACCCCTCCATTTCTAACACCCTATCATTCGTTTTCCGCTTGACCCAGTTAATTCTCTCAATTCTTCTCCAGACCCATATTTCGAAAGCTTTGAGTCGTTTTTCATCATTTTTGCGTGATGTCCATGTCTCTGATTCATACAGTACAATACTCTACACGAAGCATTTTAAAGTCTTTTTCTTAACTCTTTATTCAACGGACCACGAAACAGTATTTTCTTTCTCCTAAAGTCTTTTTTCGCCATTCCTATCCTTACTTTTACTTCACATTCACACTTCATATCTTCACTAATAATACTACCCAAGTGTCGACAACTAATCACCTGTTCTATTTTCTCCCTTCCTACTTTTATATTTGACATCAACCCCTTTCTTCCAATCACTATGGCTTTTGTCTTTCTAACTTTCGTTTTCATCTCATATTATTCACACCTTTCCGCAAGTTTCTTAAAATCTTATTGATTCTCTTCAGTGAGCATCTATGGTTGGCGTAAAATACATAGATAACAATAGAGAAGGAATATTTAAAAACAAACAATCTGAAGCACATGTATTATTAATTCCATTAAAATATAAAGCTTGCGATGCTGTTTTATATTCTAAAAGGATTTTATGCTATTTTCTTGATGTTACTCCTTACATAAATGTATCCATTAATAACGTTAACGGATTTAGGTTTGCAAAAGGAATTAACCCTCTGTAATAAAGAAGAGAGAAAATTGCGTCCGATGTATCAGAAGGAATGAAGGAAATTGTAGTGAAGAGTAGGATGCTAGGATGGAAATAGAAATATCACAATTAAACAGAGAGCTGACGTAATCTTTCCATTTTTCTTTCTTTTCCTCCTTCTCTGTCTCTCTTGTAATCGCATAGTAGTCAGAAAAAAAAACCTAATTATTTTGTATGATCGATATACTTGAGCAGGAAAGAAAGTGATGTAGTCACTTTATTGAAGTCATGACTAGGGTTGCCAGACGTCCCGGTTTTCAATGAGGCGTATAGTTTCTAAATCCGCCATCTCCAATTTTCAAAAAAAAAAAAAAAAAAAAAAAAAAAAAAAAAAAAGAGGTAAGTAGATTTACTGGTATTCCCTTCCATGCCCTACATGATGATGAAAAGAGTTGTTTGAAATGTCGCCACCTCCACCCTCAATTACTGCTTTAAAGTTCAGGGTATTTTTCAAAAGCCGCCATCTCCACTCAGCAGTGTGTTTGTAAGCCCGCCATCTCGATTCTATTCTATGCTATGCTATGAATTGAAGACCGACATTAATGAAAAAAAGTTGCTAGATGTTGTTCAACTCGTAACGAAACACTTCGGGGAGAATTGGCGTGCTAATTCAAACTTAGCCATTTAAGTTGATGCTGAAAAGAGACTGACTGCGTTAACAGAAGAAAGTGTAGATGAGGATTAGGCTGAATGCCAGTGTTCCGAACATGATTCTGATGAGATCTATATCTGACAACAGTGTAAAGATCACTTTCAATCCTTTTCTTGTTAGTAAAGGTGGCATTTATTCCGAAGTTCCCATCCTGTTATGCGAAGCTATGTTAGGTTAGGTCAGGTTAGGTTAGGTTAGGTCCCAATAGGTTAGATTAGGTCAGTGAGGTGAGGTTAAGTTAGCTTATGTTATGCTAGGAGACGATATTTCTAAACGGGCTGGGAACTTCGGAACTTGACCCGTAAATGTAGCTAATGTACTATGATTAGAGCTTCATTTTTTTCCTTGTTTGTGCACATTATAATGTCACCCAACAAGTTAATATCGTTGTTTAGATTCAGTTTATCTCCATCTACTGTTCTGTTCTGAAATAGTTATCCGAAAGTATAATAGTAATGATTTGGAAGCAAATAAACCTCAAAAATAACTTAGGTACGTTAGTTTCAAAGTCCTCCATCTCCAAAAGTTGTTTTCAAAATCCGCCATCTCCAAACTGCTTTCTGCAATAACCGAGAAATGGAATGAGAGAGATTTTTGTCATTTGGTAGTTATAATGAATGTCCAGAAAGCAGTAAAGTATTTCTAAAAAGAAAATTTTATCTCACATAATCTCTGAGTTATCAGTTTTTTCTGTTTTTCTCGGAACCGTTTATGAAGGAGATGGCGGATTTAGAAACCATACGCCTCCAATGAAAGAATTAACTGTCCCGAAAAAGGCTTCCGGGACACCTGTTTGTCCCGGTTTTGTGAGTTTATCTTCAGTGTTCCTGGGCATAATGCTAACGTGAAAAGGTTATTCTCTTTTATGAATGTGCAATGAATAGAGAAAAGAAACCGTCTGCATGTCAGCGGCGAGAACTTCTTTGCAGGGCTTCTAAATCAGATACAGTAAATATCAGGAGTGAGAGTAACAACTTGAATATAAGTAGTTTATTGACTTTACTGTAGATAGTGTAAAAATGTTCTGAAAATTAAACTCATATATGATATTCGTTGGTTACAACATAGTGACATACAGATGGTGATCAGAAAAATCGAAACACCTGAACGAAATTGCAACTTACCAGATTAATATGGTGTCGGGCCACCTTTCGCCTTCAGAACAGCCTTGATGCGACGTGGGATGGAGGCATAGAGGTCGTGAATGGTAGCAAGTGGAATTTTACACCATTCCTCGTGCAGGGCATCGGCCAGTTCTGTGAGAGCGGATGGAGGTGGAAATCGTCGCCGGAGTCGCGTTTCCAAGACGGGCCACAGATGTTAAATTATGTTGAGATCTGGGAATTGGGCGGGCCAGGGGACGTGTTGAACTTCATTCCGATGTTCCTCAAACCACGCTGCAACAACGCCAGCTGTGTGAATGGGTGCATTATCATCCTGGAAGATGGCGTCATTGTCCGGGAACAACATCCGGACCATAGGATGCAAGTGGTCTCCTAAAATTGCGACATAATCGTTGGCAGTGATTCGTCCACTAAGTGTGACCACAGGACCCAATGAAAACCATGATATGGCGGCCCACAGCATCACCGAGCTGCCGCCATGTTCCACAGTTGGGCGGAGATACTGCAAAAAAATGAAATGAAATCTTTGAGTTTTACGTCCCACGGTTATGCCGGTTAGGCTAAAGGAGACGGTGATGATGAGTAATGAAGGAAATGGTGGAATGAAGAAAGTGGGAGGAAACGGAAGAACCCCGAGAAAACCCACGCACACGGTGTTTGTCCACCACTGGAGATACTGCAGATCATAAGCTTCTTTGGGCGTTCTCCACACATAAACACGGCCCGTGGTTGGGAATAGGGTGAAGGATGACTCATCCGACCATATCACACGTTTCCAGTCCTCAACGGTCCAAGTCAACGTCGCACCATTTGCGGCGTGCGAAAGCGTTATGGTCCCTGATGAGCAGTTTGGCCCGTGCAACACGACCCCGTAAGTTCATGTCATATAATTCGCGGCGGACTGTGATTGTCGAAACAGTGTGAGGGAGGTGCTGATTGAGTTCCTCCGTCACTTGCTCCGCAGTGGCACGACGGTTCTGCGTGACAATGCGCTTTAGTACCCGGCGTGACCTGTCACTCATGATTTTCTTCCGCCCACTGTTCCGCTTCCCCGATGTGGTTTTCCCGTGTGTTGTGTAGGCCGTCATCACCTTCGACACTGTCCCACGCGGCACACCTTACACAGTAGCCACGCCGTCCCACTGCCGTCACACTCACTCCACATGACCGCGCACCAACAATTTGTCCTCTTTGAAAATCTGAGAGGTCTCCCATTTTACACTACCTCCGTCTGCTGCAGCCACTGGACACTGCTGTTCCACTGCGCCTGACGTAGTATGGAGATCGATCTAACACACCACCACCAGCGGTCCGGCGCTGCGGGCACCACGACACCACTGCCAACCCATACATCTGACGTGTTGCCAACTATAGGCGTTTCCATTTTTCTGATCACCATCTGTATATATATATTGTGTGTGTGTGTGTGTGAGAGAGAGAGAGAGAGAGAGAGAGAGAGATAGCGTGAAGCTGGAAAAGACATGGTATTGACCTAAGAGTGGATGATTTTAGCTTCTCCGAACGTATTGTTTTAAACTTCCATTCTGCCATTCTGCTATATCAGACATTTCTTGATAATCTTGAAAGAGATGCCTAGCACTAGTGCTATTAAATTTCCACTTTTATTATTATTATTTTTTTCAAACTGCTTACAGTGACAAAAATCCATTGTTAGCTTCTGTATTTTTGTTTTGGAAATTATATTTTCAACTGTATACACATTACGACCTAGCGGAAAAGAGTTCTAGAAGTTTGTAAACATTACCGTAACAAGGGGAGGAGAATTTAGAATACCTATAAAACTATAATTTTTACCAGCAGAAATTTACACCAATGTAAAAATATTGTGTAAAGAAAAACCCGTGTTCTTGCAAAGAGATATTTGAAGCTTTTGCTCGCTATATTACTTTCATAAATTAATCTAAGTCTGAAAAATCTCTTATGTGTTTTATACATTTCATGTGAAGAATTTGCTTCATTTTTCGAACAATTCATTGCTAGTATTGTAAGAATAATATTGAAGGATACCTCAGTGTCTGTCGCATTTAGATCTGCAGTTTTACATCTAAGTTTCGTTTGAAATCTCACTTTAACGATTACAGAACTGAGTTTTCTTTAATACACTTTCCCATGTGTGAATAAATATTTCTAAAGATGCTAAAACGCACTCAATAATTTTGGATTTATATTTTTTCTTTTATGTGATAAATTTTTTAGTAATTTTCGGGTTAAAATTCCGTAACAGCTTACTCTAGCACAAGAAGTGGCAGTTAAACACATAAAGGTATATGTCTTGTTAATTTTGATTCTGGATTTTGCTCTACTAAACTTTTGAAGAACCTGCGTAAGTCTTTAAGGAGTTTTACTTTTTGTTTGGTGTTCTGAATTTAGCGTAAACGTAATTTTTCTTGCTAAATGCTAAATTTATATTTCTTTTAGGGTAGTGCTTCTGACTTAGGTAATGATGAAACAAAAAAAGTATCTCTTCAATCGTAAATGGAAGGGTATGTCGCACTCGGCGTAATATTTAGGACCTCTTAAACACAATCTGCCTTACGCAGAGACGTTTTGACGTATGATTAGCGTCATCTTAAGGGCCTGACTATTGCAGGAAGCATATGTTAATCGAACTCTTTAGTATGACACTAATCACGAGTCAGGATGACTCTGCATAGGCCCCAACAAATCGGAATTCGAAATAAGGAACGCCAGGCAGCTCTTCTTGTGTTACTATTTACATTCTATATACATCCTTTGTGGGGCTTCATTTTCGTTAACTGTGTATAGAATGAGCCGGAAAATTATAAGTAGTAACCTAGAAAACACAGGTAATTAATTGATTCTGACAAAATGAGTAGGAACCCTGACCTTATATGTAGCATGAGATTGGTGTCCTGCTTTTTGTTTACAAAATCTGGCAACCCTAGTCATGACCCGATTAAGTAACTAAATAAACAAATATAAACAAAGCAAAAGTACTATAATCCTTGAAGCAGAAGCCATATTCTAATGACTAAGATTAAGCAGAGGTTGTGCGTCGTATACTGCTGTAAAGTTTTGACTACAGCCCTGCCTACACTGAGAGACAGAGAAACTGATTTTTGTCTGAGGATTCTGCATCACACACAAGATTTTCTGTACCAAGCTATGTACAGGTTTGTTGTTTAACCAGAACCAATCTGTACAGCTGCTAATAAACGGAAATCATGTGTGTTCTCCGCCGGCATGTGCGGGATACAGAAAGTCGTGATTATATATGTTGGTAAACCAGTGGTGCCTCCCTCCTTATGTCCATGACGCACCCCCCCCCCCAATTGTCTACCCGTAGGTGTTCTTCCATGAAAAAATCTTCTTTTCGATTAATTTTTACACCCCCTCAAACATATTTATAAAGATTTTTATCCCCCCAAATATTTCAATTACGCACTTTGCGTCATAGCCCCCCTTATGTGCACCCCTGGATAAACATTATCTGGCTGTGTACAAATACTACACACTCCAGAAAATCTACACCACAACACGGATTTCCTAGAATTGTAGTTCTCCTGCTGTGGTAAGAACGGCGCCAGGAAAGCCGTCCGCAGCCGGAATCTACGAATTTTCCTTCTATATACGCTCGATTTTTCTCTCCGTGTAGCGTGTAGGTATATATGGTGTTCAGAAACAACACCAGAAACCTTTGGGAAATTAATCCTCACATTGAAACATAAAATAAATAGATAAATAAATAAATTGACCCCTATAGGTGCAGAGCTGTAGCTAGAGATTTCGGCGTCCAGGGCGAATTAAAATTCGGTGCCCCTACTACACTCATCTTACCAAGCCTTTTTCTCTTTTTACATATAAGAGAAGCATCTTTTGTGATTATGCTACACTGAATTTTTATCAAGCTACTACGACAGACCATTGCAACAGCCAAAAGCGATCATTATATATTCTTTTACATATAAGAGTTATTTTCAACAGGCTTACTTAAAGAAACTACCTTTGTTTGTATACAAATCCACTTGGAAAACAGTTGTGGAAATTTACATCTATTTACAACGTTCCATACTATCGATAAGAATTAAAATTTCAATATATTAAAAACTATGTTGTTTTAAAATGTTCGAAATGGGTGACAGCATTACTTCCGGAGCATTTTAATTTCGCTCCTTTTACAGTAAAATATATATATATATATATATATATATTGTGAAAAATAACGGAAATTCAGATGGATCCTTTTTTTTTAATTTCTCAATACAGGGTGACAAGAAATAACCCGTACGAATGTTTGTTGCCATACATTTATTAAACCGAAAGCATTTAGCAAAACAACACGAAATACCAAGATCATGGGTATTTAGGAACAATATTTCATTCAGTTTCAAAGTGGCCACCCTTGGCTGCAATACAGACGTCCAAACGTTCTTAGAAATGTTCAGCGTTGGGCCGTAGATCGTCGAGCGACAATCGGTTCCACTCACGACGCAACGATTGCTTCAGCGACTCCAAACTTTCGTGGCGTGTAGTGCATACCCTGGTCTCCAAAATCGATCATACACCGTAGTCCATGGGATTGATATACGAGGAGTAGGGTGGCTATTCCGCAGACGAGATGAAGCCCGAAGAATTGGTTCTGCATCAGTCTTGCGGCCGTTTCGCTCTGTGGGTTGGAACATAGTCCTGTTGGAAAGTCCATTCTGTATCACCGATTGACCCACGGAAGTACCACGGTCTCGAGAACGTCGCAGCAGTACACCTCGTGATTGATCTTGACACCTTGATCCACGAACACCAAGACGATCTTCCACTTGTGCAAATTCCACCCCAGACCATGATGACTGCGGATTTTGGGGATGTTCAACGATGGCTAGGTGAGAGGAGCCTCTGCGGACCAGGTTCTATAATGTTGGTAGTTGTGCAGATGTTCCAGGCTGAACAGCTTCTCGTCGGTGAAAAGAATGCACTCCCATTGCTAACCTACGGCCGGCGCTTGAGAAGATGGCATCGGTCGAGTCGCACGCGCTTGTTTTCGTCAGTGAACAGCTGAGTGTTTTAGAGCTTGTACGCCTTGAAGTTGAGCCTCCTTTTAGCCATTTGCCGCACCCATTCGCGGGTGATCCAGGTATCACGAGTAATTTTTCTCATGGAGACCCTCGGATTTCCTAGCACTCGATTTTGATGACCTTGCGGTTCTTGGGCGTGTTGACGGTAAGCCTTCTTCCTCTTCCGGGACGGTTGTCTTCATGGCCGAGCTCCTAGAATCGTCTAACTGCGTCTGAGACTGTCGCTTTTGGAACACCAAGCAAACGATTTCCTTGACAAAACAATTCCAACATTGCCCTGTGTTTGGTTGACATTGTGAAACAACAACAACAACAAAAAAATCCTCGTTAGGAAGCCGAAAAAGCATGTAGAGGTACACAAGTATCCAACAAAACAACAGTTATTTGGCTACAGGACACTACATTTCTGGCAGGATACGCGAAACTTTGTACGGGTTATTTCTTGTCACCCTGTACTGATCAATGAAGGTGAATTGTTTTTAAAATCCAAAATACAGTTCGTCACAAATAAATAAATAAATAAATAACTCAGAGCAATCGCAAAGGTTTCATTATATTCTGTTTAAATAAGCCGTGCCGCGACATACTAGTAACTACTTGGTGTTTCCAACAACTTTGGAGAGGATCAGAGCAGTGTTTTCTATTGTTTTGCTTTACATAGTTCAGATTCTCTCCGTTTGGTGTCTCTGTACTCAATATGAGTGGTTGAGGCTTAAAATACTTGTTTTATTTGCTTTTCTGAAGCGATGCAAAGTGCAAATTTTAATAAAAAATTATGTATTATTGAATGTTTCTTTTGTTTACGTTGTAAATGAAAGTGCTTCATGTACATTATAAGACGTTGAAGAAACTCATTATTCCCTAGAAACTAGAAATATGAGAAAAGTGTGTGACATAAGCCTTTGCAAACAAAGACGGATTCTGACACTGCGAAGTAAGGGCTACTCAAATAGACAAATCGCCAAACTTCTTGGTATACATCATATTATCTTTGGTAGAATAATACAGAAGCAAGGAGAACATGGTGTGTCTTCTCAATGAGAAAGGTGTGGCAGAAAATCAAAACAACTGCGAGATTGGATCGAGAGGTTGTTCGCTTGGCTTTGTAAGGCATGACGCGCAGCGGCTATTGATTCTAATGCAGGTTATAACATAAGCCGGATTGCTGTTGTCGGACGATTTAATGGAAAAGGGACATAAGAAAACTCTTAAAAAGAACCCATTTTTAATTGACAAACATGTAAACGCTACAAGGGAGTTCGTGAGTAGACACGGTGCATGGAGTGATGAACAGTGGTGGCACGTAATTTTCTTGGATAAGGAGAAGTTTATGATTGTTGGAAATGACAGTGGAATGAAATTTTGGATAAGAAAAGGAGAAAATGTGAAGCCAAAGTACGTTTCCAAAAGAAGGAAATTTGATGAAAGCGTCATGTTGTGGGGATGCTTTACTTCAAATGGAGTAGGATGAATTAAAATCTGGAATAAACAAGTTAATGTGGCATATTACATTGACTTCTAAACCGAAAATCACTACGGCCATCTGTTGAATATTTCTCAGGTCCTAATTTGAGTTGATTTATTTTCCAAGATGACAAGGCGCCGTGTCACAGAGCACGAAGTGTAGCGGAATGGTTTTCAAGGATAAGCTTCCAAATGATGACCACCAAATTCTCCGGATATGAATCCTATATAGAATCTGTGGCATATTGTGTTACAACAAGTACATGGGAAGATATATCAATCTAGGAGACAAATCATTGAGGAAATGGTTCGAATCTGGCACCTCGAACTGGATATTACACTGTGTAAAACACTTATGAACATCATATCCCGTTGGTTTGCAGCATTAAGAGCTGCCCGTAGCGGTGTAACAACAGACTGAAGTGTCATAAAGATTGTGGTGTAAACAATTTTCTTTTTTCATTTACTTTCCATAACTTACCTACCGTTTAGCAATAAACTTTGCACAATAGTGTGATAACAAAAAATATGCACTAAATTTTTCGATTATAAGATCCCTTAATGCATAAAACTCAGTGTTTTCATATAATGTTCATATATGTACTACAGTAGCACAACATAAACATTAGAGAACATTAATCGTATAATGTGTGTATAGCTATGTTTCGTATATATGTAGATAGATAAAAATATCACACAACTAGATACGTATGCACAAAAATATCCTGGCGATACAAGTAGTTGGTGGAGAAATTATCCCAATAAATTCATTCAAATTGGAAGCATTTCATATGTCAATGAAAAAAAAAAAAAAAAAAAAACAGTGGTAGTGATCAGTCTTTGGAAGAGACGAAATTAGTTGGATTAAGTTCTTATCCTTCTACAACTGCTTCAAGTTCGAAAATGTTATCCTTCATGTTTACTATGTTTGTTTACCTTTATTTTTAATATTCCCGCGCAAACAGCAGCTTGCGTGTCTCTTCATTCCTGTCATTTTCATACCTTCCTTCTCACCGTCGTGATTAATCCGATTGGGTATAAAAGCGTGATTAACTACGGAAACTCATCACCATCAAAATGCCGAACAAGTATTTCAGACTTTGACCGTTTCTGATTTTGAAAACGCTCCTGCATACACTATGACATCGCCATTAAGAAATCATTAATAACATTCTTTAAGTAATAAGTAAAAACTTGTTGTGACTTTTATTGAACTGTTTGGATTGCGAGCGGAGCGAGCAAAAAAGTTCCTAACAAATCTATTTCTTTGCAAACCGACAAAAACATTGATTTAATAGAACGCCAGTACCTTTCTGGGGCGACGCGTCGTTTACTCATTTCCAACACTTTTCTTGCTCGCGCCCTCTTGCTATAAGCACCCGGGGCAACCGCCTCGCTCGCACCCCTTCCCCCCCCTTAGCTACGGTTCTGTATAGGTGCACTAGTGCTTCCCTACAGAAAATGGGAAGAAACGATAAAGTTAAGGGTCATACCCAAGTAACCAATCTGTTTCTACTTGCTAACGGTTTCCATGAAAATGTATTAACCCTTTGTTCTGGGATGAGAGTAAGCGATTTTTTTTTTTTTTTTAAAGCTTTACACTTAAGGAAACTAAGGAGTTTATGTAAAGAAATCAACGAATTGAAATTATTTCAAGGAGTTTCCCGAACCAGAATTAAAAGAATTATCTATTTTAATACTTTTTTCCCTTAATCACAAGCATTTGTCGGGCAAAGAACGAGTATTTGAGACAACAACAACAACAACAACAATAATAATAATAATAATAATAATAATAATAATAATAATAATAATAATAATAATAATAATAATAATAATAACAACATCCTGTTCATTGTTTGGGACTATAGTATGTGTCGCGCGTTATAAATTATATAGCAAATCAGTGAAGATAAACTCCAAGTAATAATGGAAACATTAAAATATTCTTCAGTACGTTTATAACTCCCAATAAAAACGCAAATATGTAGTTTTGTTTTGAAAGATAACTACTAGCAAGAACACAATGAAACTATTTTTCTTTTTTTCAGTTCTCAGATTGAAGGCCCAACACCTGCTATGCTATTATAATACATACAACAGTTTTCCCTTCGTATCCTTTAGTGATAGACACATTGGAATGTGCTTTTGATGTCTACGGGGCAACCAATGCTATTTATTGCTTACGTAACTAGCTGCAAGAGCAATTAAACTTCTATATATCTAAAACAGTGGCGGAGCGTGTCAGCAGCAACTTTTAGATGTATTTTTAATTTTTTTTCTTTTTCTACGAGCAGAGGTGGCTCGTGAGAGAAATCACACTGTTAAAAAATGAAAGTTTTACCACTTTGAACTAAGAGAAGAAAATTTACCTAAGTACTAAAAGTTGAATAGAACAATTTGTGCGTATTACGTAAGTTTACTAAGTTATAAACACGTTAATTTTTAACACTATGTCTTCCCTCACAAGCTGCCTCTGCCTACGTTTTATTATCACGTTTCTCCTCAAATAAACCTAGTCTTATAATAATATTTTGCCTAAAATATATAGGCCTATTATGGTTCATTTTCAAGAGACTGTGCCTGTTAACTCGGAGCGTAACCGTAACTAATGTGATATCTGATTATTGTGAGAAACACGTAAAATAAATTTTCGATTTGAGTTTAATGTCCCTTTCAGCAGAGAGGCTATATACGTGGGCCTAAAGATTAACATGGAATCTGAACCAGATGAGACTCCGCCGGGAATCGAACTTGGACCTCCCGAGCCAAACGGGCGTACGCTAAATCACATAACCAGGGTGCAGCTTGCAAAATATTTAGTTGTGACGTTTGCGGTAAGGCCAATCCTTGGAGCAGGTTGATCTGAAAAATTATGTTTGGACTTATTTTCTAATTAGATTTGATTTTCAGAGAAACACGGTATAGAGTGGGGTGGGGGGACTCTGAACGGCGGGTGACTCTGAACATATTAACGTTTGTCATTTGTTTCCAAAAACCGCCACCTTGAGTTTAATAGAAAGTGGTGGAATTGGAAGACGTTTGTGTGGTGAGCTAAATATGTGTGCGACGTGAGGAACTCACGTTTGTTTTGGAGAGGAAAGCGAAAGAGACAAACACAAATATAAGGATCAAGTAATAAAATAGCCATACTGTAGTTTGAGACCTTGTGTATATAGTGTGTAATTTCTATGAGAGACAGCACAGAACCACGTTGTTGATGCATGGAAGTTTGGCGGGCATTTAGTCATGCCTGGCTGCTACATGCTCACTGGTGCTGCCATCTGTGAAAAATTACGAACACTTAACCGACAACCTGCGTTGTGGGGCTACTCTGAACAGATTTTATGGGGTGACACTGAACACAGCTTTGTATTGCTGTTATGATGTTTTTACTGTACAATTTGTATACAGTGCCTTATCAGGGTTTCATGTTTCATTACAGCTGCCCAGAGACTACAAGAGAGTAAAGAATGGCACAAAATGTGAACGATGGAATGAGCAAACAATGGCGCAAATCTTCGAAGAAATTTAAAAACTATCCCGCTGCCAGGCTGCTGAGAAATACGAGATACCCAAGGGCACGTTGCACTTGCGGTTGAAATCTGTCAGTAGGAGGTCACAAGGAGGTCAGCCCGTGTTTGGGAAAGAAGAGGAAGTGTTGCTCAAGGTGGCACGGAAAGCTTTTCCTATAACACTGCAAAATGTAAGAAAAACCGCATTTTTTTACGCTGAAAAGAAGGCACTGAAACATCCTTTCAACAGGGAGACGCGATCGGCGGGAAAAGATTGGCTTCGATTGTTTCTCAAACGAAACCATGAATTATTATTACGAAGCCTGAAACAGCTATCTCTTACAACAGCAAAATGTTTCAACAAGGAAGTTGTCACAGAACATTTTGATCTCCTGCATCAAACCGTAGAAGGCACTGGCTTGATCAACTCTCCGGAACACATCTACAATGTAGAAGAGACTGACCTTTCTTTCATCAATAAACCAAAGCGTGTTGTGGCAGACAAAGGTTGTTCGAATGCAGTGTTCGTGACATTCGCCGAGAAAGGAGAAAATGTTTAGTTAATCACGTGATGTAATGCTGCAAGCGCTTTCATTTCTCTATCCTGGGTTATCTGCAATAGGTAACTGGATCCAATGTTCAAGATGCAGTCGTTGGTACCGCATAGTCTGTGTGAGCACTGGTGACAATGTACTTTTTATCTGTGGACGATGCAAAACCAGTGCGTGACCACATGTCAGCATTGCTTAGTTTTACGGGGTCTACGTTCCCCAAGGAGTTTTAATACACAGTAGATATATTGATTTTGTTTTGACTTTAGTAAATCTCTTCCTTTGTTTTTATTGGACAGATCATACATGCAGATTATTCTTCCCTAAAATATATACGTTTAGTATTTCTGCATATTTTTAGTGCTTTTTTTTTAATGTTCAGTGTCACCCATCCCTTGTTCAGTTTCACCTCTCGGTCGTGGGTGACTCTGAACAGAACACACGTGCTCATTTTCACGCACGTAGCATCCATCCTATACCAGATATCGCGCAGTGCTTGCACCGAGTGTTGAACAACATATTGGGGTTTCGATTCCATGTAAAGTTTCTTCCATTCGTTGCGAACCCTTTCCTTATAAGGTAAATTACCATGAAATTGTTCAGTGTCCCCCCACCCCACTATATTTTCAGCAAATATTTATTATTCGAATAATAATTTGAACAATTATTGTAATTGAATAATGATTCAAAGAATGAAAGGGAATGTTCAGTATAGCTTCCCATGCTTATGTTCTTTGAGCTAAAGGAGAGGGATGATTAACCCTTTAGAGACGAGGTGGCATATAAACGCATAGCCGATCGTTGCGTTGAAGAAGAATGTGGTACATAAACAAAATCTGGATGCAGAGGATAGTATCGTTCACAAGCCTCATTTGTGTTTAATTTGTCAGACAAATGGTTCTCTGTATTGCAAAATAATAAAATCTGAGTTTGAATTTTTCTTTCTTTTTTCGTCTCTGATAAGTGCGCCATAGACGCACGCACTTGCATGAAAGATTTGTTTCATCACGTATGTTAGAATGTTTTGCCCACACACGTACCAACCTGCTGTCCAACTTATTAGAAAAATGAATGAGGCACGTGATTTCTTCCGTTGTCGTGATTGGCGGACCTAAATATGAAACAACCAACTTGCATGAACGAGCACATACACGATAAACGTGCATGAAGAACGGCAAAAAACCATCATGCAAGTTTACAAAAGATTTTGGGAAATTTCAAAATGCATGAACGAGGCCACACACAATCAACTTGCCTGTGGTTTTATCATTTTTGACGCAAGTTGGACGGTTTCTTCATGCATATGTGTGTGTATGTGTGTGTGTAGCGGTCCTTATGCAGTGACAAAGCTAGAGAGGGTCACCCCGTCGAACTCCCTCAACTACCCATCCCAGACATGTATTGTAGTGTAGGTTACATGATAAGAAAAAAAACATTATATATATATACTAGCAGCGTTCACCCCGCTTCGCTGCGGTCACCCCGGAACGCAATAAACTTTGTTACTTAGATAATTTTTACTTTTTCGCTTTCAAGTGATATGATAAAAACCATAGAAGATTGCAGTAAATGTTAACATTATATCGCCTGTCATTTATGTTAACCCGCCCCGCTTCGCTGCGGTCACCCCGGAAGTTTTCGCTTTCAAGTGATATGATAAAAACCATAGTAGATTGCAGTAAATGTTAACATTATATCGCCTGTCATTTATGTTAACCCGCCGAGTGACACGGTCATGCGGGTTGCATATAAATACGTTTATTTTTACCTATGATGAACTAACAAAGGATTTGTACGTTATGGACACTTGAATGGTCAATTATCTCAAGACACTGGTAATTAAAAATTAAAGTGATATGATAAAAACCATCTAGGGTCCAAATCCTAATAACCCCCCAAAAATAAAAGAAATTGGTTCAGCCGTATTAGCGTGATGAGGTAACAAAGGATTTGTGCGTTCTCTTTTATATATATAGATAAACATCTGCTCCACAAAAATGTCCGTCCCTTCGTTCGCCTCCTCTCAGAAATTAAAGCCGGCGTCGTCACTGCTCTGAAGTATTGACCATGACAAGAAGTCTCGTCTCGTTTCTTAAAAATGTTTATCGTATCGTATCGATTCTCGAAATGTTCTCTCGTTTTATAAATTTGTGCAAAATGTATGTAGTGATATTCATTTAATTTAATCTAGAAGTTATCAGAATTGTTCTCTGTCAAAAGAGGTCCACGAAGAGTGTGATATAACAATGTTTAAACCATACTTACGATATGTAAGATTTAAATTTCTGGGTTTTCGGCATCTATGACCATTTAGCCTGTCACGTATGAGGGATGACGTCCCTCGGCGAGCACACTATCCGGGGAAAGGGAAGGAAGCGACTTGGGACCTATATGTTAGGTATCATCCCGGCATTTACCTGGTATGAATGAGAAAAACCCAGGAAAACCTCATTCAGGATGGCTGGCCTGAAAAAGCTTTTTACACTTTTTTGACCGAGTACCCCCACCGGGAATCGAACCCAGGACCGCTCGCACCGAATGCGAATTACTTATATTATTGGAGTATATAGTGTAATGATATGCGTTGATACATGGTCTTCACTGTGTTCGTACAATCACTTTATCAATTTATAGTTCTTATATTATCAATCATGTAACACCAAAATAATGTTGGAGATCTAAGACTTGGTTGAACTAGTGCTGACCACGCAACTCGATAAATTTTTCGTCTCTTTTCAAATTGTTACACATTGGCACCCCTCCTCTATATATGTCAACGACACACCGATATATCAACCCAATCATATTCACTTAAGACTTTATGCTGATAATACGGCCTATTGGAGTTCCTCAAGTATTCTAAAGCAGTGCTATTCAACCGGAGGACGCATGCTCCTGGGGGGTACGTAATGCTGTTTGTGGAGATCTCCTCGAAATGTCTGTTGACAGTTCACTGCAAATGAAATTAGTAAGAGTGCTATTTCAGAACTTCTTCCATTTCCATCAACATATTTGTGTGAACAGGGTTTCTGTGGAGCTCCTTCGTGGCTAAGCGGTTAGCGTATGCGCCTTTGGCGTGGGAGATCCGGGTTCGATTCGCGGCGGGAGCTCATGTGGTTCGGATTCCACGTTAATCAGTAGGTCCACGTCACATATAGCCTCGCTGCTGAAAGGGACGCTAAACTAAAATCAACTCAACTGAACAGGGTTTCTGTGCATTAACATCAATAAAAACGAAGCACAGAATGTGCACTTTATCTCCCTGTAAATAATCTTTTGATTGGCACACTGATTGTCCTTTTGTTGGGTCTCTGTCCCCCTTTATAATCAACAGAACATGTGTATTAAGTTTAATAAGTTAATTTCGATTAAATTTCTTTTAAATAGCTTCAGGGGTACACAATTGGATGGCGAATTGTGTCTAGGGGTACGCGAGAAAAAGAAAAAAAGGTTGAATAGCACTGTTCTAAAGCGTATGGAAAGGAAGCTGATTTTTTTTTTTTTTTTTTTTTTTCAAATTGGTGTGCTGAATGGCAATTACGAATCAATCCCAGTAAAACACAATTCTTACTTATATATCCTAGTTTCAAAGGAACTATACATGATCGAAAACATACTACTCAAATATCCGTCTTTACAGGCCTATATCCACAGGGGTATAGAGGGCCGGGCCACCCAAAAATTTTCACGGTAGGCTTGTAAATAAACTATAATATGGTGAGTGCCCCCTACATTTTTGGGCTGGCTACCGGCCTGCGTCTTTATCAGGCCTGCTCGAACGGCTAAGTATTTAGGCGTGGTTTATGACAATCGTCCAAAGTTATATCTTCATGTCAAACACATTAAAAGTAAAGCTCTATAGCTATATACTAAAACACCCAGTATTCAGTAGACCATCAACAGTCTGTTATATAAATCACTCATTCGCCCTAATCTTACATATGGAGTTAAAAAAAATTGTAACAACAGAAAATTGAATTCGAGAACAGAATTGATGTGGCTTCGTTATGCACAGGATCCTGAAATGATGCCAATGTCCTATGATTGCCAATGGCATATTACAAGCTCTCTGCATATATGCCAATGGCAAATAAAAAAAGTAAAATAAAATAAACAAAATTACAAGTATTTTTTTTTTAAATTTAAAATCTTCATTATAGTTTATTTTAAGTGGATCTTGAGAGATGCAGCTGATCATGTTCTTCAAGGATAACTGCACATCTCTCTCTTAACAATAATGAGCTACTTTTTTCCAGAGCTGCTAACCTTCCATATCCTTATTTCCTAACACATACACAATTTAAAGAAAACATTATACACTTACTTCTTTCTCATTTTATTCACACACATCATATAAATACACTGGACGAAATAGCCATTCTCTTTCGACTAAATGTCCTTTTCCTCATCACTGGAGGAATAAATTGATTTGACTTTCTTTCTTTCCTTCCTTCCTTAATTTCTCCCTTTTTCTTTCTTCTATTGAAGAAAAACCATAGCTGTTCTACTGTTAATGTGAACCACAGAGAGCAATGATCATGTAGCAGCAATCAGCGGCGCAAGTCTGTCTTCAACATTGGAAGGGGGGGGGGGAGTCAGACCGTTTCTTTTTCTTTTCTTTTCTTTCTTTCTTTCTTTCTTCTTCTTTTTTTTTTTTTTTTTTTTTTGGTTAAGCGATGCTCAAAATATTTGTGAAGCTGAAAAACAATCCTGTGGAGGATCAGGGAGTAGAGTTGTCTTCAACAATGGGAGGCGGGCAGATTTGAGGCTTATTCTGGGTGGACATCAGTTTCATCTCACTTTCCTTTGTGGCAATCGGACACAAATGATCATCTTTTTCCCCCCAAAACACATTTCAAATCGGATTATTGGGGGGGGGACATGTTTCATACAGTTTTATGTTTCAACACATTTCCCCAAAAACACATACATTTCCCCCGTTCCAAGATTGGAGGGGACATGTCCCCCTCATTCCCCAGGGATTTGCGCCAATGGCAGCAATACTGTCTTCAACAATAGACCTCACAATTTAGTACAAACTGCTGGTTTCAGATTATTGGCAAGCAAACCACTGTTACAAGCACTTTATACCACTGCTAACTCTTATCCGAACACTCTTTTTCCGTGTAGTCTTCCAGTATATGCTCGCTTCAGTTCCAAAACACTGTTAGCAACACCATTCCTGCGGAAGTTGAACGGAGTCTTGAATTTCTTTTTCCTTGCTGATATGGGTGTTTCCAGTCCATTGGATTATGGCTTATAATGATGGGCGCATGTTTCATCTTCTGACTATTCTGTTCATAACTCATCACCTTGATTATTGTAGCGGTCGAGTCAGTAGTGAAGGTTGACGGACATCCTGTTCTTTGTTTTTGTCTCTATAGCATTATACTTGTTCATCCACTTTTAAACTTCTCTTCCACTCATACACACTTCCATGCAGTAAAAAACTGTCCCTGTATTGTGTTGAAAGTCTGATAAATTTCAACCCCCGACCCGTTTTCAGACTAAAGATATCGTATCAGTGCCCTCTGTTATTCCTTGGTGCATACTAGAGCCTATTTCAAGTGTACCTTCGGAAAATATATGAAACACACTTCGGTCCCACTGCCGCCCTCTTACAGAGGAAGCCATCCCCTCGCTTTGGGGAAAGACGTGAATGACGTCGGCTGTGTTATCAATTTGTCATTCAATCGTTTGGTCTTGACGAGTGAAGATCGTAGACTATTTAGAATGGCTTAAAAGGCAGTGCATAGCGAAGCCCATCAATATGGCAACCCTGTCTACATTCAACTATTTAAAAAAAAATCGGCCAAAGCAACTTGTCCATCCTCTTTCGAGGGAGTTATGGGAAAACATACGTCGACAGCAGCGCCAGAAGGGATACCCTTGAAATAAAGACTCTACCAGCAGAGCGCCCATGTTCTCTGTGTAATAGATGAAAGGAAAATGGAACAATTAAGATCAAATTATTATAGCACTACTATAATTGTATAAAATTATAACATGCAGAATCAGAAGCCAGTGCGACAAAATCTAAAGAAAGTTGGAATGAAAACATGGATATTTTTTTTCTTTCCCCCGTAATTCGAGTTGCATACAAGTAAAAGAATAATCTTCAAAGAAAACCGACTCAAGTTCATTCGAGAAATAACCTTTGCAAAGTACTCTCACTATTTACTAGGAAAACAAAACTGTTGTTGTGAACACGAAAAAGTAATTTTCCCCTCATTTTGTTTGAACTCAATTCGTTTTCATTCTTTACGAGGGAAAGCTACAAACTGCTCGTTCAACTGTTCGTTACACTATTAACATAGCTAGAGCCAACTGGCAACACTACAGGAACTCACTGAACCAGTGACAGATTGGAAGACTGTCAAGTGACGACAATAACGAAGAAAAAGATCGGTTTTAATTACGCGACAGCGAAGCCATGAAGTATACAAGAAACAGAAAAAATATTAGATATACGTAGTGTTGAAAGTTAAATTATTTTGTTTTGTTACATTTTATAGGGCTAACGTCAGTTTCAAAATCGAAATAAAAAACGTAGCTTAATATTTCATACTGACTATTTTCTTATATAAATAATAGGTTAAAAATTAAAGATCCTTGTAATTTTTGTTATTACATTTAAGTTTAAAAAGGTCATAAAAATGGACAAGATCCAGAGCACCCACTGCAAATATTAGTGAAAGCGTCATGAATGTATTATGCAACACTAAAGCATAGAACACGAAAGCGATTATCCTCAAACAATTCTTTAAGTGAGCACAACTCTCACTGAGCAGTGTTCGTAGATTTCCGTAAGAAAAATTCCTCGACTGACACAAAATTTTCCCTAGTTTATGAGGGTCCAATTCCTATGACTAATGTAATGTGATCAGATTATTTTAGCTATATTAAATGAAGTGTCAACCACATGTTTTTGACTTCTATTTTTCTTTTACTTTTCCTTTTTTCTTTTTTCTTTTTTTGCAAAAAATTATACGAAGAAACCCAGCCAACAAAAGGTGCACATTATGCTACTTTGAACAGAGAGACAGACAGACAGACACACACACACATACACACACATTTGCTATTGTATTGGTTTATTTATGAAGAACAAAGAAAATTTAAAGCATTTATATTGGTCAATCAGTCAGCGTGAGAATTTCCCTGAATTTTCACGTTTTATATAAAAAATCCCTTTTCCCTTGCTAAATTTACCTACGAAACTTCCCTGGATTCGGGAAATTTCCCTCAAACTACGAACACTAACTGAGCAAGCCTTTTTCTCTTTCCTTCAAACTTGCTGGTATTTTAATATATATATATAGGGTGTTTCAAAACAACATTGACAATGTTTGTGAGGTGATTCCTGACACCAAGATAAGACAAAAAAGTATAGACCAACCTGGGTGCACAAATGCTTCCTTTCGGAGTTATAGGCTGCCGAAAACATGAAAAACTGAACTTTAAAGGTCCATAGCTCCAAAACTATAGGACCTAACGTAGTCGGGTCAATACCACTTAGGAACTAACACGTGCGCTGTCCAAAAATACATGTTTCAGAATCCTAAGGTACTCACGCAACAATTTTTATAGAATGAGTTTGGCTACGGGCATACAATTTGAACTACCTCAAACTCAACAACTACCTCTACAAAAATTGTTGCGGAAGTATCACAGGATTTTGAAACTCAGATATTTGGATAGGCACATGCTAGTTCCTAAGTGAAGTCTTGACTAGGGATGGCCAGAACCGGTTCTTGGTGGAACCGGTTTTCGGGTCTGAACGGATCCGGTTCTAGAAGATCCGGTTCCGGAACCGGTTTTTCGGATCCAGGTCTGGAACCGGTTTTTCGGATCCAGGTCTAGAACCGGTTCTTCGGATCCAGGTCTGGAACCGGTTCTGAAAACCGATCCCTTTATATATATATATAAATAAAACCCATCACAAAGTTTAGAGCCCTTAAAAATAGCAGTATGACAACCCACCGCACCCCCCCCCCCCCAAAGTCGGTCCTGGATCCGCCCCTGCAGTCACTTCCAGTTTGAATATCGCCTCCATTAGCAAACTCAATTCGTAACTTTTGTCCCTTTTCATTCTGATTATATTTGGTGGTGATCAAATCAAGTATCTTTACTCAGAAAATTGTTTCCTTGCTGAGTGACGGTTAAATGTAAACTCGATTGCCAGTATCTGAAGTTCTTTTAAAACTAAGATTATTAAAGAAATTCTTTGGGTTCCTAGTAATAGTGCAGTTCTCGGTTAAACCTTACCTTGCTCTTTTAACCTATTAATGGGCTACTAGTTCAGAGAAAATTCGCAAAAATATTTTTTTATCCAATTTACTCGGTTACTTAAATCCCATTAAAATGGTCGAATGTGTAGAAGGCCCTGAATCAACATGAGAGGAAACTATGTACCAAATTTCAACCAAATTCATTCAGTTTTGAGGAGCTTTAGTTGTGTTGAGATGATCGAAGTTTTCCCATTACTACATTAATAGTAGATAAGGCAGAAATAACGTGATTTTGTGCAGAGAAAACGACAATCGACGTGATAGCCGAGATCCTACTGATCCATAAGTCAGTGGTTCAGATCGTTTCAATTCCGTTCAAAGTTTAAACAAAGCTCTTTAAAAGTAAAATAAATAGATAAATGGCCTGAAATACTTTATTGATAATTTTAAAACAAACCATTAGAATATTGTAGTTGGAAGTTTATTTCAGATGATGTAAAGTATAAGTTAACATCTCGGCAACCTCTAGCGATATTTATTTATAGAGCAACATTCAAAGCTCACCTCTCTGTTAGCCTTTTGCTCTCTTCGTGTGTGAATGTGAGTGAGCTCGAAGAGTGTTTACAATTATTTATAGAATCTCCTCTTGAGGTTTCTTACGTAAATGAAAGCTTGTGTCCCACGTGTACCATGACAACGAGAAACAGACGCATGCCTTTCAGGTATCAGTTAAAGATCTAAGAGTTTCATCAGCTGTTGTTCATGCCCTTCTCCTTTGATCATTCATTCAAAGTACGACGTCCTTTATGCTTTTTACATTTTTTAAATATTAAAATATAGAAATTCCACAATATTATCACCATTTAAAAGGAAGAAAGTACAATTAGTAGAATGAAAATGAAGGAGGAAACGGAGTACTCCGAGAAAACCCACGAACACAATGTTGTCCATCACACACTTACTTGGGTGAGAATCGAACCAGAGACCCCACGCACCAGAAGTAAGTATTTTACCACCCTTTGAGTTCAACAAAATGATATGGATGAGTGTAGTGACTGATCTAGAGGGTAAAAACTGGGGAGGACAGCCAGAACTCAGGCTATGGTAGGATATCATGAGGGGGGCCTTGGCCTCCTGACCCCGGGCTAAAACCGCCATTGGATGAAAACGAAATGAAATAAAATGAAATCTTTAAGTCTCATGCTTATGCCGGCTAGGCTAAAGAAGTCGGTGATGATGAGAAATGAATGAAATGGTGGAATGAAGAAAAAATCTTTGAGTTTTACGTCCCACGGTTATGCCGGTTAGGCTAAAGGAGAGGAATGAAGAAAGTGGAAGAAAACTCACGCATAAGGTGTTTGTCCACCACAAGGCTCACTTGGTGCGAACTGGGATCGAAGCAAGGAGCCCATGCACAAGGTTTTCAGTTTTATGTTCGCCGAAGTCGCTCATTCAAATAAATACCACTTTTATTATCGATACTCAACTAATAGGTAGGAATAGCTATCAATATTCTATTACTCACTTTCGCTGTGGTTTTACTTATTATTTAACTGAGAAAATTAATTGAATTTTCTGCAAAAGAGAAAGTACATAACTACGATTATACTGTAAAATTTTTTCGGGTGTTCCGGATTTTATTATATATTTTCATAGGGATTTTTTTTTTTTTTTTTTAGCCTGAAAATCTGGGAGTTCTACTATTAATAATAACCTCAATTATGTGACCTACGGAGCGCATTTAGAAACTCTGCTGAATTGCAAATACATGCACGTTGTGTGTCGTTCACTTGTATAGACCTAGACATTCACACTACGTGCCATTCACTTGTCTAAATCCAGGCACGTAGCCAGGATTTCGTAAAAGGGGGGGGGGGGGTCCGTGACATGAAATACTGTGGTCATCACACCGGGGGTTCGATTATTCTAAACTATTTTACTGGCAACATATATTTCTTCGTTTAGCCAGGATTTCATAATGGGGGTGGAATGGAGGTAGCATGACATGTGGTTATCACACCAGCGACTGGATCAATCTAAACTATTTTACTGGTAACATATATTGGTTTGTTAAGACAATAAAATGAGGATATGTTAGTAAATGTTTTAATAACAAACTAAGAAGAAATCTCGAATAAAAGAATAAAAAAAGATGTTACAATGTTTACGTTCTTTTCTTTCTTCATTCAAATATAACAATTTTCCTTTCATTAGGACCTCAACTATTATAAAAAGTACATATCCAATAATGTCTTGCCAAATATTTTACAATATCTGCGTTCCTTTCTCTGTTGAATCAAATGTTAACAGAACTTTCTTTCCGCATAACTTTTATGTTTTCATTATTCCGCCAACTACTGTCTGTTCTAAATAAAGGTTAACGGGATGATCTACCTTTTCTCGGCACAAAAATTTTTGTATTGGACCTTATGGGGAGAAAACGCCTACCGAATTTCCTCAGTTTCTAAGAAACTAGGTATCTCTAATGGGAAAGAAAAATTTTGCAGCAATCTACAGAAGTTTATTAACAAGTTGAAATACTTAAATTGTATATTTGTCTGCTAGTTTAGCAGAAATAAATTATTAAAAAATAAATAAATTAGTCTCTTTTTATACAAATTATAATATGTCTAACTTTGGAACCAATTATGGTAGAAAGATCAACTTTTTTTTTTGTTTTATTCCTTGAGAAGAAACGACTCTAATAGTTTTAATCACAACCATATCTGATACGCCAATTAAAAAATAGTATTTTAATATAAGTATTAAAGTCCGCCTGTCAAAGTTTGACGAGTGTAAGTCACGCCCCACTCTAAGCTTGGCCGCGGAAAGGGCGGGGTTGGTGAAATGGAGGGGGAAGGGGGTGGATGTCTGAATGAAACAGGTTCTCGACCAGTTTCTGAGATTACCTGTCAGCTGCCAAATACTGTTAGCTTTATAGAGTTTGTCTCCCTCAATGGTTCCATACTAAGAGACTGAACGATGTGCTGTGAAGTATCCTCTTTTCCTCGTTACCTCTGGAACTGGAAGTTCATCAAGATGCATTCTAGAGTGCGCGGGAAGAACAGTATATATCAGAAAACGCTGTTATTTTGGGAATTTTTTTCCCTTCCGGACAAATATTATAGCATACAGTAGTGGCGAAGGGAAGGGGGGCAGAGGGGTGCCCCCACAGGATTCCGACAATGTGAAGTCCTGGCCCCCATATATATGTGTCCATAAAAAAATGTCCCCTAAGTTATTTTTTAAAAATAATGTCTTGGGAATATATTTCAAATTTGAGGTGTTTTCCTAGTAGCCGTCATTTTCGAATATGGCCGCCGCCCTACGTAAATCTCTCTCTCTCTCTCTCTCTTTATATATATATATATATATATATATATATATATATATATATATATATATATAAAGAGAGAGGTCGTGAACCAAGGCACTTAGAAAGATAATTTTGGTGTCAAACTATAGGTTTCTGAGGCCGATGAATTTAAATATGGCATTGTTTATTGCCACTTAGAAACCTTACAACCTGGCAACACTGTTGTCTAACGATTAACTGTACAAAGTTACAAATGCGTATATGCACGCATTACTCTAGGATGTAGCGTACTTCCTCAGGACTAAACGAAACCTACTTTTTCTGGTAGCTGTCATCACGACAAGACATATTTTACATGGTAACATGAGAGAACATTTGTCTAAATCCAATATGGCAGCCAATATGATGGCTAATTACTAAGCAACCAAGTAATGGACTTATTCAAATGCCTGTCAGTCCTAATTGACCTAGAGCCTAGAGAATGGGAGAAAGAGGCAGGATACGGTCTCATTGAAGAAGCGTCTCCTGAGGGGGCGAGGAAAATTTAAAATACCCCATTTTTTAATGAAAAACACGGTTTTGCCTCCTTGTCCGCAGACAACACTGCACACCAAATGCTCTATAAGACGTTCTCTAAATAGCCCTGTTAGATCCAACCTGTATTGTGTGTAAACCGTGCATTTTCACGGGGGAACAGCGGAGCAAAAGCGGTGTTTTTTGTGATATTTCTGGTTTCTCGTGCTTACTTCGTTAAGACTAAGCACTGTAAGCCAATCTCCAATTATCCTATAGCAGTGTTAATTTCAGATCATTTCCTCCGGAGGCACCACGCACAGGGGAAAAAGCGACTAAAAATTGCGTGCTCCACAGAAATTTCTGCGAAGATCTCAAGCACTCGAGGGTGAATTTCGTAGCTCTTGGGAGAATTCCCCCCCCCCAGAATCCCCCCTGAAATCATCACTGTCCTAGGGAGTTGAAACAAGAAGCAGGATACGCAAAAAAGAACAAACTTTCAAAGCATTTAAAGTTTAGGCTCGTTGCGCTAAGCGTCTTCTTAAGACGAGGATATGGGAATTGAAAAATGCACGTTTTCTTTTATTTATTTATTTATTTATTTATTTATTTATTGAAAAACATGTTTGCCCTTTTTTGTCCCCAGACAACCATGCAGACGACACACACCAATTGTCTTATACAAAAATGTTGCCATTATAGCTCCTATAAGACCCATTTGGAACGGTGTCCATACTGTGCATTGTTATATGGGGACAAGGGAGCAAAGCCCTGCTTTCTTTGACTTTTTCGTTTTCCGCGCTTACCCCGCTAAGACTACGCACTGTCAGTTAGTCTCGATTTATCCTAAAGAGTTGAAACAAGAAGAAGGATACGCAGAAAAGAACATACTTTCAGAATGATGACGTCCTATGGGTATGATCTACAGCTTAACGTAGGATCCGAACCACTTGTGTCTTCATCGGGAATCAAACAAGGGACTCCTTGATTATAAGGGATGAGCGTAACTATTGATTCACGACACACACATACATACATACAAACATATATATATATATATATATATGCAGAAAACACTGGATAGATTTCCACATCACCCGAGGGGTACTATCCATGATGCGTTACCTTTTTATTTTTACAATGGAAGGTTCCTCTGTAGGCATATGAAACCATTGATTTGCAGTTTCTGTATGCAGATTAAGCTACTGAGACTATTCACTAATGATATCCATGCACTTATTTACAATATTTACATTAGAATACGAGTAATATTTTGTAAACAGTACGTTATTGCAAATGTTTACTGTGATGAATTACATATGAGTAGTACAGGGGAAGAATGACGAATATCACATTTTTAGTAAGGTTTGGTTGTTAGGTTTAGAATTTTTTTTTCCTGCACCAAGATATATAACATGGGTGGTAACAATAAGTTGTAATCCACTCGTGGATGTACCCATGAGTGAACTACAACCTGCGTTCACCATCCATTTTATATATTTTGGTGCAGAAAAAAACATTTTCTGAACATAACCAAACCTGACTGAAAATGTGGCTTTCATCGTTCTTCCCATGTACTACTCATATTTGAGTGATATATGAATTTGTATATTTACACAAAGTTACAATTTCTCACAAATAAACTTGTGCTTAAGAATGCGTTACACTGCCCAGTACATACTTACAATATGCTTTATATTTGTGATCACTAAATAGTTTTATTGTTACTGACACCGAGGTTCACATCACTACTTCCTTTGTACCTTTTTTGTGGATTGTCATCTGCCTTCGTGAATGGCCTCTTTGGTTCCCTGATTGGAAGCCCACGAAACACACGAGAATCAGCGAGCTCTGGTAGTATACATTTCATATACGTAAAACCATCGCAGTTTTGGCACAAGGTCATTGAGGAAATCTTCATTACGTTCTATTGTTATAATGGCATAATTTTCATTCTGATTACTAGGTATCTCACTTGCTACAGGGATGAACACGAAAAGATCACACTTCTTCATTCCAGCACAAAGCATTTGCTGTTGAATTTGGTAGTAGTACGTGTGGTTTTTTGGGAGAAACAAAAAATTCATTCTTGCGTAGCCAGAAGGATTTTATTTTTTCGCAAGCTTCAGCGATACTTTCGCAAAATCGTGCACTGTAAAGGCACTTTATTTCCAAGAGATATGGTTCTCCTTCATCTGGATAAACGACACCATCAGGACTTGCCCCTAGGAAGGAGTTTTGTTTATCTATGAATAGACCACAAGGAATAACAGAGACTCCTAGAACCTGTTCATATTTTCTTCGTGCTATAGCCTCGTGTGCTTTCCCCCAATTTGTCGCAACAGTGTTATATTCCTTAGGATACACCAGGTCCTTCACTATCTTTGCACAACTAGTGTTTTGTTTTCTGCAAGCAATCCTTTTTGCATTTGATGCAGTAATCCGGATTTTTCTTTCCTCAAACCAAGTCTCAGTTAGGCTTTGATCACGTGTTTGTTCCTCAATTATCTTGATTCTTTCACTACTGACTGCCACCTTCCGTTCATAATAGTCCTTACAGGGCCGGATATGACACGCCGACTTCTTTTATACAGCCCGCGAAATTGTCCGTTATTAAATTATCCGATAATTATTTCTTGTGAAAATGTCATATATTACCTTTTACAGCCCGTGACGACAGTAAGATTTCTGTGTCTTTCTACCATAATTGGTTCCAAAGTTAGACATATTATAATTTGTATAAAAAGAAACTAATTTATTTATTTTTAATAATTTATTTCTGCTAAACTAGCAGACAAATATACAATTTAAGTATTTCAACTTGTTAATAAACTTCTGTAGAATGCTGCAAAATTTTTCTTTCCCATTAGAGATACCTAGTTCCTTAGAAACTGAGGAAATTCGGTAGGCATTTTCTCCCCATAAGGTCCAATATAAAAATTTTTATGCCGAGAAAAGGTAGATAATCCCGTTAAAGACGCAATAGAAAACTGCTTCTGAAGGGAAGGGATGACGAAAAATTATGATCAAAAATGTCCATACTGTTACAGAACGGCACTATGCTTTCGAAAGCTTGAAATTTCCCTGACTAGTAGCAGAAATTCTGAGAATTCCGTAACTTTTCTAGAAATTTCAAATTCCTTGACTTTTCCAGGATATCCCATTCATTTGCCACCATTTGTTGCAAGTAATACAAATCTCCTCATAAGAAAGAGAAACCAAAAGCTTGTTGTAGCTTTTTATTTTTAACGCTGATTCTTCTCCTCCTCTTTTTTTCGTTTCATCTTTCCTTAATTTTTTCATTTCTTGTTTCGAAGGGGGGATCCGGACTCCCCCCTTGGCTACACTAACTACAACGAGTCTGGAAAACTACAAGGAAAAGTCGAAGTCTTGCAATATTCTGATTACACGACGTACCTGTATTTATTACAGTACAATTAAAGTAGGTTAACGTTCAAAGTATAACCTGTCATGTTGGTCTTGTCAGTTCCCCGATTCCACGTCGATACCACGTCCGTACCACATCTTCTCCTTCGAGGCAAAAAATAAATCAGTCGCTGCTGTTTCAACCTTCTGCTGGTTGGCCAAGCATCGTCATTTCAGGAAATATTCCATGGTCCGAAACAGGTAGTAGTCCAACGGGACAAGGTCAGGACTATATATATCGTGTGTGGCATCAATTCGATACCATCAAGTTCCTGAATTTTTTGTTGAGTTTTTCGCGCCGAGTGAGTGGTTTTGTGTTATCTCCTTGCAGCAGAGAGCGCTTTCGGCTCATATAATTCAGTATACGACCGCTCCAACTGTTCAGATTAAAAGTCGGCATTCGGTAAGATCATTAGGAACGAACTTGAAGTGAATTACCCCCTTGTAGTTCCACCACACACAGCATGACTCTGTTCGAAATGACTCTGTTTGACAACCGGTTCTGGAAGTTGGCCATTACTCAACACTTTTCTTTTTTTCACATTCGGATTTCAGAAGAAAACACCCACTTCTCGTCGCATGTGGCAATCCTTTTCAGGAAACACATATCAAGCGGAGTTTGCAACAGTTGTTGATGCATATTTACTCTCCTCTGGATCTGAGCTGGGGTCAACTCATGTGGCATAATGCAGCAGTTTCTGGTGGCTTTCCCGTGTTCGTGAAGATGATGCACTACACTGGACCGGGACATGCCGAGTTGGTTTGGCAATCGTTGTGTCCTGGTGTATGGAATTCTCTCAATGACGTGTCATTTGACTTCAGGATCTGTTATACTGGGAGAAAGACACTAGGATGATCTTCGACATTTTTACAACCTGCACAAAATTTCTGAACCAATGAGTTGCTGTACTGTGGCTCACTGCACCTTCCCCTTTCATATGACAAATCATTTAGGTTGCTGCCGCAGCTTTACGTCCGAATTTGATTCATGTAGTAACAGTTCACGTACCAGACGTTGTTGAGAGCCCATTGCCACTGACACTAAAACTTGACTGAAGATCCCAACAGAGTGGCGGCCTCAGTGTAAGTAGTCGGCTTGCCACGATACCTCTTGGGCCAGTTTGACCTTGTACTTTCCGTCGATCATAGCGTATATACGAGCTTATTGTTTGAATTGTGGAAATATTGCAAGACTTATGACTCTTCTTTGTACTCATACGTATCACCTTAGAATGACAGGGATAAACGTTCAAAAGACTTGTTGGCTAAATTTTGTGAATATAATGCACTTTATATGGATTCTGGATGAATTATTTTTGAATTACTATCTGTAGGTCTACATTAGTTTTTTTCTTTCTGTTCCTTGCAGACAAAACTATGAAACACCGAGGGGAAGCAGACATTTTGTGTTTCTTGTGGATCATGATGGGTCATGTAACTGGAACGATAGTAGTGAAACAAGCAGAAGAAGGGACCACAGCAGTACTCCCTTGCCCAAGTAATGACAACGAGCATCGATTCTTGTTCTGGCAGTTAGTAGACGACAGAGTGCTCGGACCTGAAGATCCAGCGAATAGAACCAAATATAAATATTACGTACTTAATGGAAGGCTTGATATTAGGGTAAGCAAATTTATTTTACGATGTACATATTTAGTTTTTATTATCAGTAATCTAATTGCACTGAATACTCAAAACGTGGATTAACGATTAAAATAATTCCTGGCATTTAAGTTAATTAGTTTCTCATTTCACCTTTCTTTATTCGATTTTTTCTTTTGAAAAGAATCGTTCAAAAGAACAGCATATATATGAGTAGCTCGGACAAACATAATGGTAAGCGCCACTCCCGCTGAAATTTATTTTTTAAGTGGAATGGGTTGGAATCGAATCAATAACCCCATGCCGTTAACGTCGCCAACACCCAGTGGCCCACTTGCCGGTAAATGTCGATTGTCGCTATAGCGACACGTCGAAGGATTGCCGCTAGTGTCTCACTGGAGGCAGGATTACGTCGAGTCAAAAGTGATATGTAGAGTCGGGGAAGCAGCGAGGACTTCATTTTGGTCCGCGCTCCTTAGATTCGTTGCGGTGAATCTCGAAGGGACCAACACGAACTATCGCCAGTCATGTGCATGTGGTTATTATTATATATTATTTTTTTCGTGACGAATTGTTCCTAAACTGAGCTCCGGGGGTGTACAGTGATTCCTGCTTCTACATCATGAAGGAGGCTGATAGCCAGCCCAAAATGTAAGGGGGCTCGGTAGAAGTTAGGGGGGCCCGGTCGAACTATATTATAGTTCATTTGCAAGCCTACCGTGAAAATTTTAGGGGGCAGTAAAAATTTAAGGGTTGCCCCCCTTGAATACAGGCTTATCATGAAGTGAAAAATCTTGAGATGAGTGCGAATAGTTGTATGAATTTAGATGGCAACTGTCGCCGATTATTTGAAAGTGAATATGGGAGAACCATGAAGACACGCATCATTTTGTTATAAAATTACATGGCGAGCGGATTTTATCTGATCCCAAACGGTTATCGCCGAAAATACACGGTTAAAGGAGTACTCTGATTAGCCAAATTCAAAAGACCTCAACGATTTATCCCGCTACAAGCGACGTTTTCTTTATCGCCTGCATGGCCAAATCGGAAGAGCACGGGCCTAGGAATAAAAAAGTTGGTAGTTTGCGCCCACCCTGGGGTGGGTTTTTAAGTCCCTCTTCATATTTATCCACTGCAGTGGCGCAACTCGGTGGAGCAACTGCTTGTGAAGCATTGCTTTAAATTGCTGCCTTCGTTTGCTTCCACTGCAGTTGCTTCCACTAAAACGGTTGCCGCCACCGACCGCTCTCGAGCAACTGTCTCGAGCAACTCTCAGTGTCTTCCACTCGAGGAAAAGCATTGCTTTAAATTGTAGCCTTCGTACGGGGACACTGAAGTGGCGGTCACCGCACAAGGTTGCCAGTGTATCTCGATGCCAATGTATGTATATGTTGTTAAAAAAAAAAAAAAGGAAGAAAGAAAAGAAGAAAAGATGCTGATCAGACGAAACATGCACACTTGGTCTTTCCGTGCCTGCCCTAGTCGCGGGTTTACTACCCCTCCCCGATGGGGGAAATTTTTAACACAATAGAAAATAATAATGAAAAACTTATTTTATGCATACTATTATTTCGTTTTAGTAGAAATTTTAATGAATTTTCATTTTACATATGTTGTGAAGAAAGACTTTAATTACTATAAATTCACGATCTTTTCTTGTTGTTTGAAATGGTTACAGAGAATGATGAGTTTTACGATATGCGTTGGCGCAATAATGAAATAAATTCGTTTTGAATTTTCGCCCTAATAATTTGAATATTCCAACACTAAGAATTTCATTAAAGGAAATAAAATAATCGGATTGCAAGGGCGCCCATCAGAAGGGGCAAGGTGGGGCGATCGCCCCCCCCCCCTAGAGGAAATTGTACTTCAGAATATCGAAAATCCAATAGAATTTTTACATTAGTTACAACAAAATTTGAAACTATTTTTGAAACGTCGCTTATACTGCCCCCCTTGTGAACCACAACATGGGCGCCCTTGTCGGATTGTTGAACGTTATCTAGATTTATATTGTGACAAGGTGTTGAGGAGCTCATGCACAGAGGGTTGCGACTAGCGAGGCAAGTAGAATGCTAAAATTCTATTTAGCTTCGACGACCAATGATTAACGCCAATAGACTTCCTAAATCAATTATTATTTGGAAACTGTTTGACTTCTATTATTATTATTATTATTATTATTATTATTATTATTATTATTATTATTATTATTATTATTATTATTATATTTTTGCACTTTTCTTCGTCTTGCTAATTAAATTTTTATTCAAAGTGCTCCCCTCAAAACGTTGCACCCCGGGCCTAGTAGTAAATCCAACTCTGCCTAGTCGTTTATTATGTTTTGTTCTTTGGGTATTAGTCATTCATCACCAGATTAGCAGACACCCCTTATGCCAAATGAATCATTTCCGGATACGTTTATAACTATTATTATTATCATGTAACGGGACTTATAATATTGTATTCTTAGTCCGTCCGTCCGTTACTCCTACGATAACTCTTGGACAAATGCCAAATTGTTATATTCTGTTTTTGCAATAGATATGTGGAGCGATTATGGTATCTCGTCCGAGTTCGTTAATGGAGACGATTAATCAACCGGACGTGGTAAAAATCAACCATTTCCGGTTTTAACGTTGCCATTATAGAGCGAAAGCCATAATAGATAGCGAGAAGGGGTTTTTCTCAAATCGATTAAGTGTTCCAAGAATATCTCCCATGTCCATCCTTAATACTGTATTAAAACCGGAAGTGGTAGAAATCCAGTACGACTTCCGGTTTCAATATTAATCTATATAAAGAAAACCGATAAGAGAACAAGTTCGATTTCCTTGGAATCGACTTACCGTTCTAAGAATAGTTCGCATTTTCTCTTTTAACACTTTATTCAAATCGGTAGTGGCAGAAATCAACCATTTCCGCTTTCAGTGTTGATCGCCATAGAATAAAAACGATAATAGATAGCGAAAAGTGTTTTTGTAATCAATTTAGCATTTCAAATGTACTATCTCCCCTCATAGCCCTCTATTTAAACCAGAAATGGCATAAATCAACTACTTCCGGTTTAAACGTTGATTACTATAAGGTAAAAACAGTAATAGGTAGGGAGAAGCGGTTTTCTGTAATCAATTGTGTCCCAAGAATAATATTCCATCTCGACTCTAATCTGTTTACTAAAACCAAACCTGGTACACATGTACCATTTTTGATTTCCAGACTAACTTGAAAAAAATATTGGCACGCTCCACTTTATTGTCTTTACAGAATTATGTATTATTATTAAATCATTAAGGAAAGAAGTAAAGGACGGAAATATGTTGTTGACAAAACCAAATATATATTTATGGGATTCTTTGTGGCTAAATGCTTAGAACTTGCACCCTTGCAGGAGTCGGGTTCGATTTCCGGTGGCAGGTACTGTGGTTTGTAGATCTACGTCCCATGTAGCCTAGTAGCGTACGTGTTGAAATGAAGTTGAACTCTAAGTAATAAAAATGAAAAATGAAATGAAATTTTTAAGTTTTACGTCCCACGGTTATGCCGGTTAGGCTAAAGGAGACGGTGATGATGAGTAATGAATGAAATGGTGGAATGAAGAAAGTGGGAGGAAACGGGAGAACCCCGAGGAAACCCACGCACGCGGTGTTTGTCCACCACAAAGTCCACACGGCGCGAGCTGGGATCGAACTAGGGACCACAAGCACCGGAGTAAGTAATAAAAATATATAAACAAAAATATAGGTAACTGGAAGAGTATTACCTGCGTCTAACAAAAGAATATAAATTGAGAAATTAATTACAAAGTTTATGTTGACTTTGGAGCTGCAACACCTCAAAAAAAAAAAAAAAAAAGTATGGACATAATATGCATATGTATAGTCCTAATGACAGGATTGCTCTCATGCAAATCCTCCTCTAAGGCAAATCTCTTAGCAGAAAGAGAGCCGTCCTGTGAATTCTCAGGAACCTCATTCAAGCTAGTTCAGGCCAACTGTCATCCGGGGAATCTAAAATATTCCCCTTCATGTCAGCATCTTCAAAACCCAGGGAACTCACTCAATGAAAAGGATTTAGTTCTAAATATCTAAAAATTTTCGACATACGGAAGTAGTTAAAGAACTTCATTTTGTCTGCACAGAGATCACGATACAAAGTATGATACAGGCCAGTTTGCAATCTCGTTGATAGCATAGGATGCACGGACATTCGTTTTTTTTTCCTCTACGTTTCTTCTTTTTGAGCAGCAAAATAAGAAGAAGTGCTTGCTTACTATTAACAGCTATTTCTCAAAGTGGAATAACTTGAGACAGTGGAAATGCTTCTACGAACTATATGAACCGGATAGTCGCCGAATGGACACTGAAATCTCGAACCATGAATAGCTATATGTGCGCTTCTGCGTGTTCGATGTATTTCTATGCCGTATGCATAGTTATTCTGCGGGTTACTTAGGGGCTACGTACGGGACACGTGATAATTTGCGTTGCAGAATTTTCCCGCAGGGTCAAACAAGCCCGCAACCTTCCCGTAAGTCAAGGAGATGGCTAGGGGTGCTTCAACGCACCCTTTGCTAGCCCGTAGCAGTTTCTGTTGTTGTATAAAATGCAAATGCACCGTGCTGACAAAATATTTGAGTATGTTAATGAGTTTACCGAATTCGTTGAGCTGATTAAGCGATAATAAATGACATATTGATGGCAACCAATTTAAAAATATATACCAATTCCTGAAAGAAGATTGCAGGATATTTTGCTTCCGCTCGTACAAATATTGAATACAAGGTCAAAGAATGGACTAACAACTTCTACCTGAAATAAAATAAGCGAGAGATACTTGTTGTTACAGTATTGGTACTGAAGTAGATTTTAGATTAAATTGTAGATTAGCTTCAGAATTGATTCTAGGGGTCCAGTGGTGATTTCAAGGATCGGCCGGGGGGGGGGAGAAATTTCTCCCCGAGAACCATGACATTCCCTCAGGACCACATAGCCTATCGTGCTCAATGTGAATTCTCAGTATTTTCGTTACTAATACATTTCATCCGCAGAATATTGAAATCGCCACAAAAAAAAAAAAAAAAAAAAAAAAAAAAAAAAAACTGGAATCATCACTGATGGGAAAAATTGACTCAATAGTTACACATATTTCATCGTGAAAATGTTATTCTAATGTGTTTTACATCCTTCTCCCTGTTGGTGTTTTCCTACATTTCTAAGTTAGCATAGGTAAAGTTGAGGAGCGCTAACATCCCTTTTTTTTCACTAATGATCTAACGTCTTTTGCATTCTTGGTTTCTTACCTGACCACCAGCTGCGTACACTTTTATAATATGCTTGCAAACTTATATATTAGCCCTATAAATAAATAAGTGCGAAAAACCATGCCCAACACAGGATAAGTTTGCATTTATTCCGATTCCAAGCTGGGCACAATTTGAGGGATAACGCATGATTTTGTCCGCGGAAGCAGGCACATTACTGTTGGTGATATGCGTATAAGGAAATACAAGTGGAAATCATCGAACTCCTGTTTATCGACGCGCTGTAATTGCTCAAAGTATGCATCGGTTCACGTGATTATGGAAACAATGTTAAGAAGTATGGCTCATAATTATGCAATTATAATGCAAAACTAGGTTTTAGTGACCACCTACTACAGATAGATGCATATTTTTTATACTAATTTGATCATTATTCAAGTAAACAGTTCTATCAAATTTTTACACATTTCTTACATTTTCAGGTTAGGTTAGAGCTTTGTATTTCTTTTTGCAAAGTATGTCTATATGAAGAACTCCATTACTACTTGCAGATTAACTTCAGGAGGGCTCAGTATAAATACAGTGTGGGCGTATAACATAAAAACTACAGTACATAAGATACGAATCAATTTGTGCTATGTGGCTAAAAGCACGAATGCTACCTAACTGAGTTATGGTAGGAGCGCATCAGGCGGCTCCAAGTGATAGTGAGCGGGTGCGTCCATAGGGAGCAGGCGCGTCAGCGATGGGGGTATACGTATATACGAGGATAGTGGAAGAGCACACTTACACATACAATACTTTCATTATCACTTAAATCATTTCAATATGCTGCCATTGATGGTAATTACTTATATTTACTCTTTCATTCCTTCACGAAAAATGTAGGGATCACATCGTATTTTACCTATAAATTTTCTATTTCGTAAAAGTGTCTGCTCGAGTGAACCCATAATTCGTTTACAAACCATCGCAAACTCGCCCGTTCCCTACGGACGGACTTCGACTGAAGCCCTCCAGCTTCACCTTGGCATTAAACCGTAGTAGATGCAAAAATTGCTTGTAATAAGCAGCTTGCAAAGTTTGGTACGTGGTTTTGAGACGTCTGGCTTTCACTATATGTATGTATGTCTTATGCAATTGTACGCAATTAGATGATAACACTAGGAATAAGTAGATAAGAAGTTTTACGCTATTTGCATGGAATATCCCCCCAAAATACTGTATTTATAGACATAACTTTTATGCCCTCCTAAGGTTAACTTTTACTGGCAAATTGTTTAGAAAATACATTCACAAAAATACTATGGGTTGATTTTGTCCAAAAAATTACACTGTATACATGTAATTTATTTCTAGTGGGATCTCTATTGTAAAGCTACAGCCTTACACGTTTTCTAGCTACATATCCGTATTTCTTTTTGCGAGTTAACAGACTTTACCTGAAAATTAAAAAAAAGAAGTGTATTGCTAATCTACACCGATATTTTTCCGCTTTTCTATATCACTTTATAACTATTTTCAAGTTAACAGACTTTATCTGAAAATTAAAAAAAAAAAAAAAAAAAAAAGAACTGTATTCCTAATCTACACCATTATTTTTCCGCCTTGGCAAGAACAAAGTTCAGAACATTTATTTCATTTTTTTGATATAGCATGCGTTGTATCCATGCAGTTGCTGCTTCGATGTTAATTCTTTATCATAGTAGAATTGAGTTTCGGAATTTTTAGTGAATTTATTAATTAACTTATTTATTTACAAATGTTTATTAATTATTCTTCAGTCTTGTTCAAAGCACAATTAGTAAAATAAAAACATTTTAAGATTTCACCACAATCAACAGCACCATCAAGAAGATTGTAAAAGCTGCCACTCCTAGAACACACATCATTTTCCGACTTCTTTTCTGATGTTTCTCTGCTTTCTGCAGCTGCTGAAGTCCTTCTTGTACCTGCACTTGGACTTGTTCTATGTTGTAGTCTATTCGATCTAATACAGTTCCCGGTATTAGCCATGACTTCCAACAATGTATATTTATCCAAACTGGATTCAAAACATTCTTCATGAACATAGTCAAAGTGGTTGTCAGCCTCCTCGGATATGTCTCCTTCCGTCTTATTGTGTGTTATAGAAGAAAAATCTCGTCCAGTTCTTTACCAGGAGGTAATGTGCCTAAGATCGATGACACATTCCCGCGCTGGATGGCGATGCTGATACGTTGGAAAAGGAATGAAGTAGCTCGGGGGTCACCAGTTTTGATTGCTATTCGATGACCAACTTCATTAATTAAATTAAATCCTTCGTGACCCCAAGACCCACTGGTTTCTATTGCTACTGTTACAAACAAATATTTGTCCAATAGGTTTGAGTATTTTAGTCTTTTGTCTGATTCTCTGTGAGCGGCGACGAGACCTGCCTGAATTGAAGAATGGGGTAAGTTGGAAGGAGCAAACGTATCGGAACATGTGAAATCCCAGACTAGTGCTTTTCCATTTTTCCACGGTACCAAGGTCATGCCATCAGGCCTTTTACCATCAGAGCGGCAACAACCATTTGGTTCTTTTATTGAAGGAACTCCCGCTGAAACGAGGGCTCTACAAATAATGTCGTTTACAATATGATGTCGAGATTGTCTTCCCGCACTTTTTTTTACATGAAAGGCCATGTAATCCTTTATTATCAACATATGCGTTGCAAGCAGGACAAAAGTGAGGCTCACAAATATTAGCACCTAAGCGCAGAGCTGTAGCAATACGAAAGCTCTCATTAGAAAGGTGTAGCCCGAGTGTGTGAGAAGGTAGGGCTTGAAGCCATGCTCCGTTTTTGGAGGAAGAGACAGCTAACAGCCTGGCTTTGTCATCTGGGTTATTAGTTGATGATAGGAGTGAAGATAAACGAAGCTTGACTATAGGTTCATCCCAAACAGACTGAACATGTCTTTTGTCGATAGGTGGGGGATCCATTCCAACCAGACTAGTCCATTTATCGGTGCATTCTTGTACATCTCGAATCGAGTCTAAGTCAACTTCCTGTTGAAGAAGAGATCCAATTAGTTCTCGTGAGCCATAGAATGATGCGAGGAAAGAAGGTATGGCGATATCCATGGCTCGACGAATCCCAAGGCCTCCATTCTCAACTGGTAAGGAAGCATGTAACCATGAACTGTCTTTCAAAGAACAGTTTAGAATGGATTCCAGTCCTGTTCTAAGAGTGTGGTCGAATTTGTCAAGTAATTTATCATCCTGCCAAGAAGGGGAGCAACGGAGGAAATACAGTAATCTTGGAAGTGAGAGTGAAGCTCGTAGTAAATAATAAGCGGAGTGTGCAGAAAGTTTTGATAATTGAGAAAAGAAGAATTCTAATTTTGATATCTTGTCCAATAAAATTTTGCTCCTTGATTCGGTAGAGATGGCAGCCCCTAAAAGTTCCGCATTGGTAGGTGATAAGAGTTTGATACCAGGTGCTACTTCGTTAAACTTTTCATAAAGGTCATGGACTTCATCAGCTCTGGCGCTCAGAAAACTCACTTCACATTTGGCAGAGTTAAGAAACAATCCAATAGATGAAGCTTCTAGACGAATTTTATTAAAAGCGCGTAGTACTACGTCGATATTTCCAGCTATGGTACCGTCATCCAAGTACCAGATATTTAAATCTGTGTTAATATCCTTAATAATGTGATGGATTGTTAGGGCGAACAGTGCTGGTCCAAGTGGGTCGCCTTGCTGTACTCCACGTTGTGAGTGAATTATGTTATCCCTTATAAAAAGATTGCTTGGTTCGGAGTAGCATTGGTAGATGTATGGATAGTACGTTGGAAAGTTAGTTTTAACAGATTGTAACATTGAGTCGCGGTTGAGTTCATTGAAGGCGTTGCGGAAGTCAATTTTCAAAAATGCTTTCACTTCAGTATGGGAAGATGAGTAGTACATTCTGGCAGCATGTACGGCTGATTCTGCTCCGAATGGTATACAGACCCCAAGTTGGTGTGGTGATAGTATATTAATTAATGAATCTCGTATCCGGAAGCAGATAATTTTTGCTGATAAGCGTCTCCAAACATTGCCAACAGCTATTGGGCGAATTCCACCGCTTTTCTTCTTCAGTGCTATAAGTGAAGCACCAAAAAAAATTGGTCGTAAAATGGTCGGCACTTTCCCAGATATAATTAAGTGCATAAATTCACAAATGGATGTGGTTAACCGTTCCCTTGAATCAAAGTCTTGATTTATAAGTAGATCTTTTAAGATTGAGGGACGGAGATTATCCATTCCGCCTGCCGAACCAGAGGGGAAGGATTTTATAGCCTTTAATAATTCGATGGAAGAGACTTTAGTTACTGTAGTCGAGTCCTCAGGTGGTTCGGGATTGATGAATGAGTGAACGTGGGCTGGATGTTTTTCTCTGAGAGCATGTAGTACTGACGTATCTGGCGTAGCCACAGTGTCATCGGATATCAGTAGTCTGATAGCGCCACGTATATCACCATCTGCTAATTTTTGTTCGATGCTTTTCGTATTGGTTGAACCGGATTTTTGTAGTTTGCGAAGTTCGTTGGTCCCTCGATGCTGCTTTGTTAATACTTCACGCTGATGTTCCCTCCAGTTTCTGACTCTTAGCTTCATCCAAGTGGTGAGATTACTTACTTTCTCAGAACGCGGTGGAATGCAAAGCACTGCGTAGGGGAAAACTAAAAGGTCGATCCAAGAATCAACATTATTGGTGTTGTTGATATTACGAATAATATCACATAGAGAATCAGCTACCGATGAACGAGCACCGCGCGGGACACGACGATGAACCGGAACATTAGCCTTCAAATAAGACATAAGATCATTCATTTTGGTTAAAAGTTCAGAAGAATTGTCACTGAAATCTAAGGTTAATAAATCCGAAATATAGTTGGTAGGCTGTTGAAGTTTCACGTTACTGTCCTTACTCTTGCGTGTCGCGTGATGACATTTCCCTGTGTGAATGGATAAGCCTCTTTGGCTAAGAAAATGTTTATTACAATGAGCACATTGCACATCGTTTGAAATGTTTGATGTATCCATATTATGGTTATACGTTATTAAAATTGTTTTGTTTCACTCATTGTTATTGTTGAAAATTTCAAACATACACTTTTAACGAATAGTAACTGATAAAAATGCACTTTTCGTTTTTCCGTTGCACTAGATTTCATTGTTAAAGATTACGGAATTTTAACGTTCATTAGGCCTATTTTTTTTTATTTCTTTATAATAAAATAACCACAACACCAATTTTAATACGGATTTCGCCACTTTCACCTCGGAGACATCATGCACACCCATATACGACTCAAACTCGTCAATCGAAGATATTTCCTCATTTTAGGACAGAAACCACACAGAGAACACTTTTGGATTCCACACTGGTGTCAACAATAAACAACTTCAACTTTTTTTTGACAAAATTTTAGCCTCGCTCGAGGTGTACTAGACCAATCAGCTCTTAGTGTTAACCGTACCTGAGGGATCACTTTGGAAGCTTTATGCATTGCACAGTCAAGGGGAAGGTTGAGGAAGCCCACAGGTACGGTTCGTCTAGGGGACCCCTACGTGGTCGACTATGCATATGGCCCTATGTGTCCTGGCAACACCATTCGTAACATGGGCAATAAAAGGGGTGGGGAAACAGAAAATAACAAGAAGTCTTGGTACCTGCTGTCAGTTGCTCGTCTTTTCATAAGCAGTGGCGCAACTCAGTGGATGCGAATGAAGGGGACCTAAAAGTGTTTTTAGACTCACCTTAATGTAAACAAATTGCGCATATAGGCGATTTAACATATTATAGGGGGAGTAATTTTTTAGTTCATTGACGTTTTGTCGCGTCTCGGCCGCTAGTGGTATAATTTTCAAAACGGAAGTGGAGCCACCGCGGATAGTCGCTGCGAGGCCGCCAATTTTTGGTGAGATGTCCCTATTTGCCCATCGGTGGTTCTCCGAAGCTTACGGCATGGGGAAAACTGTATGTAGGTAGTTTAATTTCGGAAATGTAACTGCAGATGGAAGGGAAAGCTTGTTTGATATGTGTCATTGTATTGAATTGCATGGGAATCTTAAATCGTATTTTCCCAGTTTACTCGAAAGCTAAACGATGTGGCATAATATTGTTTCCTTGAGTCACTCACATAGAGTAAACGATGTACAGAACTTATCCGATACAATCAAACTTGACATGGAGGTAGACCTTGACTTGCGTGCCCTAACAGCACAACATGTGCTAGGCATTTGCCATTTAGGTGTCCCAGCTACTTTTTAGGTGCCTGACACTTAGCACATATGATATTCATTTGCTAAGTATGTACTTCAGCTATCTACAGTTTTAGGTACTTATTACACCTAATTGATATTTGCAACTATGTACCACAAATATAGAATTTATATACCTGGCTCAGTTTCGCACTCTAACAGTCATTCGTTTTTATGTCGTTACTTGGGACACACACATATATATATATATATATATATATATATATATATATATATATATATATATATATATATATATATGTCATGTTCTTGGTACGTCCTTTAGGTACATACTGTTTCGGATACCCTAACAGCACAAGATGTGCTAGGTATGCTACATTTAGGTGTTCTAAATTCATCTTCTACATTTGATGCATTTGTTGCTTCTTTTTCTAAGCGATTGTGTACTAGAAGCAACAAACGCATCAACTTTATTAGATGGCAACTGTCGCCAATCATATGAAAGTGAATATGGAACAACCATAAAATAAAGTAAATAGACACTCGTCATTTTGTTATAAAATTACATGGCGAGCAGATTTTATCTGATCCCAAACGGTTATCGTCGAATATACGCGGTCAAAGGAGTACTCTGATTAGTCAAATTGAAAAGACCTCAATAATTCATCCCTCTACAAGCGACGTTCTCTTCATCACCTCCGTGGCCAAGTCGGAAGAGTACCCGGCTAATAATCCAAAGGTTTGTGGTTCGCACCCACCCTACAGTGGGGTAATTTTTTTCACTCGTTTAAAGTGTTTTTTAGACTCACCTTAATATAAACACATTACGCATATAGGCGATTTAACATATTTTGGGGGAGTAATTTTGTGGTTCATTGACGCTTACGGCATGGAAAACATACTAGGCACGTTCCCCAGGTGCATGTCAGGCATGTGCCTAGGGGCGGACATAGACTGTGACTATCACTTGCCATCCATGTTATTTCTTTCTTAGAAGTGCATAAGGCACATACTGGACACATTCCCATGTACCTGGGGGAGCATGATAGGCATATGCCTGCTATGTACTTGTGCTGTTAGAGTAGTATGCATGTAAAATATTTTCCTGTGCAATCATTTATTTCAGTGATACCAATCCGTGAAAAAAATCCATTTTGTGGGATTTTTTGACATTAATTTTTCAAAAAGGGAATTTTCGTCAAAATTGGCAGCATATATTTATTTCATCAACGACAAAAAAGATGTCTATGAGCGGGAAATAGGCTAATGACGCTTGGATAAACGTGAGATCAGTGATAATTGTCAAATTTTGTTGTTGGAAAGTGCATGTTAGTGTCCAAGTGATTTATGCAGGAATTTGTGAATCTCAAAAGCAAGCAACAAGGAACGTAAATTGCACTCCGGACCTTTTTAAAAAGTCATGAACGGAAGAAAGTAAACTACCACACGAAAAACTGCCAGTTTCTAAAGTCACACTCGGAATAACTGGAGAATGAAGTTTGTCTAGTTTCATTACGATCAGTAGAACATTATGGCACAAAATCGTGATGAAAATACTAAGTTCTGACAACAAAATGTGCTTGTTTTCATCAATAATTTCGATAGACTCTATTAATTAAAGACAATACTTATTAGGATAGGAATTTACGAATAATTAACTTAAATATACAAAAACATAAGTAACATATAGTACTGTAAGACGGGGTTACTTTGCACAAAATATGAAGAGTTTCACAGCCCTCAGTCGGCAAAACTATGAACAGTAAAGAGGAAGTTTCAACTGCCACCGTAAGATAGAACATTTAACTGTATTTTGGCTATAATATTAGCGGTTAACATCAGTTCTAATTACCGGGAAGGTTCGTTGTTGTAGAGGTATGGAAAGCAGTCACTGTAAAGGACGCCAAAATATCAAGATATCACCTATAAGAATTTCCGTCAAAGTTAAGTCAGTTTCATAGAATACTACTGTGTATAATGGGACTTTGATGCAATAGTTGAAATTGAAATGTGAAACGTTTTAAAGTAATAAAAAAAAGTAAAACTGGGAGAAGGCGGTTTCAGCATCTACTCGGGATTACTTTGCACCGGTCCAAAATACCTCTTAGGTAGGAAATTATTACTACTGGAACCTCCTGCATTCAAAATCTAGCTAAATTTCCTATTTAGGTAGATGCCGGAATGAATTTCTTGTTGGAAAATAAATTATAAACAGTGGCGGATCCAGAAAAGTAGTTTGAGAGGGGCTTCACTCACTAAGGCTTCGTTTTTTCCAGAAATCACTATATTTTTTTTTTGGGGGGGGGGGGGGCTGCAGCTTATACGCGTAGCAATGACTAACATTAGATTTTTTTTTTTAAAGAAATCATTCTATTTGGGTGGGCTTCAGCCTGGAAGTCCCAAACCCCGTAAATCTTCCACTGATTACTGTTGGGTTGGGATGATATTCTTGACATAAGGAATAACCAAGGCAAATCAGTTCACGGGGATTTTTTTCTGTTCCTGAGTTGGCATTTTTGTAGGACATATGCTAAACTATTACAATATAGTTCTGTGCCGGTACCAGAAAATACATAATTTTCTTTACAAATAACGATAATTCAAACTAAGTACTAATACCGGTACCATCATTCTAATATCAATATTTGTAGACTGCATGCAGTTTTGTGTAGAAAGTAAAATGTATCGTATAAACACTGAAGGGAAAACATTGTTATGTTCGTTCGTATGTTGTGTTATGTTCGTATGTTGAACATACTTTTTTGTATGTTGTGCAAAGTATGGGGGTTACTTTGCACCAAAGTTTGTATTTCAATAACAATGGTCATACTGAATGTTTACTAATGAACTTACACTAATGTTTTCCTTATATATCTAGCTATTATTTTTCTATATATTTAAAATACAGTGTTCTAAATAATTATGTTTGTAAGTTACATGCGATTTTCTTTAAAATTGCTTAAATGTTATGCAAAGTACTTACGGTAGTTTAAATTTTCATATTTTATAAATTTTGAAAATTTTGTAATTAGTATAGCACGTGGGAAATTTAAGAGCAAAATAGCAATTTCTGTCTTTCAAAATCGGATTTTATACGGTTTCAAGTTGACTGTTTCCGAGTTATTGACAATCGAATTTGAAGCTTCAACTTCGGCAAATTTTTTTGAAGGAAAAATCACTCATTGCTCCTTCGATGGGGAAATACATGGAACAAACGTGTAGAACAATTTTTCTTCTTTTACTGACGCTTAAGTGACTACAACCACTTAACAACATTACAAGCAGGTAGTAGAAGTCTAGGTATCAGTATGTTTTTTCTATGTTTGGAAATAGAAAGCCCTAGCATACAATTATGTTACTATAAGTCCGGTTCTAGAGGCCGTGCGTGCTGCTGCCTACGAGACAAGATTTGAGGCTATCTCGTCCCAAAAAGGCATCCTGAAAGTACAGCCTCCTCTCGAAAAGTATATTTGTTTTTATTAAAAGAAGTTTGTCTCTTCTCAAAAAGTATATTTGTTTTTATTGGAAGAGGTCTGTCCCGTCTCAAAAAGTATATTTGTTTTATTGGAAGAGGTCTGTCTCGTCTCAAAAAGTATATTTGTTTTTATTGAAAGAGGTCTGTCTCGTCTCAAAAAGTACATTTGTTTTTATTGGAAGAGGTCTGTCTCGTCTCGAAAAGTATATTTGTTTTATTGGAGAAAATCTGTCTCGTCTCGAAAAGTATATTTGTTTTTATTGGAAGAGAGATCTGTCTCGTCTCGAAAAGTATTTTATTTTTTATTGGAAGAGGTCTGTCTCGTCACGAAAAGTATATTTGTTTTTATTAGAAGAGGTCTGTCTCGTCTCGAAAAGTATATTTGTTTTATTGGAGAAAATCTGTCCCGTCTCAAAAAGTATATTTGTTTTTATTGAAAGAAGTTTGTCTCTTCTCAAAAAGTATATTTGTTTTTATTGGAAGAAGTCTGTCCCGTCTCAAAAAGTATATTTGTTTCTATTGGAAGAGGTCTGTCCCGTCTCAAAAAGTATATTTGTTTTTATTGAAAGAGGTCTGTCTCGTCTCAAAAAGTATATTTGTTTTTATTGAAAGAGGTCTGTCTCGTCTCAAAAAGTACATTTGTTTTTATTGGAAGAGGCCTGTCTCGTCTCAAAAAGTATATTTGTTTTATTGGAGAAAATCGGTCTCGTCTCGAAAAGTATATTTGTTTTTATTGGAAGAGAGATCTGTCTCGTCTCGAAAAGTATTTTATTTTTTATTGGAAGAGTTCTGTCTCGTCACGGAAAGTATATTTTTATTGAAAAGGGGCTGTCTCGTCTCGAAAAGTATATTTGTTTTTATTAGAAGAGGTCTGTCTCGTCTCGAAAAGTATATTTGTTTTATTGGAGAAAATCTGTCCCGTCTCAAAAAGTATATTTGTTTTTATTGAAAGAAGTTTGTCTCTTCTCAAAAAGTATATTTGTTTTTATTGGAAGAAGTCTGTCCCGTCTCAAAAAGTATATTTGTTTCTATTGGAAGAGGTTTGTCCCGTCTCAAAAAGTATATTAGTTTTTATTGAAAGAGGTCTGTCTCGTCTCAAAAAGTACATTTGTTTTTATTGGAAGAGGCCTGTCTCGTCTCAAAAAGTATATTTGTTTTATTGGAGAAAATCGGTCTCGTCTCGAAAAGTATATTTGTTTTTATTGGAAGAGAGATCTGTCTCGTCTCGAAAAGTATTTTATTTTTTATTGGAAGAGTTCTGTCTCGTCACGAAAAGTATATTTTTATTGAAAGGGGGGCTGTCTCCTCTCGTAAAGTATATTTGTTTTTATTAGAAGAGGTCTTCTCATCTCGTGGGTAATACACAGTGTGTCGCTCCAAGATGAATTACAGAAAAACGCCACCGGCGCGACGACTCATGAGCACATGGTGAATACGGTCTATAAGACCAAAAGTTCATTGTGAATCTATTGGTCTTAGAGCCTTCTGGGAATGTCTTGTTTTCTAAGAAATTAATTTAGTACGGAAATGATGATGCTGATGTGAGATATCGCTGATGAATATGCAAGAGATGTTTCGCATTCCAGTCCGTGAAGTATATGGGAAGTCTTTCGCGATTAATTAGGATAAGAGTTCCGTGAAAGAAAAGAAAGTTGTTATTCTATGCAAACACATATAGGTTGTCTTAAAAAAAAAAAAAAAAAGTATTGAACCTTTGGAGGTCAGAATTAAGCACTGCTGTCTCTGGTGGGGGGACGAGGGGGACACATCCCCCCAATATTTTGAAGCACAAAATATTCAATATCTTATTCTAGTTGAATTTATTTACTAACGACAGAATAACATATAAATAACAATTATCATATGTATTTGGAATGTAATATTCAGGCTGTGAAACAATTTTAACAGTTCTTGATATACCTAAGGGGGGCCGTGAAGGTAAGCAGAAAGGTATCAAATGGAATCGAAGAGAATAAAAAGGTTGGGCTAGGTAGTACCATTTAAATCACTTCTTTGATGTCCTCTCCAAATTTTACATGCCAGAGACGCAAGTGAAATTAAGAATATATTTATAATGATTTAAAACTAACAATATGAAACCACATATACACGATTTTTTAGATGATCTGCCATTTTTTCGGCAACACTATAATCTCGTTGCTATATAACTTCCGTGATTTCTGGTCAAAAAATTGACACGTGGTTTTCACATTCCTCTTTTGAACCTATTGCAATTCAAGGAGTTCTGCAGAGATCGAAACAAATTACAGCCGGACGGTACCAAATCCGCGCTGTACGATGGATGCATCAAAACCTTTCAGTCAAACTCTCTCAGTTTCTGGTCGTCAAATATGTATGCGGTCTAGCGTTGTCCACGTGGTATACGATACTCTTTCTGTTGAGCACCAGTTTCGCTCGTTTCTTTTAAATTCCTAGGTGCACACGAGCTAATTGTCGACAGTACAGGTCCGAGCCTATCGTTCTGATTGGCAGTAGCAGTTTGTGATGCACGATACTCATTCAATCCCACCATACGCACAACATAACCTTCCTAGGCGTCAGTGTGAGCGTTGCTACAAACTTTGGAGCTTTTCACTTCCACCACGATATTTTTCGCTATTATCGTAGATTATCCAATTTTCATTACTGGTGATCAACTGCTTCGGAAATGACTCGAGTTCGTTATGTTTAAGATACAGATTCGCGGATAGAAATTTGATCAAGTAAATGTCTTTGAGGTGGATCATGCGGCATCCAAATGTCAAGCTTCTTTTTGTAGCCAGTTTTCTCTAAATGGTTTAACACTATTTGCTATTGAATGTTTCGGTCATTAGCGATGTTACGACAGTTTACATGCAAGCCTTGCTAGATTTTTCCAGAACATCAGCCACTTTTGATGTGATTGGTCGTCCACTACAAGGACCCTCTTCGACATCGAAATTTCAAGAACGAAATCGACAAAACCATTCTTTTGGCTTTTGCTTTTTGATAACCTATCTTTCTCATAAATAAGAAAAATTTCTTCACAGGTTTGCGCAACATTTGCACCTTTATCAAAACAAAATTGTAAAATGTAGCGTTGTTTTGCGGAAAGCTCTCATCTTCACGGCGCAATACCTTACCTGCAATTACAAGAATTCCAACATTTTTTGCATATCTAACAGTGGCGGCACTAAGCTCTTAATAGTAGGAGCAAGAGGGAAGGCAAGAAACATTTTAAGGAAGCGAGGACGCCACACTTGTTTTGCTTATTATTATTATTATTATTATTATTATTATTATTATTATTATTATTATTATTATTATTATTATTATTATTATTATTATTATTATTATTATTATTATTTAATTCTGAGCTTCCACCAATCCAATTTATTTCTGACTGCTTAGTTTTATGCTTGTGGGTAGCAAATGAACATCGGCACGTATCTAGACAGACTTTAACGTAGCACAACACAGGAGCATAAACTTGGAACTAGAGATGCGTTCGAGTCGAGTCGAGACAGAATTTTCGTGACAAAATTCGAGTCGAGACACAGCTCTTCCAATAGAAAAATATATATTTTTCGAGTCGAGACATCACTTTTACAGCACATTTTCGAGTCGAGACAGTCTCAAATCTTGTCTCGTACGCATCCCTACTTGGAACAAATATTGAAAGAAGCATATCACACAGTAAAGTGAATTGTAAATGTTTGAAGCACATATGCCTACAGCCTTTTGTTAATATAACTAATATTTTCATGATTTTTTTTTCTATTCAAAAAACCAATTATCAAATTCTGTTATTTGCAGAAATATAAAGGGTGTTGTATTTATGTTATTTAACTTTATAACATATATGTGGCTTCAGTTTATCAATAGTTATCAATAGACGGAAGTACAAAGAGGTTGTAAAATGTTCAATGTGAAACATGGAAATATTCAGTGGTTAGTCATACTCAGAAGAGCTTAGTTAGTTAGGGATCAGAACTAGCATTAAAGAATGCGTTAATGAACAAAAGTAGCTTCTACATCTGTAAACATGTCAATCAACAGCAGAGCTCAATGTCATATAGATTTCAGTGGCAAATTCTACAACAGTTCGTGATCATGAGTTCACTGTTTGTACATAGAAAAACGGGGGCGAGAAAAAATATTGGGGCGGGTCGCTCCTCCTCGCCCCCTGTAGCGCCGCCACTGATATCTGCTAGCTTCAACTGCCAGCTGTCAAATAACGTAAGGCCCGACCCGCTGCGACTTATATACCCTGATAATTGAGACACCAACGCCATCTCGTGCGCAAAAGTTTCAATACTTATTAGATTAGCTAAAAATAGCAAAATATTCTTTTTTAAAAAAAGACAACCTAAAATTCAGACGTTTGAGAAATTAAATCAGATAACCATGGGAGACCACGAAAAATAAACTGGTGGGGCTAAAACTCCCTGTCGCTCTTGCCTATTACGTACAGGAGGCTTATTACATGCCATCCGTTATACATAATTTCGTTTCCTGTTGCTAATTGTAAAACAACTCTCGAGATCTCGGGTCTAATTTCGTAATAGTTAGGAAGTTCTCCAGTTAGCTGTGCTTAATTCAATCATTCTTTGTAGCTTTGGTGTAAGTAACTCAGGGAATAGATACCGAAAATATTTGCAGAGAGAGGAGAGTAGTTGACAAACAAATACGGCTCGCAAAAACGAGAAATATATTACCGAACTGGCAGTATATAGAATTGAATTCGAATCATCAGTGGTAGAGCGTTCACCTCTGGTGCTTGGGGTCCCGGGTTCGATCCCAGCTCCCGCCAAGTGAACTTTGTGGTGGACAAACACCGTGTGCGTGGGTTTTATCAGGGGTTCTCCCGTTTCCTCCCACTTTCTTCATTCCACCATTTCATTCATTACTCATCATCACCGTCTTCTTTAGCCTAACCGGCATAAACGTGGGACGTAAAACTGAAAGATTTCATTTTTTTTTAATTCGAATCATTTTAACAAGAATAGAGGGAATGTGAAATGTGTCCAAGTTTTTGTTTTAATGTTATTAAAAATGTACGTAAAAGTTCTTTTTATTTATTTATTTTATGACATATTTATAGGAAATAGGAGCTTTCTTGCATATGCGCAATCTTTGTAGGTCCGATTGCAGCGCTTGTGCAACCATAGACGTAAACCGCTGTCTTTCTTTCCGTTTTTAACTACGTAAGAATTGTTGAAAGATGTATCAATATTGATTGCCTCCCGCTCAAGAGGTTCAATTTCTTAAACTCTACTTTCAGAAGCAATTTTGTGAGTACCTATACCACATGAAGGAGTTTGGTTTGTATAGTGTGATCAGGGCCGAATTATGGCGTGGGCTTAGGGGGGCTATAGCCCCGGGCCTTTAGGTAGACAAGGGTCTCCACCCTGATCAAAATTTCAACTGGCTATCTAAAAAGAATCATGAAGATACAATCATAATCATAACAAAATATGACCAAAAATATGAAACATATTTGTCTAACTTTCCCACTGGACGTTCACAGAAATGTATTAGGTGAAGTCAGCAGGGACCACATTTTTTCTACTCCCGCGCCTCCGGATAGGTTAATCCAGCCCTGAGTATGATACTTTCTCATCTACCACTTCAGTTTTAGTAGAGATTAGAGGTGATGGCATATGTTCTTGGAACGCTTGTTTGCAGAAAATCATTGTTCACTATTTATTACCGTTTTTCTTCTATCGTAATCAACGTTAAAACCGGAAGTGGTTGATTTCTGCCACTTCTGTTTGAATAGATGGTTAAAAGATATTATGGTGCTTATTCTTAGAACGCTAAATCGATTTAAAAAAAAAAAAAAAAACTTTTCGATCTGTCTTATCGTCTTTGCTCTATGTAGATCAAAATTCAAACCAGAAATTGCAGTGAATTTACATCACTTCCCGTCAGTGATGATTTCAATATACTGGAGGTGAAAATTAGTATTACAAAAATATTGGAAATCTTCATTGAGCACCAGTGGCGTAGCACACTTTTGCGGGCCCCCCCGCAAAGTATAGAGAAGGGGCCCTAGTTGTAAAGCCTACAGAAGTAAGGTTGAAGTTCTACTTCTTTAAATCTTTATTCATCGCAAGACTTCGGGGCCCCCTATACCTCGGGGCCCCCCCGCACTGCGGGGGTTGCGGGGGCAGCTGCTACGCCACTGTTGAGCACGATAGAATATATAGTCCCAGGGCAGAATTTTGCGGCTCTGGAGGGGAAATTTCCGTCGGGTCACCCTCTGAAATCATCACTGCGTCCAGGAACTCTTAATCGATTTTGCAGGAAAACCCTTCTCGCTGTCTACTATCGTTTTTGGTCTAGAAACGTTTGGGTTTGAAATCAACGCTGAAACTAGAAATGATTCATTTGTACCCCTATCAGCTAACACGATTCGTACGTTTTGACCCCCTCTACATCCTGGGCAAAATTAATAGTTATCCATTTAGTAGTTCTTAAGATCTTTTGCCTCCCAGTCATTCACACGGACAGGCAGGGTAAATATACTGTATATAAAGGAGTTTTGGTAATCCGAACTCTTTGTCGATTGGGCAGCCAGGAAACTTAAGGGAGCAACTGCGCCTAGTGTTATACGCCATTTTAACATCCAGTAAACATAAACTCATGCTTGTACACCAAAGAGCTACTGATCAGTGAGAAACAAATGAATCGTTTCTCCACAACAGACCACTTCATCGGTATCCAATCCTTACGCTGATTGTTGGCATTGTGTATCATTGTAATCAGGGCCGCATTTACGCATGGGCTAATATGAGCCATGGACCGGGGCGGTAAATTTTATGAGGCGGAAATTTTTCTCGGATCTTTCTTTTTTTTCATACTCCACTTCTAGAAGTTTTAGAAATTCATTATGCACGCGTATAGATATGACATGGTGTTATCGGTGATCTCCGTCTACATAAAAATTTACAAAAATTTGAGTCAGAGGAAATAGTGGTGAAATATCCTGTAAGTCAGAGAAACTGTGGGCTAGGAATACGACTGCTCAGCGTTGCCAACCTCGAAGAACAAAATTATCGATTTTCGTCCTTAAAATTATCGTATATTACAAAAAATTATCGTATATTCATTATAGGCGTGATAATTGTATAAACAAGTATAATACTACTAATAATAGCAATAATATATAATAAACTTATAGTAATCTTCAGTTTCGAACTCCACATCGGTGTCACTATCCTTATCATACTTAATTACGCAAAGTAATTACGCGATACGTAATTTCACTTGCCACAGAACGATTCTAACTTCTTTGTTTTTCACATCCAAACAAAGGCCCTAACATTCACGTGAGCGAATAATAGAGCCATCTACAGGGCCGGATTTCCCAATAGGCCCGGTAGGCCCGGGCCTATGGGCGCAAGTTCCCAGGGGGCGCACGGCCGAGAGAAAAAATTTAAAAAATATCCAGAAATAAAAATAAATAGCCATAACTTAACATATAGGCCTGATATAATTTTTTAATAAAGGTTTTTAGGAAAGTAACATTAACCAGACTAGGGGCCGGAAAAATTATTGGGCCATCTATCATCTATCATGAACAAACAATATTGCCACCTCCACGTAAGTGTGATGGATGCAGGAATGCAGGGTTACCAATTCTCAAATCGTTATTGATTTACTTTGGCGAGGATGACTGTTAAAATGTGTGTTTTATAATTCTTTAATGCACACCTACAATTTATTTGCACATTCAAAAACTGCTAAAAAGTTTACGTTCTAAAATTATCGTATATTCACCTATTATCGCAAGGGCATTATCGTATATCGTACTAAGGCTTAAATTATCGTATATCACAATAAATTATCGTATGGTTGGCAACCCTGCGACTGCTAACAGTTCCTAACCAGTGATATTAAGAGCAACGGCGCAAATCCTGGAGGGATGAGAGAGACATGTCCCTCCAATCTCAGAACTGGAGGGACTGTCCCCCCAATAATCCCATTTGAAATATTTATTGGAGAGAAATGTGATGATTTGTGTCCGACTGCCACTTCATCTACCTTGCCTGATATATAATATACAACAGGTTCATCTCAAAAATTAGATTCATCTATCGTAATATGAGTCTCATTCCCCTTCCCCCTTCTCAGAATAAGCCTAAAATGTGCACGCCTCCCAATGCTGATCCCCTGGTCCTCCCCAGCATTGTTTTTCAACTTCATAAATATTTTGAACATCGATTTAAAAAAGAAAAATGAGAACGGTCTTACCCGTCCCCCTAATGTTCAAGACAGATGTGCGCCGAGGGGTCTACAGCATATTTTAATTGCCCAGGGTGGCAAAATGTTAAATACAGCCCTGACTATAATATTTACTGAAGCCTACTTATTGTTGTTTTTGATGACAGGACCATTTTTCTTACAGGCAGTATCAAAAGAAGAAGCTGGACTATATAAATGTGTATCCAAAAGTGTCAGGTCAGAAGGACACAGTATAGGAACAGTAGAACTCATAGTTCATAACACAGTGGAGGAAGAACATCAGGTAAGAAACGCAATACAAAATTACAAACATAGAAGTAAACTCTTTGCATCCATTCAAGGTTGAATCAACACTTTCTTGGGCATCCCGACAGAAAAAAGAGAAGTCCATACTATATTTCAGAATGTTAATAATAATAATAATAATAATAATAATAATAATAATAATAATAATAATAATAATAATAATAATAATAATAATAATAATAATAATAATAATAATAATAATAATCTATTTTGAAGGAACAAGTAATTCTATTGGTGACTGTGAAGGCGGTGTTCAAAACAATAATAATACAAAAAGTCAGTACTTCCCATTCATATGCTTCTCCTTAGCAAAAGTAACATTATAAAATGATTTTTCTACATTTTGATATTCCGTCTCCTTTAGTCTAAGAAGCATAACTGGAACGTTAAACTAAATATATATATATCTTAATTCTCATTTTTACGCTTTGATATGGTAAAACAATGTATTAGGTCATCATTAGGTATTAGGTCGAAGTTAGTACAAGGGCCGTCTAGAAAATAAAGAAAGATTGAGCATCCCGCGAGGCGCCGACCTCTACCATTGCGATCGCGGGCGCGGCCTCAATGCTGTTCGGTCACGCTACTTGGTTTTGCAGCGATTCAAAATGGGGCGCCAATCGAAAATCCCGTCAAATGTTAAGTACGGAGCGTCACTTGTTTTCTGTACGCGCCAAAAATTAAGTCTATTGAAGTTTATACGCAAATAATGAATGTTTATGGTGATAGTGCAATGAACGAGTCATTAATGAGGAAATGGTGCATTTTGTTTAATCAAGGAAGGACCAGCGTGCATGATGCAGGAGCGTCATTTCAGATTTTGCTGGGGGGGGGGGGAAGACCCCTTGATAAAAGTAAAATTTCACGTTTTTCACTCATTTGCTACTATTCTATTGATAAAATCTATATAAAGCTCAAACCCAGGGAGACAATTGCCCCTCCCTCTTCCCCTAAAGACACCCCTGGCATGATGATGAAGATCGGAGTGAGAGGCCATCACTTGTTACGGAAAAACTGAAGGAAAAGTTCAAAGAAGAAATTCAGGAAAACCGACGCTTCACTTTGAGCACGTTACACGAATCTTCTCCACAAAGGATCCTGGTAAGATGGTGAAATCAGCCCTTGATCCAATTTGGGTCATTATTGGCCAAAAAGGTTTCCCTTGACCTAAAACTACCTCAAAAAAATTTTTGACTCCCTACCCCCTCCCCTTACCGAATTATCGTATCATACATGCTCAAAATTGAACATTTTTTAATTTTGGTGGGGGTGGTCCAAAAATTTTGAAAGTTTCACAGATTGTAGATACTATCTAGATGCAAATGTGCTTTGATTGTGTTCATTTCGAAACAGAAACACCAAATATATCTCCGCATCAGTGCTTCCACTTCATCCGATTCTTGCACAACAAAGTTACACACAGCTCGCGGTAGAGAGCGCCACTGTGTGCGATCACTAAGGCAAGCACTAATAGATAGAGGAACCGACGCGAGGTTTTTACTTTGCAAGAGTCGGTTGAAGTGGAAGCACTGTAACAGATATAGTTGGTGTTTTTATTCCGAAATAGAGAGAATCGAAGCAGCCAAAGAACGACACAAGCAGAAGGAACGCAAGAGAAAGGAAAATTGTGAAATTTGGCAAAGAATTGCTTGAAGAGGCTTTCACCCTGAGGGCCTTAAAATGGTGGAAAAACAGAGAAAAACACGTTTGTCTTCAGTTTTATTTCTTTTTGACAATGTTACCATCACTTTCAGGCCCCGAAAAAATATATGTTGCACATAAGGGTATAACAAATTTTTTAACCAAAAAATCAGGAACATGTCCCCCCCCAAAAAAAATTTCTACAATTTTTTGAAATTTTCAACACGTAAAAAAATAAAGAAAATACTAATCGATAGTTTTGAAAAAATTGCACATTTGCATCTAGATAGTATCTACAATCTGTGAAACTTTCAAAATTTTTGGACCACCCCCACCAAAATTTTAAAAAAATATTCAATTTTGAGTAAGTATGATACGATAATTTGGAAAGGGGAGAGGGTAAGGTCAAAAATTGTTTTGTGGTAGTTTTAGGTCAAGAGTAACCTTTCGGGTGAATAGCAATCCAATTTGGATCAAGGGCCGATTTCACTATCTTACTAGGAAAGACCCTTTCACGATTGCAAACTATGAGAAATTCCAGCAAGCAATGACAGCCTGGCTCAAATCTTTGGCGACAGATGAGTATAACATCGGCATTGAAAAACTAGTCTCATGTTATAACAAGTGTCTTGGCAACTATGGCAATCACATAGAAAAGTAGAGTAAGGTCCTGTGGCTTCGTAAATAAAGTTTTGTGATAATATCTTTTGTTTTTATTTAACCATGCCAAAACGTTCTTTACTTTCTGGATGACCCTCGTATTTTGTAATACTTCGTATTCAATGGTCATTAAACTTAGGTAGTTCAATCATTGTGTCATATTGTTTCTTTGCAATTCATTTTTAGTAGTAATTTAATTTTGGAAAATGAATGTTTACTGCAGTTGTTAGTAAACATTCATTCAAAAAAAAAATTCTACGTATCAAATCATGATAATCTTAAGATCATAAAAGTGAGTAACTTACAATTTAACAAACAAAACAAAACTAAGTTCAAAAGTAATTTTTTTTAAAACTGAAATTTTTGTAACGGGAGTTTGAAATAGACAGTCAATATAAGAACTTTTAAAGATACAATATTAACCGATCTAAAAAAAACAATAAAAGGTAGATAATAATAAAAGGCGCTTAAAAACAGAAAATAATTCATTAGTATTATCTATTTACAAAAAACTGAATTGTGTATCAAGCCCCCCAAAAAATTAATGCTTAATATAAAATAACTTTCAATTGTAATTTTGAGAGGCACTTATTTGTTTGGCTTAGCAAAAACTTCAACACTTTTATAGAAAATAGTAAGATTAATTTTCTACTTTGCACGCCTTATTATTATTTTCTGCTTTCTAGCGCTTTCTTGAAGTCGGTTAATATTTTTTAGTTTTTATTTTCTGCTTTTTAGCGCTTTTTTTGAAGTCGGTTAATATTTCTTTAATTTTAATTTTGATCCTTTTTAGTGCGTTTTTGAAGTCGTATTTCTTTATTTAATTACTACTTTAATTACTAATATTTATTTATTTAATTTAATAAACTCTTAAAAAGTTTATCTAATTTTTTCACTTTTTCGTTCCCACAGAAGTTTTAAAATAGATCTATGATTACTCAATTATACGTGAACATACACACGATAATAGGATTATCAGCAGCTGAGAAGTTTCATGGTCGAACTCCAAAGACTGTCATTAGATCCTGATTAAATTTTTAGGGAACCAGAGAGAACGTATACTCTCTAAAACGAAAAAAAAGAGGGGAAAAAAAAACGATAACCGAAATCGGCACACCTATATTGAAGTTATGCGTGAACATGCATACAATGAAATCCGTGTTGAGGATCTAGCTCCGAAGACTATCTATTACCAGAGGCTAATCAGACTTATGTGAAATTAACCCAAGAATATAATCTTTTAAATAAAAAGCAAATCAACAAAATTGGTGCACCTATGTCGAAGTTACACGTGTTCAGATACTTAATATACGGTATTAACACTGTCCAGTGCCGTAGGTCCGACAATGTACTTCGGTACTTTGACGTTTGTAATTTTTTATATTTTTATGTATATATATGTCTTTGTTTGTAATGTTTCTATATGTACCTATAACAGCACTTGCCCCCCCCCCCCCCAAACACACATCCTGGCTACGCTACTGACACTGTCAGTCGTTAAGGAGTTTCGTAGTCTATGTCCGAAGACTATCGTTAGATCCCCACGAAATTTACATGGAACCACTAGGGAAGTATAGTAGAATAATTCTTGTAAACAAAAGTAGAATAATTAAAAGTGGCGCACCTAAGTCGAACTTATGCGTAAACACAAATATACGAAACGTCTCCGAAAAGTAAGTAACGTTTTGAAACAAAAAATAAAAGTACTAAGACAGGTTTGTGCAAGCCAGATTTATTTTTACATGAAAGAGCACACTTTCAACTATATTTCGACATAGTTTCCACAAATGCTGAAACACTTGTCAGAGCGGGTGACCAAAGGTTCTCCCACCGGAAATCGAACCCGAAACCTCATAATCACTCGGTCACGGTCAATACAGCAGCCGTTTCTCTTGCTTTCATCTACTTTTTTCGCATGTGGACTTTTTTTTTTTTTTTTTTAACTATTCGTCTTCATTCTGCACAAATTACTTTCCATTGCGTATACAGCTCGCTGAACCCTCTCCAACATTATGCATTGTGTTCTAAATTTCCATCTCCCGGTTGTCTCATTCCCGTGTAAGAAGAAAAGGGATAAATTCACCATTATGCGTAAACAATATTTTAGAGCAAGATATTTAAAAAGAAGAACTTAATGAATCATTCCTTATGTACTCATTAATATTGTTTTTATTAGCCATAAGCTTATTTCTTTGGATTATTGCGCGAACATAATGAGCGTAAAGATAACGTTATTGTTCTATAAACTGTAGAACACATTGCATTTAAGAAACAAATTCGCACACTTTCCTCGGTTATACGGTAGAACAATTTTTTTGTAATGGAAGAGTTTTGTCATTAATGCAAAGACAAGAAGGAAAACAATAACAATTTCTTGACAATGTTTTATCTATGTTATTGCGATTGTTAAATTGTTTTTTAAAAGTTCTTATTAGTTTCGTTTTCACTTTTCACAGTTTCAAAATATTTCAGAAATCAAATAAACAATATTAGAAGTTCTCTGAATAATTTTCCAGTAAACACAAAATACTTTAAGAAGGTAGTTTAAAATAAGCACCTGCTTAGACAAAAAGGGAAAAGGATCATTGCATTTCATGGCAGCCATCTAGACGTTTCTCCGTTCCGCCTTTTCTGATGAAGCATATTAGCGAAATATCTCTTAGTGTAATTTTAAGTGTTGCATTTGCAATTTGTTGTAACTATTTTCTCATAACTAATTTTCTCTTCCTATACAGCTCAATGTACTTTACTGTTAGTGTTGTTCACCTCTTGTGCATGGAGTCCTTGGCTCGATGTCAGCTCGCGCCAAGTGAGCTTTGTGGCGGACAAACACCGTCTGTGTGGGTTTTCACGGGGTTCTCCGCTTTCATCCCACTTTCTTCATTCCACCATTTCATTCATTTCTCAACATCACCGTTTCCTTTAGCCTAGTCGGCATAACCGTAGACATAGAACTTAAAGATTTCATTTCACTATTGTTATATAGTATTTGTATTAATGAATTCTCTATGTTGTGAGAATTCATAACTTTGAGGATTAGAATTGAACCGAATATTGTACGACTTCAAATATAATAGACCCCGAGTTTTTCAGCTTATTTTAATGAATAAAATAAACAAAGCAGCATAAAATATTACACATACTTTAAAATTTCTAAATAATAGAAAACTTACCAATGTAAAGCTCATTTTAAAATGTAAGTCCTAGTCTAAACCGCACTTCTTTCTTATGACTGAAACTTACGTGTAGAAACCCGGATCATATTGAATACTTATATTGATTTGAATATCTCATGGAAGCGTAGTGGAAAAAATAAAATGAAATCTTTCAGTTTAAAGCCCCACGTTTATGCTCTTTAGGTTAAGAGAGACGGATGATTAAGGCAAGTGAATGATGATGAAAGAATCGTTGGAATGAGAATGTGGGAGGATACGGAAGTACCCTGAGAAAACCCACGTACACGATATTGTTCACCACGAACTCACTTGGGCGAGGGTCGAACCAAGGATCCTACGCACCAGAGGTAGGAGTGCGGTGGAAATACAATAACAAATTTTAGGTGTCAATCAAATTAAACCATAACATAACACATTATTATTACCTATTTTCTGTCTACGTCTAACTTTTTGATGAGTCATGCAACGGCATGGCACAGTTACAGGAGACTGATACAGATGGTATAGCTCTGCGTGATATGAAAGAAACGTTTGTTCTTTAAGTGTAAAGGATTAGGCTTTGATTACAATACGAGTGTAGTCTTTTGAAACTATTTTTATGCTAAAAATATTGTATACTCTATTGAGGTCAATGGTAAAACATCAAATCAGCGAAATGTATTCCTAAAATCTATTCATACTAACTAACAAATCTATTTTAAAATCATTTAAAAAATAGGCGGAAGATCTTTGTGTAGTCTTTCTCCTTAACAACTGCGAAATCCACATTAGTTGCATATATTACAATTAATAACTAATAACTCTATGGCTTAAGGAATTAGCAAGTTCGTCGCCGCAGAAACAAACTCTCCACTGGATTCTTTCCTATGCGAAATCAAGTCAATCAGAGTTATTATTAGTTTATTACCACCTCCATACGATTCTGTTTCATATTGTTCTCTCATTTTCTTCATAGGCTACACAAAAGGCCAACTAGGACTCTATACACCCCGTTCGTATTTCCCATACAAACGACATGTCCAGCTCATCTTGTACCTTTCAATTTCATTCACTTATTTCTTCGTCTTTTTTTTTTTTTTTCACCAGTACTGAAGGAACTCAAACACATTGAACGTGCGCCCCACGTGCTATCCCACAGATGTCCAATCGGTACTCCCATTCTTGCCAAATCTTCTGCAGCATACCTTGAGTGTCGTTCTGTTGCGATTTTTGAAACAACTCCGTAATACTAACAGTATCTGTGGAAGTGAAGGGACGTAAATGTTGTCCTTTATGAACGAGGAGGATGTATACGTCATTAAGGGAAAGGTCACGTGGGATAATCCGTTCGAACAAACTTTCATCGTCTTCAGACTTAATCAGCATGTGATCGCAGAACGCCAGGAGGTTGGTTGGAAGAAATATTTTCCTTCTTTTATTACACAGAATTGTGCTATTTTTTGCTATTAAGCAACTCTCTTACTGTTTTATCAAGTTGCGTTACTCAGAAGCGAATTGTTCACTCTTTTAGCGATAATTCGCGATCTTCCTTACACGCACTCGTCTTTTTAGTCCTACACATTGATAATGAGAATTTACAGAATATCCAAGTTGAAATTACCGATGCGATGACGAGTTATAACTCTATATATAAAAGAAGTCGTCCTGACTGACTGATTATTCAACGGCCAGGTCAAACCGCTTAAGCTAGAAAGTTGAAATTTGGACATTCCATAGGATTTGTGATGTAAGGTCCCACTAAAAAAGGATTTTTGAAATTCAACGGGGAAGGGGAGGAAAAGCGATGGCAATTATTATCTTACAATGTCCATATCTCGGATTATCTTAAGGTTACAGACATGAAATTCAGTGTTTGGACAACTCATTTAAAATAATTAGACATCAGTGGCGTAGACAAAAACTCATCAAGGGGCTCACAGACACAAGCATATTATATATGGTTCGAAAAATCCTACCTGCTAGGTTGTTATGGTGACTGGAAAAATGAGTTTCGCACCTAGCTAATTTCAGTGTTTTTTAATGTTTCCCTTAGAAATGATAAACAGGCGAGAAGAAAAAAGAATGGGGGTTGCATTTGTTATAATAAGATGGCCATTTCTCGAAATCTCTGAAGACGAGATACATTTGGATTATGAGAAGTACGAGGCCATAGATCAAGCAAATGAGGGGCCTTGGGTAAAGTCTCCAGCTAGCCTAAGGCTAGTGTTATATATATATATATATATATATATATATATATATATATATATATATATATATATATATATATATATATATATATATATATATATATATGTATGTGTGTGTGTGTGTGTATACTGAATAGAGCAAACAGACATTTTTCAAACTTTTTTCTTGCCCATTTGATGTAGAAAAACAACCCTAAGTTCGTGACGTAGACCCTTTTATATTCTATACAATTTTCGTACAATTACGACATCAATATTTTAATAAAATATTTAATAATATAATGGCAATTAATATTTTGCATTAATTTGATATTTTATTTATTTCAGCAAAATCTTGTAAAAGGAATTGTAGGGGCAGCTGGTGCCTGTGCTCTAATTGGAATATTCTGTTTAGTATACAAATTTAGATGGAGGTCGACAAAAGAACCAGAGCGAGCGGTCGGTGAGTAATTTTATGGAAATATTAATCATTACCTTTTACAATATCCTATTTTCTGGGGGCTACCATTCTACTTTCAGCAGTCGGGACTGACAATTTCTTCCAAGCCTCCTCGCTGGTAGTGAATTAAGGGTTTGGTAAGTTTAAGATTGGTAAAGAAAAACATTATATACTAAGCTAAACGGTAAAAACTTTATAAAGTTTATAATTAATATTCTCCTTTACATTTCTGCATTTTCTTCTCTTCCCCTTTCCTCCGTGATATCAAAACGTACTGTTGCCGTGCCTTAGTAGTCTATAATATTAAGTCAAACCAAACATCTCTAAACTAAAATTAAACAAGTTTCATGCAAAATTTATTATTAAATATTTTGATAAACGTGTAAAAAAATCTTGAATGTTATTGAAATTACATTACCGTACTCAAAACAATGTGAATTACTCAAAATAACCAGTAAGTAGAGGTGCTATGCACAATTTTCCGTGCAAAATTTGTCATTTGCCAATCAGTTGCAGTTTAGGAGTTTTTGTTGATATTTCATTGTGATTACTGAAAATAACCAAATACGATAGGTGCTACCCGAAATTTGCCGTACAAAATCGTCACTTATCAATTAATTGTAGTAGAGTAATCCAACAGCAGGAGGCAGAGTTACGTATTCCAGTACCATTTCCGTTTCAAGAATTGCGTCAAAGACGAGGAGCACATAAAAATGTTAACAACATTCACCATACCAGACTTATCGCCAGATTCAATTAAATTGTGTATGAGAATCGGAATAGTAACATTCACCAACTTCATTAACTTCCTTCTATGGATTAGAGAACGTCAAAGAAATGTTACCAAAGTTTTGAACATGTCTCAATTACCACCCAATTTGTCCTCAAGCTCGTAATTACTAACTCAAAACAGAAATGTCTCAACTTCGAACCATGACCTCGCCTCATAAGGTGACATTTTCTTGTTCCGGATCTTTATCGAAGATACTGTACGTAGTTTGTAGGTATGTCCTCGAAAGAAAGCAACAATCGTCGGTGTGAGAAAAGGAAACATTTAAATGGAAGAATGACCTCGAACAAAGAATAGACAAATGAGGATCATCACGAACATGCTAATTTTATTATTAATAGAATCATTTGCCGAAAATTCGTTACTGCTTACAGCAAACTATCAATTCACTTCTTTTGAATTTTTTTGCGATGGCTATGAGAAAATGTGAAAAGACATCGGATGATCAGTGAGAAACTCTAAAATTGGCAATTGGTTCCTTCACGTAGATAACCCCATTACACAAATGCTGAACATCATCTAATTAAATAATAACTCTATGGTCTATGGGACCTGGAGGTTCAATGCTGTGTTCACAAAAGCTCTATCCTTAGTCAATTGGATCCAGTTTCTACTTTCTATTTTTATTTCTGCGAGATCTATCTTAATAGTGTCCTCTCATCTGTGCCAAGGTCTTCCGAATGATCGTTTTCCGATTGGAATTTCAGTTGCAACTTTGATACTGTTCCTACTTTCTTCCATTCTGGCTACCATCACCTGCCCAACTGAGCCTCCTAGATTTGAGGAAACAATGTTTGGTGAAAGGTATAAATTATGTCGTTCTTCGTTTGGTTTCCGTCATTCCCGTTTCTCTTGGGTCCGATCTTCTTCTCAAATACTTTCAGTCTACGTTCTTCCCTCAGAGTAAGGGACCATGTGTGGCAACCATACAGAACACCAGGCATAATTATCGTTTTAACAGAATTCGCAACGACAAAAGATTTTGAACTGAATAATAGCACGGATTTCCTGCTTTAAGTCGACATTTAATTTCTTCGTGAATATTGTTTTGATCTGTTAATATTGTCCTAGATATTTGAAAGTATATACCTTATCGAAAGTATTATTTGATGTTTTAACGCATCCGTAATTTGCAGTATTACGATCCCGACGAACTCTCATGTATTTACTTTCACAATAATAATAATAATAATAATAATAATAATAATAATAATAATAAAGCCTGATATGACTTCCACCTCTTTCTCCAATTTTGCCAATACTCAAAATGAGATTGAAACGATGATTTTCATATCGAGATCTAGGAACATTCACAGGTGTGTTTCAACAGTTTTTCGGAAAATGACTTCCAGGCACCCCAGCAGTGAAGCAACAGTTGAAATAGAGATATACATGCAAAAGAGGGTTACTTCAAGGATAAAGACGGCCATTTAGGCCACTGTAAGTTATATTTTTACAGCATCACTCGAAAAATATTTTAAAAAGCAAGCTGTATCTTCCATTTTACAGAAGGTCGCTTCATCCTGATGGTAGTGAATTGCACACGTCTGCCCTAAATTTTAAAATCTCTTTCCTACTACCTGTCATATTCAATATGGTGTCTCTAGAATTGAACAATTGCATGACATCGGAGCTTCCATTGAGCAGAGTCTGAACCAGTTTAGCCCACTCGTGCACTCGTACTTTGCACTCCCTCAAGTGTCGTGGCACGGGTTTTGTGACGTTCCGTTTTAATAGACAAAGGCACACAAAAGCTCATGGGTGATGCATGTGGAGATTCAACAGGGATGTGTCTAAATGGGATAGCGTTGATACCTGCCTCCTGTTCCATACGAGCCATGTATTCCACCTTGTTTTGCCAATGTAACTGCTGGTCTTGATTTGGTGGATATGGACTTTGGCAGTTTCACTGTCGTACAAAGCAGGGGCGTATTGACAACATATAGAATGTGGTGCATATAGTAAGCACCATTTACCTTTACACTAAATGCCACTCTATGTGTAGTAAGCTGAACTTAGTACAGAAACTCGCCAGTACCATAAACCCTTGAGATACTTTACCTGCACGTGCGACCTCACTGAACGTGCTCAAACAGACCCATGCTTCATCTAGGACGATAACACAATGCCATTTATAACGCGCTAGGTAGCACTCACACGGACGTTTGCATGCCACTTTGTGTTAGGCGATTTGCCTTAGTAGTCATTACCGTACTTTAGCAATGACGTCTCGAGTGGGTATAGGAGCTAGTTGCTCCTCCTATGACTTTTGATGAAGCATTGTACTTCAAGGATAGAAAACATTACGATAAAATGATGCATGCATCCCGTTATCAGACACTGTAAAACTTTGCACCTACACTTCTTTATATATATATATATATATATATATATATATATATATATATATATATAATTGCATATACAGGTAGCTATAGTTTACATCGGAAAGTGTTACTACGTAGTCCTCCCAAAACGGAACTCTTTTCGGTGGCATGATGATTGCAAATACCCTTATTCTCTCCTAGCTTATAGATAACAGTCCGCTTCACGTGTGATGTGTACGATATGTACCTGACGCCTACAATTCACTACCAATGCCTACAATTCACTAAGAATGAAACGATCTTCTGTGTCATTCAGGTTATTTTGAGTATGGAATATACAAAGGTATTAAGTGAGTGTACTTGCCCAATTGTCATGTCTTCACATCACATAAAAAGATAATAAAATAATAAAAAGAACACAAGAAAAAAACAAAAAGAACGAAAATATCATATCATTATCCCCCCCCCCGTGCTAGTCAATCATCTTTGTTACATGAATATGTATAAATCTTACGCTGAGTTCCTGTCTATATATTTGTTGAATATTATCATTTATTTATTTTCAGAGGTGGAAGCGATGGAAGATGGTCGTCAGCTTGATTATCGAGGGACAGGGTTTGACAATCCAGCACTAGAAGAAGAGTATTTAGGAACAGGAAGCAAACATTTAGATGGAAGGGACGACAGAAATGAAACTAGAATGTGATCTTCCTTAGAGAAGTATTATTGTTATTATTATTAAAATAAAAATACGTATTTAAGAAAAAAAAGAATTTCGTGATTTCATGAAGAAGTAGTGCATCAGATATCATTAATTATATTATTCATGGACTATGCATAATGTAAAGAAAAGAATTACAGTTCAGAAGAATCGAAATATCACAACGTGTCTAGTCTAGATCCTACATAATAATTTATCAGTAATGTTAATATACACTTACAAAAGAAGCTACAATATTTTGCTAGAATCTTAAGCTCGAATATTTTGCTTAGTAAAAATTTATTTCTCCCACATTTAAGACTCTCTATATTTTCTTTCGAAGATATTTTAAAAATTATTATGCCTTATTACTGCACACTCTCTTAATTGCACACTATTAGCACTATGCAATAAAATAAAGTAACATTTCATTACTGATAGCAGCAGCACGAGGAAATAATTTGTAACAATGATAAAAACCTTACTTCACGTCTCCGAAAACCAAATGTGGATAAAAACTGTTTTAAAAGTTGCTTGCCACAAACTATTGAGTTCTTTGACAGTACTCAAAAAGCCAATTTGTGTTTTTGTGCAGTTTTTATTCACACTATTATTATTATTTCTGCCTTGCTTGTTTCGTTTAACGATGTTATGTATAGGAACGAAACATTATTTATGTAATTCATGTTTTGGCTTGTGGAGACTTGTCCGGTAAGATTTTTTATTATTAACATTTAATTACAGTGAAAGAATAAATGAAAATTGTGACGTCATCAGATGGAAAAGATATCGTTAAAATAATAAGAATGACATTTTATGTATTGTGTACAATAATAAAGAAATGGTATTGCAATCAGCCTATTTTGCCACAGCAAGTAAGGTAACCAATTCTGAAATGGAAATGTTTACACTCCTGCTTTAGATAATATTATATATATATATATATACTTCAACCAAAACAACTACTTCCTATATTTGAAAATATGTAGTTAATTTAAATGCATTTATTATACATAAGCATTATGGTCGTTTAAATGAGTGTAATATGTTTTGGAAGGATCTGACGACTGTAGCTCAATATAACCTTAAATGGGACAATCACGAGTCAGTGTAGTCTCCATTTTAGAATACTTCGTTGCTTATAAAAATTATACGGTATAGAGGTACAATTGTGTGCAGTTTTATTTCAATAATTTATTTACTACGGTATAAATACTGTTAAAAATGCCATATTTTAAAGAATTTTGACGAGATAATGTTATAATAAACCAGATGCTTCTCGGAAACACACAATTGTTTTATTTGTAATGACTAATTCAAGATGAAAGTGGTTAATTTTAGAATCACTATTTAGCAGCGCTCAATATTTTTTTATGTAGTTATTTTCTCTGTTATAACTAAGTTTCAATAAAAAAAATACAAATAAAATACAAGTGTTCTTATTGTTTTAACCTTTCTTTCATGTTATGGAACATCGTAGTGAAGAAAAATATTAAAGTGTCAAAATTAATTTTCTTTTCACCTCTTAGAAAATGCCTAAGTTTTAAAGAGAATTTATCACTATGTAGAAGGCCAAGGAGTAGATTGAGTAGCATAGAGTATGTAACTATTCAGGAAGTGGACTGAGTAGCATAAAGTTAGAGCACCGATACGGAAAGCATGACACCCGGGTTCAATTCCGTCTCACTAAGTTTTCATTGAGCTTGCACCTATAGGAAACATGTTGTACACAGTATGTCGGAAAAATAACGGAACTTTTTAAATTAAATAAACGAAGTAGGCATTTTATGATCTGTAGTCCTTTTTATTCAAAATACATCCGTTCCACAACAATACATCACTGGGCATGTGTTACCATAGAGTTTTTAATGTCCTTTTTCGGAATCGCCTCAATGACCCTCGTGGTGTGGACGTGTGGAACAATGTCATAAAATGTTCCTTTTATGGCCAATTTTAATTTTGGGAATAAGAAATAGTCACACGGCGATAAATCAGGCGAATACATAGGATGTGGAAGCACTCATATTTGTTTTTTAGCCAAAAAGTCACGAACTGCAACGGTTCTGTGACATGGTGCATTATCGTGCAATAAAGACTAACTGCCTGGCGTTCAATACTCAGGCCTTACGCAAACGATTCGCTTCCACAAACGCTCCATAACATCTCACAGTTGAATTCGCAACGTGGGCAATCATATCACGCATTTGTTCCAGCAACTCATCACGATTTTTTTTTTTTTTTTCTGTCTGGCTTTGGATCGTCTTCCAAGGACTCATGACCGTTCCGGAATCGCGTATACCACTTGAACACACGAATACGAGATAAGCACTCATCACCATACATTTGTTTCATCATTTCCAATTTTGTATAAATATTTTACCTAGCTTGATACAATATTTAATATTGGCTCATTGTTTCATCGTGTTTTTGTGACGAAGTGACACCAGATACACTCACTTTTCTTGCTATAACTTGGTACTCCGTTAATTGGTCCTCATAATTGTGGTCTCGATTTGTTGAGCAAATATCTAGCTTCCCGATGATATGTTGCTTCAATAGATGGGTCTAGTGGTTATCTGTAAAGAAAAAAGTTCCGTTACTTTTCCGACATACTGTGTAAGAAAAACCAGTTGCTTTTTCCCATTTTGTCACACAATATAGGTGTTAAACTGAATCCACGTACAGCAAGAGTACACTTCATATGGTCTGAAAGTACAAGCACTTATCTCAAGAGTAGGGTTGTTAAAGAAGTTGTTGACTCACAAGCACGATAAGCTGAATATACGAAGTCGATTCTTAGCCAAGTCCCACATTTTACTGTCAATTTTCGTTGAAAAAAGATTAAGTTAATTTAAGTGGATAATTCCTACACTAAGAGCCTATAGTGCAGTGTACCGGTTCGACGTTACATACGCTTCTTCTTTTTCTTTGAAACGCCATCTTCCACGAAATATTTTATTTTCATTTCAGTTTTCCCTTGTTTTGTTTATTGTTATTTAATATATTATTCCACATTATAATGTCATTATCTTTGTAATTAATTTCTTACGTAAACATTAACGTAAACTTTTATATATTATGTTACTTGTTTTATAAATGATTGATTTTGTTTGACAACTAGTGAAACTCAATGTATCAAGTAAGGAAAGAAAACGAAAGGAAGAAAATACATATATGACATATGTAAAATATAACGTATATATATTAACAGAGTGTTTGTAAGCTTTTGTTGATTTTGAGATCAAACAATTCAACAAACTACTACATGACAGGTATGGATATGGACCTAATACTATGACGCAAATTATGACTTACTAATTGCATATTATCAAATGTCTGATGTCATTCTATCAAGACCTGTAACAAACTGAACATGTAGCAATATTCTCGACTATAATTTAAGGAAATAATAATTTAATTCAAATTCAATGGAAAATAAAGTAAAATACTAATAATAAACGCATATAATATCACAATCAAAACATCGTCGACATATCTATACGGAAAAAAAGCTGAGAAGGCTCGAAGAACACTGCCAGTGGAACCTGCGTATTAGGGGATCTATTGAAATTGCTATATTGAGCTGTCACTTTTTATCACCGTATATATACTGAAAATGCAGATATAACAAGTGGATACCAGTTACTATTTAATACCAAAATGTTCACCATCCTCTTAGGTATTGATCAACACCAATATCATCTCTCTACGACTTGCAGTTCCCCGAGATATGGCTCCTTAAATCTCCCGAAATCGAAACTTTTTTTGGCCAATATCTCGGGAACGGTAAGAGTGACACAAAAAAAATCCATTACTTGCTTAGATAGTTTTTGATGCTCTATCGAACGGAAGGCTCAAAACTGAAAAATTCGCAAATAACAGGCACACACACAAACGTAGAGAATTCAGTAACGAACTTTTAAAGTTCGTTGACTAGACACTGTTTTAGTTAATTTCCATCGAGGGAAAAAAGCGGAAGAGGGACAAAAAGAAAAAAAAAATGTTTATAAGCACCTAAATAACAAAGGTGAAATTGACCGCCAGGTCTGCAGTCTGCACTGATATAAAAAAAAAAAAAAAAAAAAAAAATTAAACATTTAATTAAGCTAATAAAGAAAAGATCAAGCAATTTACAGGTATATAAAAATACAATTACTGAAGACGAAAGCAAACCTCCGGAATGAAACTATTAAATCTAATTTATTGTAAAAATAAAAAAAAAGTATTCATGATCTGACGATCATAATAAGAATACTATTTTAAATTTACTTTTAGTACCTCATCAGACTGGCTATGCCATGACTAATTCTATTATTTGTCATACGAAATCAATAAATATTACTCGGATCAAGTTTGGATAATTAATTCCATGTCAATTGGTTTCTTCTGTTGGTTTAGATATTTGCAACACATACTGTTCTTGTTTTTGCATAGGATGATAATAAAACTCATCACTATGCTTAGATGGTACTAACATGAGAAATGACGTACCAGCTTTTCGTAATTAAAGACTCGCTGTAGGAAAGAATGTAAGTACCGAAAACAAAAGTTCCTGTAACAGCAGAAACAGAAGATAATAAATTGTGCCCAAGCGTTACAAAAAAGAAAATATTATTGCTTAGAAATATAACTTAGCATATAACGAAGTATGAAAATCTAACTAAGGCATAAAAGTATTACAAAAATAAAATAAATGAAACAATTGCAAGCTGACACTTACTTTGTTTTCTATAACGAGTCTTCAATTACGCTTCTAGTATTTCTATATATCAATGTGAAATATGAATTAATGAGTAATAAGATGAATATTATTATAATAATTAAGCGAAATATTTACATCTTTATGATACGACGATGTGAAACTTATGAAATGAGTTGATACGATAAAGGAAGGCAATACTGGGGTCTTGTATTAAACAGTTGTGTGTATATATACTTATTTCCATCTATTGTTTTGCACTGCTATTATTATCATCTGCTGTTATTATATACGTGTCATCCACCATATTTTAATTACCTAACCTACAATTGCATACATTGTAAATATATTTTAACTGAGCTAACCTTGTGCAACTGATACTAGACTTAATTTCTATTATCTTATTGAACCTAATCAAATTATCCGAGAACTGTAACTAGGGTCAAGTAATTCATATTAATTGATACACTTAAGGAATAGCATCCATCTCTACTTAAATTAGTTCAATGGTGACAACTACCTACTCACAAGGGAGATCTCTTTCCGCTCGACTTGTTCCTGAGACATCTAAGCCAATAATCCTGGTCTTCGAACTATTACAAAATAATAAATATTCCAACCAAAGATTACGACAAAACCTGAATATACAAAGAGAGAATTTTAAGGTAAATACGTTCGATAAGCAAGGAAGTACATGTCTATGCTCTAACAAATTACTTTTTCCTACTCTGGATTTTAAAACTCTCTAGAGAAAGAGGGAATGAAGATGCAGTATTAACACAGCAGAAATACACTTCTTGAGACACATGACCTGTGAGTGTTGGGAGAGCACATGCGATCATGCTCAAGTTACACGTATAAGGTAAAGTATGTAAATAACTTGCTTTTCCAGTATTACAGATATGAACAAACAAAAGTATTAAGCATATAATAATTATGATATTCCATAAAAGTGAAGTACAACCGAAATATACTTATTTAAACAAAGCAATTGATGTATTTTTAATCTTATTTCGGCAACACTGATGAACTAATGGGTCCGTCCATGTCAAGTGCAGGAGAGAAAAATAATTGATTGCTTAGCTATTTTATAATGAAATAATTTTCTGTTCGTGGATTCCAACAAGATTACAGAAACTATTTTTTTTTTTTTTTTTTTATCGTTTTCCCAATTTCCATGGCGGACATTTTTGTTTGAAAACACGCACTGATCCTTGCGTTTTCAGGAATTTGCGTTAACTTATAATACAATTGGTGAACCCTAGGTTGATGAAACAAAAAACATTTTATTCAGGAAAGAACAGCCTATCTTATGTCCAGTAAATATTTAATGAAATTTGTATGCAAAATATTCCCAACCCACCTGAACAACTGACACTGAAATTGACACATTTGCGACGTTCGAAGGCATATCTTCCCAAGAAGAAAAATGTAATATCAGGCTAAATTGTGTGGGGCTGTTTAGCTATACACCTGAATATACTGTGGGACTGTGTAGCTAAATATACTATATGAAAAACGTAAAATAAACATTGAGAGTTGCTTCCATTACAAGTTACAATGTTTAAAAATCTGAAATTTTGATACATAAACCCTTCATTGTATATTATACTGCTGAATAAAAATCATATTTGAGATTTATCTACAAGTCAAGTTACAACATGTTAAAAATCACACAAAAAGCAGCATTGTTGTTTAAAGACAGCAGTAAGGACGACGTACAAATATGATTTTCCAAGTGCCACAGTTTGGAGACTACGTCCATGATTTAATTATCGATTGTTATGTTGTTGAAAATAAATACGTGAATTAGAATTTTTCAATTATGGTAGGATTTTAATGTTACGTCTAATGTTCATATTTTCATCAAAGGCATCTTGTAAAATATTATTCAGGGTATGCGACACAAATTTTAGCTGCATAAGTGATTTCTTTTAATATTTCAACGGCGGGGCAACCAGTAAGATCGCCACTTGTTAGTATGTAACTATTAATAGTATTATACAACATTGGCTAGATTGATCTACAAAAATACAGCTTTAGAAACCAATACCAAACTCCTAGTGAGAATACAATACCTGTATTTAAACTCAATGGCAAGAAATCATTTAATATGTCCACAATAAACTCCGTGACCGATTTGCAAACTGTGTGATAATTACTGGCAAAATGAGTTTTCAATGTTTTGCCATGTCAGAGAAAAACATTAAATGCTTTAATATTTCACAAAGTACAGAATATGAAGTTCATTCCGCTACAGAAGCTGTACAAATTACACTTCAGACAACAGATTATATGGCACAGAATGACATTAGTGACGAACATAAAGATGTTCCTGTAATATTTTACCATCCCGCAGCACTACTTTTACGAAAAATGAAAAACATCAGACTTGGGTGCCCACGGACATTGTTCTAAAGAAACTAAGTGCCTTGGGACTTACAACACCTACTACAAGACATGTAACATTACTCCCAAATTAAACAAAGTACTATCAAAACTTCTTAACGAATACAAATCACAGTAGGACTAAGAATAGGATCCAATAGTGAACCAGTTGAGAATGCTCCAAGAGCATTGCCAGAACGAACTTAAAAAGAATTAATTTTTCTTATTAACTTATACAGGCTTTATACCAATTGTTCAATCTACTTTATTATTATACTCATTCAACAATTCTTGTAATGTATCTATATATTTATAATTTCCTTGAGTACTAAATTTTTTCTACATGTTTTGTTTAAGAGTTCTGTTAAAACGTGCTACGATATGTTGTTTTACGAAGACATATACTCAAAATGGAGGATTAAAAATTGAAAAATTCACAAAATATCATCTCTCTATGACTTACGGTTCCCGAGATATGGCTTCTTAAATCTCCCGAAATCGGAACTTTTTTGGCCAATATCTCGGGAACTGTAAGAATGATGCGAAAAATTCCATCACTTCTTCCAGATAGTTTTTGATGCTCTATCAAATGGAGGGCTCAAAACAGAAAAATTCGCAAATAACAGACAGACACGCAGATATAGAGAATACAGTAACGAACTTTTTAAGTTTGTTGAAGATGAGTTGTAAAGAATCTAGAAATAATTTTGTTTGGGCCAAAAAGTTTTTTTTTTTTTTTTTTTTTTTTTTTTTTTAATTAATGGTATTCATCATATAAACTATATTATTAAATAGTGACTTAAATAGGCCTGAGTTACAGTGGAATTCGAACTTAATGAGACCATGAACAAGTTTCTGATTATCCACACTTTCAAATTATTCATGTTCACTTAACATTTGCATCATGTCAGATACTTCATGTAACACATGTACGTCTAAATGTAGTACGACAAATTAGTTAAGATCATATTATAATTTATTATTTATAAGCACATTACATTTTTCTCCCATATCATAATTTATTATTTATAAGCAAACTACATTCTTTCTTTTTAGGATTTTTACTGACTTATACATAAATCTCTAACATAATGTTTATAAGCAGTATAATACACAATATATGATTTATCTCTCAAAATTTCAAATTTTCTAACTGCCCATTGAACAAAGTTACATGGTGTCCTTTTTATTTTATTGTCTGCTTTTAAAACATTGTAACTTGTAACGGAAACAAGTCTCAGTGTTCATTTTCTGTTTTTCATATAAAACATTTAGGTAGTTACCTCCCCCCCCCAAAAAAAAAGCCTACCATTACATTTCTTCTATGGGTGATATGTCTTCGAACATTGCAAACTTATCAATTTCGATGTCGACTATTCAGATGGATTTAGACTATTTTGCCGCCAAATTTCATTACATATTATAACGTCGTCAATCCTGCGGCGAGGACCACCAAAATTATGTATAACGACAATCACAATATTTTATATGACGACACTTTTACAAAGGTCCTCAGTCAAATTTATATTTAGAACAAGCTACGAAAATCACATAAAACAGTCTATATGTCATTTAATTTTTCTTCTTTTTACTGTGGCACACAATTACTAAAATAAATACACACCTTTAAAGATTATGTGTATATCTTCCTTTTAAGATGGATCCGGAATTATATCATTTATTTACAATTCGTTGGTATGGCAACCTAAAGACAAAAACTCATCAAATCACAATCTCTACATAATAATCTTAGAATCAATTTGAAAATTCTTCTTCTTCTTCGAACTGGTTAGTGCGTATTTTAAAAACACACATTGCCCGGAAATATAAGAAAAGATATTAAAAATTATACAGAAAATACAAGATATCGTTACATGATGTCGCCCGAAGTATAGGACTTCCTTTTATTGAGTTTACAAATAAAAGAAAAGAATCCTGGATTATTAAGTAATACATATTAATCATTCGAGTTTTCGAATGCACCTCGTATATATAAAAATTACAATTTATATAAATATATATCATATTTATTTTAAGCTTTAAAAAATATCATTGACTTCATTATTTACATATTTTAACGATGATGAGGCACATTCGAAATTCGATTTACAAGTTATTTAATGTTACTTAATTTTAAGTCCTTTTCGGGTCCATTTAAATGTCCGTTACAAGTTAATAATTATTTACTTGGGCATAATGAAGAAGGTATTTATGATACTCATATGGTTATTCTTTGAATGAGGAAGGATCAATGGTATTCACGATATCTATAGAATTCACGATAAAACATGATGATTATCATCATGACAAAAATTAAAGTTACAGTTTGAACAAAAGAAGTTCTTATCAAGATCATAAATGTACGAATGAATGATCATAGAATTCAAAATGAAATGCAAATAACAAACAATATTATAACGGTATTTATAGTGAAGTATACTAACTAACTAACTAACTCTATGGCCTATGGAACCCGGAGGTTCAGTGCCGCGTTCACAAAAGCTCTCCACTGACTTCTATCCTTAGCTAACTGCATCCAGTTTCTACTTTGTATTCCTATCTCTGCGAGATCCATCTTAATATTATCCTCCCATCTGCGCCTAGGTCTTCCTAATGGTCGTTTTCCTATGGGTCTTCCAAGCAAGACTTTGAAAGCGTTTCTACTTTCTTCCATTCTAGCTACATGGCCTGCCCACCTAAGCCTCCTAGACTTGACGACCCTAACAATGTTGGGTAAACCGTATAAACTATGTAGTTCCTCGTTATGAAGTTTCCGCCATTCCCCATTCTCGTTCCTCTTGGGTCCGAATATTCTTCTCAGGATCTTGTTCTCAAATACTTTCAGTCTATGTTCTTCCCTCAGAGTAAGTGACCATGTTTCGCAACCATATAGAACAACAGGCATGATTATCGTTTTATATATTTTAAGCTTCAAATTCTTCGACAGAATTCGCGACGACAAGAGATTTTGAACCGAATAGTAACACGAATTCCCTGCTTTTAGTCGACATTTAATTTCTTCGTGAATATGATTTTCGTCTGTTAATATTGATCCTAAATATTTGAAAGTATCCACTTTATCAAAAGTATTATTTAATATTTTAACGCCTCCACAATTTGCCGTATTACGGTCCCGACGCACTTCCATGTATTTAGTTTTCTCTGCATTTACTTCTAAACCCATGTCCCTGCAAGCATTTAATAAGATCTCTGCATTTATTTCTACTGTTCTCCTATCATCCCCTATTAAATTTACATCATCAGCATATGCCATCACCTGATGAATGCCGTTCAACTCTAGGCCCTGGTTGCTATCTTTGATTTTCCTTATAGCGTATTCCAGCACAAAGTTAAATAATAATGGCGACAACGCATCTCCTTGTTTCAGGCCATTTTCGACGTGAAAGCTCGTGGACAAAATAGTGAAGTATAACAAAAATCAATTGAATATATTCTTTCGGACGCCACAACATTAGCTTAAGTTACATACCCAACGAATTCATTCAATTTGCATTGAAAGTCATAAATCGGAATACAATCTTGCGCGTTATTTACATCTACAGTTCTCTTTCTTATTTTGAAAATTTATACCATCTCCGAAGTTTCCACGAAATCCAATTCGAATGAAATTAGATCTAATGAGTACATGCTTCTTAAGTGTGCGATTACTATTACTGTTGCTACCAAGATTAGGTTCGGTTACGCGATTACTATTACTGTTACTAATAAGGTTAGGTTTGGTTATCTTACCGGTAAAATTAGGTTCAGTTCTCATTCGTTTTACTGGTGGCGAAATCTCGTGTCTCCTAACGGATCTGCACTTGTCCTTTACACGATATCCACGGTAGTCTGTCCTACCACGGTTTCTGTTTCTTCTGTAATTAGGTTCGGTTACATTACCGGTACACATGAATTTAACATCACCTTTTACATTGGTATTACACTTTAATCTCACATAGACACTTCGAATTTGGTTTCGATTTAGGTTAGTACTGTATTGCACCATTGATGGATCTTCAAAATTTTGTAATGTCATACCTAGATGATTGAAGTTAACGCACTGCATCACGTTCGGTAAAATTACCATCTGATTGTTCATTACTATCATTTTGGTCTTTTCGTTGAATGAACATTTCAACAGTTCCGACTTACTCGACCAATCATTACAAGCATTGGTGGGAACACACGTTCTCTTTCTAAATTTCACGAATACTGGGATCAATTTTCTTCCTGCTACATGAACCAATGTCGTGTACATATCATTAAATGATTCTATTACAATTACTTCATCTCCAGAATTAATATCATGTTGAATATACTGGGAATAAAAGCAACCAATAGCATTCACTAGACAAAGGTAACCATAACTTTTCGCACATTGATACGTATCAAAATCTTCATTACATACAGTATCAGTAAAGCAATCAAAAACATTCGAATGAAAAGAAAAGTTAGGATAATCTGATCCAACCAATACCGCAGTATGTTTTTGCGAAAACTCAGTAAATTTCACCAATGCAAACTCAAGATTTGCATTTTCTGTTGTTTCTATGGAAGGTTCAGGTTCATTTGTTTGGGTAGTGTAATCATTAACTATAGTTTCTACCACTTCGATAGAATTTTGCATTTCGGTGAATCTGCGTGTGATTCGTTCGTTCCATTTTAAGGTCACTTTGTTCAATTCGTAGGTTTGTCTGGTCAATTTTACTATTGAGTTGTGTCATTTGTTCACTAAAATCCTGCTTTAATTGTCCCATGTGTTGGTTCATTTGATCAGCAAAATCTTGCTTTAATTGGTTCATCTGTTCTGTTTGTTGATCCATTTTACTGTTAAGTAGCTTCGATTGTTCCATTTGTTGTTTAATGAGATCGGCCAGGTCAGAAAAGCTCATTTCCCTGTTGCCATCTGATGCAGATGTATTTTCAATATCAAGAAGACTCATTTTGCTATTTCTAAGAATTTTTGTGGTACTCCTAAACAAAGTATGCTCCGTTTTGATACCGCTTTTAACGAAATTACTATGGAGCCTTAAAGTCAATCTGCACACTTGGGTTTTACTGTTTAGGAGATTGTCTACTAAACTTCGTCAAAATCTCCTAAGGTTCCTGGTGGCAAACCACCAAAATTTATGTAAGGTCCATAACATATAATCCTTGGCGGAAATCACCAAAATTTATGTAACGTCGTCAATCCTACGGCGAAGACCACCAAAATTATGTATAACGACAATCACAATATTTTATATGACGACACTTTTACAAAGGCCCTCAGTCATATTTATATTTAGAACCAGCTACGAAAATCACATAAAACAGTCTATATGTCATTTAATTTTCCTTCTTTTTATTGTGGCACACAATTACTAAAATAAATACACACCTTTAAAGATTATGTGTACATCCTCCTTTTACGATGGACCCGGAATTATATAAATTATTTACAATTCGTTGTTATGACAACCTAAAGACAAAAACACATCAAATCACAATCTCTACATAACTTTAGAATCAATTTGAAAATTCTTCTTCTTCTTCGAACTGGTTAGTGCCTATTTTATAATCACACATTGCCCGGAAGAAAAGATATTTAAAAATTATACAGAAAATAAGAGATATCGTTACAATATGTACTGGACATTATACAGGGTGTTCTTTCCTGAATATAATGGTTTTTGTTTCATCCACCTAAGGTTCACCAGCAATGAGTATATAAGTAACGCAAATTCCTACAAACGTATGAATGAGCTCGTGTTGTTAAACAAAAATAGCTGCCATCGGAATTAAGTAAACGATAAAAAAGAGAAATTTTAAAAAAATTGGTTTCTGTAATAATGTCGGAATCCACAAAATAATAATAATAATAATAATAATAATAATAATAATAATAATAATAATAATAATAATAATAATAATAATAATAATAATAATAATAATAATAATAATAACAATTTTACAGAAACCAATTTTTTTTAAAATACAGAAACCAATTTTTTTTTAAATTTCTCTTTTTTATCGTTTACTTAATTCCGATGGCAGCTATTTTTGTTTAACAACACGAGCTCATTCATACGTTTGTAGGAATTTGCGTTACTTATTATTATTATTATTATTATTATTGTTTGATTTTAAAATGGTCAAGCAACCCTCATTGGCTTACTTCAAATAGAATGACCCTAATATGAATCTGGACGGGCATAGAAAATCCTGGACAATGTTTTAAAAAAGAACTTGAGATTGTTTACAGTTTAACAGATCCTCTTTACGCCGTCGAAAGCTGGAGAATCGATATAGTGTACAAGTTACATCATGAAAAGCACCAGTACATAAAGAGTACCCTCACATTGTTACAGTAAAACAAAAATCATTAAATCTGCAGTTCTTTAAAACGAAATCGCTCTAAACATTTCTCCACACAACTACTTTTAGAACCCTTGCACCAAAAGTGCAAAAGTGTTTATGAACTGATTCGATCTTCATCTATCCTGGTGAACAAAGTTACAAAAAATAACTGTTTCATTTATGTCCTTAATAATTACAATCGAAGCAGTTTGTGAAAACAGTTATTTTATATTTACTAAATTAAGGTAAATTTACACAAATTTTAGGATACATTTATTAAATATTACCTATTATATAGATATTGAATATTACATCACTTTCCACATGAATATCCTTTTTACATCGGATCTTCATCTGGACAATCGAGGTTTTCTTCGTCTCGACTATCATTCAATGCACTGTTGTCACTGTCTTTAGTTGTTGCCGTTGCATCCATTCCTTCTTCTTCCTCCTCTTCTTCCTCAACCTCCATTTCAAACAACCTCACCCTTCGCCGACTTTCCGATAAAACAACTGCAACTTTTCGACTCCCGCTAACTGCAAAGCATGACGCAACCATGTTTTCAATAGTACGAAATATACCCGGTTCTAACAACTCACTACCATCCACGCGAGGCACTCCCGACATTGGACGAGATCCAAAAGTACAATTGTTTAGCAATATGGTATGTTTCATAGCTACTTTTGTAGGAAATTGCACAAAGATAGGGGATTTATTTTCTCTCTTTTGCTGAAGAAGTACTGAGAGAACATCGGATGAGTAAAACTGTATGTCTAAAACATGCAAACTGTTCTGTTGATCCTCACAATTAGGTTCATGAAAGTGAAAATAGCAACACTTTGGGTTGATAGAATCATCTACTTGAGATTTTGCAGGGATTTCTACGAAGTAATATCCCTCAGCTGGTTGCTGAGTAGGGATAAACGCAATTAGCAGCTTTTGGTCATCGGGGGCATTCACGTGTGTTATCTTCATTTCCGTAGGATGAGAAACATCGAGGAATTTTAGACTTCTATTTAACTTAAAGAGTTTTCCAATACATAATTCTGGTTGTTTAAATATTTCATCAATTGCATTTTTTAAGTGTTTATGTTGCTGGACAAGGGACATATGCTTGAAATGAGGGAAAATAGATGGGTGTTCCGCTAAACATGTGTTCTCACTTAATAACTTTGACCATGGATTATTATCCGTGTCTGGAGGAAGTGTTAGGTCCTCATCAACTAAGTACTGTCCAAGTCTTTCAAGGTTAAAACGCGACTTTGGAGCTTTCTCTGTTGAAGATTCTGACGGCTTGGATAAGTTCATGCCATCAAAATTCTGAAGGAAATCGGCGATAAATGTCAAATCTTGTTGGGTGATTTTTGTTATTTCTGCTGGAACACGCTCTTCCGATAATCGAAGAATCACCACATACAACCAACGAAAAAAAGCTTTGTAATTTTTCATTGAATTATCAATAACTTGTTGTACTTCAGCTGCTTTAATCATAAATGAACCAGCAGCTGATAACGCTTTCCGAATGGTTTCTTCATCGATTCCAAGAATACTAAACCTATCATCACGTCGTGCCATGCCCTTCAATTCAGTTAAGTGATACACAAGACTTTGACCAACACTATGAAGGTGTTTCAGAACCAATTTCTGTATATTAGAGTAACTTAACTCTATGGAATGACCTAACTTTTTCAAACCTTTCTCAGTGAGATCATGTAAAAGAAACATACTCAGTTCATCTGACGGAACACCAAACATAAGTAAATCAAGAAAATCCGCTGAAACCGAACCTTCAGGAACTCTTTCAGCATATGATGCTAATTTTGAGTCCATTTCTAGCAGAATATTCTCCCATGCTTCTGTAATAGATCGCATGGTTTGTCCCAAATAGCTCATTAAACTAACAATATGTCCATGTTCTAAAGCAAGCATATGCAATTCTTGTGACCCAGACGCTAGTATAGGCGTATCTAGCAAAACCAATACAACTTCACTAGTCTTAGAATTGTCACTTTCGATTTTTGTACCCGTACTTTCTTTACTTTCATTATCCTTACCAGCGGAGGTATGGCAAGCTACGAGAACGAACAAAACGTTGAAGTCTTCAGACAGATCGGCATCAAGCACAGAACACTTACATCCCATATATTCTTCCAAATCCACTACTCCACATGGAAAAAGACCAAACACAGTAAGATGTAATTTCCCAGTTTCTGTTCCAACAAGTAATATGTTAGAATTGGCTTGATCTTTTATCTTTTTGGCATCCTCCAAGTTCTCCTCAATGCATTTATTAATAGATCCATAACTTCTGGCGAGGGATGGCAACTTCGGCAGGAAATCACTAGCATTATCCTGTAACATAATAAATATTCCTCAACTACAATGCACATTACATTTAGTTTACACAAACATTTAACTGCAATTATATTCCAAACACATGAAAATATTTTAATAAATGTTGTTATATATATTTTTTTTATTATCACACTAGTATTTCTATATATATTCTAAAAGTTTTGTTCAATTACATACTGAGCCTGTCATCAAAATTTACGTTCTCTATCCTTTATTTCTAGCATATATTTTGTCGGCATTCCACCACTCCGACAGATGATGTTCCAAACTCATTTACATTCATTTGTATCCATTGTCCAGGCTCCACTATCGATGGATCCCTAACTTTTCTTTCGATTTGCGTCAATAATCGTTATAATCACTATACTTTAATACAAGCTGTCATATATATATATTAAGATGGATTAACTATTACCTCAAGGTGTCGTGTAATCCTAAGAGGGTTGCTGCATTCCTAGTATGGTTTCGGCAACCAATCCTTTGCCTTCAACAGCCACCTTTAGCTAAAGTTCGAAGATGAGGCATAAAAACGGATAGATTTCATTGAAGTGTGAATGAAATAATATACGTAGAAGACTTGATGCCGGAATACTAGCGTATTACTTATGTAAAATCGCTTGTAAATGAGCGTAAATCCTCATGTGAAGTTTTTAAGAAATCGACAAACCAACTTTTTTATAAACTTAAAAATCGATGCTGCACGATAGCCAAGCTACCTATTAAGACGAAATACTAATCAAGCTCTCCATTACAATGCTATCAACATGACAATATACAGTATTGTTAATGAGAAATAGCCTTAAATTATGATTAATCCTTAAACTTTCATTTTTGTTTAACTATAATACTGTACAAAGACGTGACATATATTAACCAATAGATCACATCGATTTTAATTTAATTTCCAGTTTAGTGTCCCTTTCAGCAGTGAGGCTATATGAGACGTGGACCTACAGGTTAAGATTAGGAACTAGACTTCTGGGCTTTCGGCATCTATAACCATGTTAGCCCGTCACGTATAAGGGATGACGTCCCTCGGGGATCACACTATCCGAGGAAGGGGAAGAAAAAAAAGAATGGAGAAGGAAGGACGCGGACTGGGATTTGTATGTTGGGTACCATCCCGGCATTTGCCTGGTGAGTGAGGAAAACCCACGAAAACCTCATTCAGGATGGCTTACCTGAAAAAGGCCGACCGAGTGAGGGTAACGTGGGATTCAAACCACATGAACTGCTGGGAATCGAACTTGGGCCTCCCACGTCAAAGGCGCCTATGCTAACCGCTTAGCCACAAGGGTGCTGTAGATCACATCGAGATAAACAGAACTATATGCTTGAAAATCAATTTTGATGTAATGTCATTGGTTACCAATCTGATGCAATTCATTGTTTCTATGCTGCTAGGATTAGTTATTTATGTATTATGTATGAAAAATATACTGTTACGTAGCAGCTTATATATGTACTGCTGTTTGATTTTTCATAATATTTACACACATACTCTTTAGCACACATATTACTTGTAAACATTCAACAAAAAATATATTTCTGGTTCTTTATTGAATGAACCTAGTATATGACCTAAACTTACCCTTTATACCTTTAGGTTTTATACATTGTGCATTTATGTCTGCTCATCTTTATCAACTTTTTTTCTGCGTTGCTGGATCTAGATGGATTAAATACAAGAAAACTAGACGTGGACGATAGCAGAATGCGCTTTTAGCAGATTTTCTGCAGAAAGTAAGGAAGCCTTGAGTAAAAAAGCAGGGATTGGAGCTCAACAAATCTCCTCTGGGCACACCTGGGAAAAACCTCTGTAAAGTGCTACGCACTCAAATGAGGCTACTTATTGTTCTCGCTTTCTGCCTACAACGGAGTTCATTTTCTGCCCACAAAGGTGTAGCAGCATGCAGAGGTATCCACATAGACGCTGTAAAATAATTTTTAGCTTGTCTGGGACGCAATAAGCAACGCCACTATATAATAAAATTAGCCTGTTCGTGCTATGCACGTGTATGGCCAGCTTGGACAAAATACCACGCTCGTGCTATGCATGGCCTTCAATGTGTTAAAGCAGAAATCTTCATATTAGACCTAGTGTGCACGAAGGATATTCAAGCAGAAATCTTCATATTAGTGTGCACAATGATTATTAAAGCAAGACTTTTCATATGGATGTGTACAAAGGTTAAGGCCATCCACTATTTAACTATCTATCATATTCTCACATGTTCATTTTGTTGGATTTTAAATATATTAAAAAACAGCAGATAAAAGGTTATTTCAATGAAGTAAAGAATTACAGACAGCAAATTTTTGAATGAATTATAATTGAAGAAAAAAAATAAGAATCACGCAATTTTATTAGGGTGTGCACAGAAACACCCAGCACACACCGTAGCTACGCCTATGATTAAGGGTTATCATTTAGAAACTCCCTTTTACTTATTAACGTTGATTTTACTCTCTAAATATTGTTTTACACTAGGTTAAACACTATAATCCACTAAACAGATTAATTATTGTGAATATATATACGTTGTAACCTGAAAACACTGAAATTTACTTAACATATTGATTATTATGAATATACAGTTTTATGTTGCTTCTTTCAAAATGTAAATTCTTTTTTTTTTTTTCTATTTTGTTTAGTTTTTTCTGTTTTGTTATTTTGTATAGTTAATAGGTGCTAGGTGCTATTTAGTAATACAAATAAGTGTTTTATGATATACTTTGTCGTAAACTTGTGTTTTATAAGAACTACACACTAGCCATTAAAAAAAAAAAAAAAAAAAAAAGTGAACCAAGAGTTTCCAACGATGCATAAAAAACTGTTCTTAACAAAAGTCTCCGACTAGATTGAAATGTACAATGAATGTATAAAATCTTGAGGTAGGAAAGTAGGCTTATGTTTCTTACGAATATGTACCCTATAGCCTCAATCAATAGGCAAAACCTTGTTAAGTGCTATAATTACTAACCTGTGATCGAATGTTTGAGTACTTCTTGGTTTCATCTTTTATTTTTCGGGCAGATAACGATTCATCTTCTTTCTTTTCCTTCCCTTGAATCCAATTCAAACTGCTTATTGGTCCATCTACATGGTTCGTATGAAGCGTTTCAGCATTTTCAACATCTACTAGCAATACATCACCTTGAAAGAGGAATAAAGTTGAACAAATAATGAATAAAAGATAAAAGGTCTACAGTACTAACTTTTCTGTTTCACTGCTTCAACTTCAAATACATGAAAATTATGCAAGATTGTGATTTTCAGGAACCAGAACTTAAACTTTCTTCAGACAAATAAATAACTGTATATTGTACTTCATCAGCGGTATTTACTGATTTATGAAAAATATGAACAAACTCTCAAAATCCCAGTACAGCCACACACTCTCTCACTCTTGAAGTAGGTGGTCTTTCATTTAGACCACACAATTTTTAACACAAGTTCTCATTATTGCTTGGACAATCCAGTTTCCATATTATGAACACCTCTAATAGTTATATTATCATTATATTAAGGGAAAGAGGAAACAACTGATTTTTAACACACCAAATCCTCTATAGGTGCGAATTCAATGATACATAGAATGAAGAAGTGCATGACTGAACTGAAACTCGAACCCGGGATCTTCGGCGTATCGTGCTCCATTACGCTACCCATTCTTGCACTTCTTCACTCTTCGTGTATCATTCAATTCACATTAATAATGGTTGTGTTAAAAAAAAGGTTGTTTCCTCCTATCATTAATGCGAAATAAATAAATTAAATATTTTGTTTTGATTCAAAGTAAACTACACAATATGTCGGGAAGACATTTGCACATGCCAATAGGCAATCAAAACTCGTTTTTATCGATAAGCAGGGATCACGCACGTATTCAAATATAGCCGAGTGGTCAGCGAGTATGCCTTTGGTGTGCATTATCATCGGTTCAATTTTCCGTGGGTGCATGGAGTTTTTGGTGTCGACTTACATGTAACGCAACTGCGAAGCGAATTTCGGTCTACAAAGCAAAACCTAATAATGATTGGAGGCAATGTACTGACCATACATAACCCAATCAAAATAGTCTTCTGGCTAACCACATTCTTCATAAATTGCAAGCCAGCTGTTCTAGTTTATTCTGACCGTTATACAGGGTGTTTGAAAACAATATTGACAACGTTTGGGAGGCGATTTCTGACACCGAGATAAGACAAAAAGTATAGACCAACCTGAGTGCACAAATGCTTCCTTTCGGAGTTATAGGCTGCCGAAAAAATGAACTTTAAGGTCCATAGCTCTAGAACTAAGGGACCTACCGTAGTCGGGTCAAGACTTCACTTAGGAACTAATATGTACCCTATCCAAATATCTAAGTTTCAGAATCCTTGCGGAACTTTCGCAAAAATTTTTATAGAGGTAGTTGGTGAGTACTTCAGATTATATGAACGTAGCCAAATTTCCTCTATAAAAACTGTTGCATGAGTACCTTAGGATTCTGAAATTTTGATACTTTAATAGGGCACATATTAGTTCCTACGTGAAGGCTTAACCTGACTACGGTAGGTCCCTTAGTTTTGGAGTTATGGACCCTTAAAGTGCCGAATGGAAGCATTTGTGCACCCACATTGGTCTATACTTTTTGCTTTATCTTGGTATCAGGAATCACCTCGCAAACGTTGTCGGTGTTGTTTTGAAATACCCTGTATATGTAAATTCTCGAAAACTCAAATCCAAAACTTTCTTTAAATCTACTTTTTACACGTGACTCTGCTACTTGTTTTTATCCTAACCTTGTCCTCCGCCGATATTCGAATCTCGATATGAGAAAGAAAGTAATTTACAAGTCCCGAAATGAAAAGAAATGAATATGCACATAAAATTTATTAAAAAAGGAAGCTTAGATATAATCAGTAATATTCTTATCTTTACACTTACTAGTACTATATGCAACAGCAAGTACTTTTCCATCTGGTCTCCAGGCCATTCCTTTGACGGTACCTCCTTCTTTAGGTGGGGGAAGAGACCAGACTTTCTGCCATGTCAGCCGATGGAGTGCTACTTCACCTGTTGAAGAAAATATGGCATTACAAGTACGAAAGTTAAACCGGTTAAGACTTTGTTATTAGCTTCAGCAATAAGCTTTGTGAAACCCATGTGTAGGCTAAAACAGTGGTTCCCAGTGGTCGCGAGGTTCCATACAGAGTATCACAGAAGTTCATACTTTGAAAATCATCACGCATTTAATAGTTAATTAAAATCAATTTTGAAATTAAATTAAATCTTTCAGTTTTACGTCCCACAATTATGCCGGTTAAGCTAAAGGAGACGGTGATTATGAGAAATGAATGAAATGGCGGAATGAAAAAAGTGGGAAGAAACGGAAGAACCCCGAGAAAACCCACGAGCACGGTGTTTGTCCACCACAAAGTTCACACGGCGCGAGCTGGACCGAACCCAGCGGTTCTCCCCAGCGGGCTGGGATCGAACGGTAGGTCCCCAGCGATCTGGGATCGAACCAGGGACTCCAAGCACCGGAGGTGAACGCTCTACCACTGAGCCACCGCGCCCCCTAAAATAAATTTTGAGACATATTGTGCCAAGCTTCAGCGGTAGAAACAATGCTCATATTACATCGAGACTTTAAAGAAACTTATAGATTTACACTATTATATAATTTCTGTTTTTATTACTAAGAAAATTAAATAAAAGTGTCGGTCCAGGTTCGATCCCAATTCTGGCCAAGTGGACTTTTTGGTGGACAAACACCCTGTGTGTGGAGCTTCTCTGGGCACTCCCGTTTACTCTCACTTTCGTCATTATCATCAATTATTCCTTAGCTTCGATGCATAATCGTGGGACGTTAGAAAAAAATCCACTCACGTTGACAAATATCGTGAACAATACAAAATAACTATATCAAATCTAATTAAATGGTCTCTCCAACTGAAGTGGCGCGTATAAAATTCCGTTTAAGGTTGTAGTATGGTTTGCCGCTGAAATAAATAAAAATCTAAATAAATATTGTTTAACAGCTAAAGATATGTGAATCAGTGAAATGTCGATGATAATTCCAGTAAGTGGTAACTTTGAGACGAATGGATGTTTTATCAACTGATAAACACTAAAGAAAGGAACAGTATTAGCAGCATCAATACATACGCTAACAATTGCTGTTCTTTTCTTCTTTCTTATGAAGGAAGTAACAAAAAAATCCTTTTGCAAATTGTTACTGTTAGTATTTTCTTATTTCCCTTCCAAAATAGTGTGTTCTCTTTGCCTAAAGATGGCACTGGAATGCTATTTTTGTTAAAAGGTTGCAGTTCCCTACTTTCACCCCAAAAGACTACCGTTACGAAAGGGAGAAGAGGGAGAAGTGTCCTCGCTGAAGGAAGAGAGTTCATCGCGAGAAACAGAAGTGAGCAGATATGGACAGTGCGCGGGTGGCTTTGTGTAGTGCGTAAAATTAACATTTCAATATAGACAAGCAATCTAATTTCTCATTGTGCACATTGCAATACAGCAATTAGTTATCAAGAACAATCAGCGTACATGGTTATTCGGCAATCAAGAGCGGTGCTGCAAGACAATGTGTACTTATCACATCTACTTCATGTTTCAATTATAAACAAACAAACAAACAAGCGATCAAGTGAAACAATAGATTCAAGTTTAGTTACTTTTCGTCTATTCATGAAAAATGTTGGAATGAAGTGACTGAATGAATAAGATTTCTTTTTGTGCAGCGTTTAACTAGTGTCAGTATAGAATTTGGAACTGTCGCGACTCTTAGTCGTAACGCAGTGTTTTCTTAATCCACGTTTATTTCAGATGTTTAGCATTTCTTTCAAGATTTGCATCTTCATTCAAAAACACTTTGTATACGAAAATGACCATCTTTACCCGAATGTCCATTGCCCTGTAAGTCAAAGAAAGCGTGGAATTGATTACAGAAGAACTAGTGGAGTAAGAAAGAGCAAGAAAACAACCTCGAGAAATCTCACATACATAACGTTATCCACCACAAAAACACAAGATTTTTCGATCGAATCAGGAAAATGAAATCTTTGAGTTTTACGTCCCACGCTTATGCCGGTTACAGCTAAAGGAGACGGTGATGATGAGTAATGAATGAAATGGTGGAATGAAGAAAGTGGGAGGAAACGGGAGAACCCCGAGAAAACCCACGCACACGGTGTTTGTCCACCACAAAGTTCACTTGGCGGGGGCTGGGATCGAACCCGAGACCCCAAGCACGATCGAATCAGGCTCTCTACCCTCCCTCCCTGTACATATAATTTTATCCAACCGTTTCCCTCGGCAGATTTTAAAGATAAACCGTTAATACCAGCCTATACCGGGTGTATAAAAGTCCGGAGCCGTAGGATAACTCCGTTATGAGAAAAGATACGAAAAAATAGGAAAAGAAGATGGAAATTAGTGGTATTCAATTTAAAATGGTGGAATTTTTTCCAATTGCACCAGCCGTTTGGGCTCTAGGTGTCCTATGTTAAATGAAAAAGCAACGTTGCCCGTTTAGCAGGCTGTTCCCTTAGGCTCTCACCACACCAAGAATACAGCATTGTTAGGAAACCGATTTGAAGTGTTCTAAGTTCCCTCATCGGGGTGTCTACTAAAATTCCAAAATGAAATTACGTGACCTTTTCTTTATCAAACCATAAGATTTCGTAACATTCAAAAACTAATAACAATACCTATATTCTTTAGCACTTATTTTTATCTTATCTCTACTTTCAAATGCTGTTCCTTGGAGCGATGCAAATCTGGTGTCTTCTCTCAGTTGAATAAACTGGTTAGAAGCGTAAGTGATTTCGGCGGTACGATGCGATTTGCATCGCCACTGCTCTACGATGCCAGCTGAAAGACAGTCTTAAGAGCGAATTTGGGTGTGCATTACGTCAAATTTTCATGCATGCGATAGAAGCGTGCTTTGCTTGCGATTTGATAGCGTCTAAAGCCAACCATAACATATTTGGCAGTAAATTTTGACGTTTCATAGAACAAAATTTTCCAGTCTCTATTTATATTTGTACAGCTAAAAAAATCGTGACCCAAAAGCTAAATTTCGTGACTTTTTCTTGACTTTCACGGCTATTTTCTGATTTCGTGACCGACAGACACCCTGCTCATACAACAATTTGCACATTCAGCGGTGTCATTTCTGTGTACTCTTATGCTCGGTCCGAACTGTCGCGTTGCCTTCTGGCCCGCAGTCAAATCATGTGGGATCCATCGACCCAATTTATAATGTTTTCCAAGTTGATGGACGTGTTGCTGAGTAGTTTCTCCACTCACACTGAATTGTAGTCCCAGTTCCTCACACGTCTGGCCACTGTTCACTTCAATTTTTGCCTGAAGATTTTCATTTTGTACATGTGCTGTTCTTCCGACACGTGGTGCGTCTTCGAATGTTTCGTCACCGTCCTTAAAATTGTTAAATCACCACTGCGCTGTCCGTGTAGTTACGATACCCTCACCAAAGGCCTAGCATATCTTCCGACCCACTGCAGCGGCGTTTGACCCCAGTTTGAACTCGTACAGCATACACACCCTTATGACGCTCTATGGAGATCCCATGTTCACTCTGTTCTTACTCAAGTTCATGATGTTAACTGAACTGTCACAGCCAGGTAGGATGTTGGTTAAACACACACCAACAACTGACTTTCGCCTTATCTCCATTCGCATTCAATTCACGGTGTGAGGCCCAATTGAACAAAGACCTCCACAAAAAGCGACAAAATTTTCTTTGTTACCTTTATATTATTCTTTTCTCGAATGCCTCAATTATTTCAACTGTGAAAATTCCGATTTCGAAGGTCTCTCAATTAAAGAAAAGCGTGTTTATAAACTGACAGAATAGGTATATATTCGATTATTAACAAGAACAAAAATAGCGTTTAGTGTTAGGTCTAAGAATTATAATTGGCCTTCTAACGCCTACTAGAAAATTCTAATTACAAGCTTCACCGATATTGAAAATTTGTGATTGCTACGATAGAATAAATGTGACGCTCCAATTTCGGAATCCGGAGTAAAACAAGCTTGACAGTTATTTAAGCATCGGGAAAAAGTTTGTATTATATTGGATCAGAATAAGAAACGAATTTACACCTGGAGAAGCACATGTTGCCATGCTATGAATATTCCATTGAAAAGTCCGCTCTGCTCCCTTTATTTTTTTTGACAAGCATTGCTGAACATGGGATACAAGGTGGCAACATTCTAATGATGTTCCTTTCAACAGAAATCCTCCACCTGTAATTACCACCACGGCGTTTATGATTGGCCCCTCTCTCTGTTACCTTAATAATCCCGTGATGACTTTCCTCTTCTCAACACAAATTTCCACGTAGTTTTAAACTGTCAATTCATTTCTATCTTTGATCCAAGCATAGTAACGCTACGCTGAGAATCAAAGAAACATTACGTACTTTAGTAATTTAATAAAACGAATGAGACATCAATGGCTGCTTGTAAAGATATTTACATAAGGTGAGATATTGAAAATTCATATATAAAGGAAGAGAATACTATGTATAATAAGGAAAATACAAGTTTAGTAATGTGGATTTAATTGTCCAATTATTCACGTGAAGTTATAAATCTCTTGGAGTATAATATCCGAAACTTAAGTAAGAACTGGATTCCATTTATTGAATTGCAAACCGTGATTCCAGCCAAGAGATAAATCATTAAATCGTGTGACGTAAATCTAGTCAATTAAAACTTAATCAACTCTCTATAGAAAGAGATTAATCGCTATACGCAAACAATTGAATATGTAACTCGCGTTACAAAACATGTACTTTCTTTTTAGTACATAATTTTTTCTTCCTCTATATTTCAATTTTCCATATTTTTCTTTTCTTTTTTCATGCAAATGCCAAGTACCTACAGACTTCTTCCATAATGTTTTCCCTAATTTACTCGGAGTCTTCGGAACACTTTTTCAATATAACTTCATTGTAAACTGTAAAATTATCATTATATAAGATACGTGCATACGTAAGCGAAAAAGAATTATTTTTACTTTTCTTCATTAATATGCTTTTCTTTAACGGGTTAAGTGCCAGCTATATCGCAACAAAAACATCCCCTATGACCAAAATGCATATTCTTCATTTCCGGTTTCTGTGTGTCCTTCTAAGTAGTAATTTAATCATTTTAGGTAATTCTGCAGTGTCGGTACTATGTAATATTGATACTTGTGATCATAGGTTAGCCTCACACGGCCCCAGATGGGGCGCGGACAAAATCCAAGCGGATAAAATCCAAGAGGACAAAATCCAAGCGGACAAAATCGAAGAGGACAAAATCCAAGCAAAATTCTGACAAGGCGGACAAAATCCAAGCGGATAAAATCCAAGGAACAGTATCATGTTTACAGCTGTGATATGTACACAGTAAGAGTGCAGATGAGCTTTAAATACTTATCACATCCATATGAAAGTATGTAAAAATATTATATGTGTACAAATACATTATAAAAGTATGTATTTTCTTTTCAATATATATACAGTATAATACATTTAAGACCTCGGCATATTATTGTGAGACCAATCATTGGAGTATTTTAATTCAATTCTTATGAGGTGGCATACAGAAGTCTTGATTTGTTTGTTGGTAGTGTTTTATGTATATTTCGAAACAAATAATTATGAAATATGAAGTGTGTATTTTTAATAATGTAATAATGTATGTGAATTAAATAATGTAAAAGTGTTATCTAGAAAATGGAAATGTGAAAATGTATCTAGACAAACTAAATGAAAATGTATATATTATTGGTTATTTTAACAATTGTAACTGAAGTAGATACTTTGAGGGTGGAGAAGTATTTTTTATATCTAAATTATATCTTTTTAATTTTATTTTTACTTTAATTCTCAATAAATATAATAGAATTAAGTAAGTAGTGTACTCTTTTTTAAGACTGGGCTGCTTTGCTGTTATTTGTTATCTCTGATATTAGCCAGTGCTTTCATTTTCTGGTTAACTTATGTGAGTATACTCTTTTTAGTCAAAATATTTCTGATCACCCTAAATTGGATTCACCTGGGCATCCTAGCAGTGACCAGACTGTTTTATGAGTAATTAAAGCTCATCTGCACTCTTACTGTGTCAATCTTACATATTTTATTGGATTTTCAGTTCTTTAAATGTAAATGAAATATTATTTCAATACACTGAAGAATTACAGACAAAACTTTAGAATGAATTACAATTGAAGAAAGAAACAAACATAAAATTTAATTAGAGTGTTCACAGGCACATACCACAGCTACGCACATGATACTGCTCCGTGGATTTTATCCGCTTGGATTTTGTCCGCCTTACCAGAATTTAGCTTGGATTTTGTCCGCTTGGATTTTGTCCTACACTCGCCCCAGATAGACTGACGCCCGGAATAAGCTTAGTGGCCGCGTGAGAACAACATATCACAACGCAAATTTTAGCCGATTGTATCCGGATTTTCCCGGGAAAATATGAACGCATAAGTTAGTAAAAATTTTGATATAGCGGCAACTTCTGCGCACTTTGTTGTTTTACTCCACGTGATTGTTGTCTCGGCTCAGTTTTGAGTGATTTGAATAATACATTAGATCTTTGAGTAATGTGGAAAGCACGATCTATTACTGCCACTTTCGCTAGAGACATGTAGGACCACGTTGGGTTCACAATTCCACAGGCCAAGGCTGTTTTAGGTACTACCAGACCAACTACTATACACTACAATAGGTTTCAATCTAAAAAACGAGATCAGTGAGTTACCACAGGCCATAAGTTAACAAGAGGTTTTGTAAGACCAACCTGGCACCACGTGGTCGTAAGGAAATATTTTATGTAAGACCAACGTGGTCTACGCGGCACTTAACCTGTTAAACTAATTTCTATGTACTGAATCCACCTATTGATCTTCAATACGAATTCTCTCTCTCACTTTGACATAAGGTAACAAACAGGAATGTGTTAAAATTCCATTAACCAAGTAAGGAAAAAAATAGTTTTTGATAACCTATATTAATTATTTTAACTTCATAGTTACTCAATTGCAACTAGTATCTGTACAAAGAATGGAAGCACGTATTCCATGAGTGTTTACTGTGACATAATAACAATTTTTCCTAATTCTTTGAACTTAGAATTGATTATAGGAAAGTTAAAAATCGAAATGTAGACGTACATTGGTGATATATAGTATTTCAAGCAAAATATTTGTTTATCATCATTACAGCGGAAATAAAGAACAACATATGCAAAATTACATTACATGGTTTAAACATAAAGATGCATAGGAAAATTTGAGGAAAACTACTTCTTTTATAATCTGTCCATATTTGCTACTGAACGCTATAGGATACATATACAGTAAAGCTGCCTTCATTCACACTAGGATCCTGTGAGCCGTTCATGTGAACCTACAATTTATCTTATAAATTGATCAAGACTGGAAAAATATTAATTTTACAGCCTGTTTCCTAAACTGAGAGAAGACGAAAGAAAAATTTTCAGTTACTTCAGGATGTCTGTATTTTCGTCTGACGAACTGTGTAATAGTATAAACAGTGCACTTCATCAGAGTAACACCAAAATGAGAAAATTTTCAACATCAAATATATGTACACTTTTCTCCATTCCAACTGAATTCACGCTCATGTGTGAAGGGCTCTTACAAGATTGCGTGTTATTTTATTCCCTGTCAGAAGCTCGCTCGAGTCAGCTACAGGCGGGGTGATCTTCATAGCAGCTCCGAGCCGCGGCTCATTTACACCGAAGCGCATGGTTGAAGGCGTACATTTAAGACAATATAAAGCTATTGTGATGCCAAAATGTCTTGAGCCGTGGCAAAAATGCGAACTAAAGCTCACACCCTCACACACCCACGCGTTGAGCCAATAAGGGTTCAGCTGTTGCTAAGCGAGAGAAAGCGAGTGGATTTCCTTCAGCCGATAGCAGCGCTTGCAACGGACGGCTAGAGATCAAGTCAATGTGGTATATCTTTAGCAGCTGCAGCTCACAGGATCCTAGTGTAAATGCTATCTTTAAAAACAGGCAAAACAGGCATAAATGGTTAATTGATCTTTTTTATATCATTTCTGCTCTCTCGGAGTCTCTTGAGTATCATTTCCTCTAGTTGCTCTTCATTCCTTACATATTCATCCTCACAGAGGATTTTTCTGAAATATTTGAAGAACACAGGATTCCGAAAACTATATGCGACATTCATAATGTAACATCTAATATTCAGAAACAGATTTCTGTAAGTCAAGAGTGCGAGAAACAACAAGTGAAACTACAAATTCATTAGTGTTCGAATATTCCTGGGAAATCCTCCTCGAAGATGTATATGTAAGGATCGAAGAGCAACTACGGGATATAGTATTTGAGACAGCTCCAGAGAGGGCCGAAATGATAAGAAACAACAATTAACCATTTATGGATACAAGATGATGGTCTGCTATTTAGTTAGGATTGTATGTTTACAGTCGTTGACAAATCTTTTGTATTGTTATTTAGGCTTTGTACTTTGTCTTTTTCAACCTGATAGTGAGCAAATGATTTCTGTTCGAAATATATTGACGTATTTTCATTAGAAAGTCGACAAGGTAAACCTACAAGTCCAACAATGTAGCCATTAACTTACCTCTGACATTGGACAAAGCTAAAAGATCCATTTTATTCGACCAAACAAGTAGCTCCACCTCTGTAGCGACATGCCGCTCCTCTAGCTGTCTCATGGCACTTGACGAGCACATCGTGTAAAATTACTTTAAAAGACAGTGCATTGAAGTGTTATCTAAAACACAAAGAATTAATTTTTAATACATCTTTTAATGACTCCAACTTTCAATAATCAACTGCGTAAAATAAAATGCAAAGTTTTTACTTTGGTCATTTCATTCATTTTATTAGATTCTTCGATTCAGTGATTTGGAACTTTAGGTTCCGGGTTTGAGGACGTATCTGCTCTTCTAGGTTCGTTACTGGTATCGAGTCACGTGGTGATTTACTGTTGCTTTCTGTTTGTAGGAAGTAGTGTGGATAAGACTTGACGTCATGATAGTGTTCTTCTTAATGTGGTCTTGCTTATGATTTGACCATATGTTTTGCTCCGTTGTTGGAGGTGCATTTCGCGCGTGTTGCTGTGCTATTTTCTTGTGTGTGTTCAGCTGTTTTCCTGGCGACACATGTCTAACGTGATGGATGTTATTTTATATTGGCTGTCAACATTAGTTTATGACAATGAAGTTAACACTCTTTTTTCGGTGTTTATTTGTACTTAGTGGTCAGTGGAGACATTTAACTGTGAATCTCTCCTCTAATTTGGACAATCCTATTAGTGGGGCATACATATAAACTATTGATAATGTTTGGTGCCATTCGAAAAGGAATTTGAACCGTAAACATGGTTAAGAAGGGGCGGGGTTTCAATTCGGCTATTATTTATGAAGTAGGATATTTTGTTTTACTTATAATATTGGAGAGAAATATTTATTCATGAACCAAGCTGCCGAACTATATTTACCACATTAAACTTTCAGGTATGTATTTTCAATTTGTATTTTAAGATACATAGTTGGTTCTGGTCTGTGGGTGCGGGGGCGAGTTCCTTTTCAAGTATATAATTATGTTCGTATGGGTTTTATTATTTTTTTAAATTTTAATTGCTGTTCAGCGGGGTTAAGAGCCGGCGGGAGTCAAGTGACCTTGACAAATCGAAGATATCGCAGTGCAAAGTGTTTCCTTATTTTGGCAACAGATGGGGTTGTCGCTGAAATGCCGTCAAAGCAAATGCACCCGTCCTTTTCCTTCGTTTTCCCCTGCATGTGGTCAAAGTTGGACAGCGTAGGAGGGGGATGGTTACGGCTGTAAATGGGACAGAAGAGTGAAATTCTTTTCTTTTGGCTAAAAGAGAAACAGAACTGAAGAAACAAATAAATAAGAGGGACCAACATGATATCAGCCGTCAGCTCCCTGTCAGAGAGCCACTAAAATATCTACAACGGTCACAAACATACCATAGAGAACTAAAGCACTTGTCGCCTGTCTCTTTCTCAAAGGATTCTACCTATGGTAAATAACAGAATAGTGCGGGAAGAATCTGATATAAAATGAAGAACCATGCCAATATTAAAACACACACACACACACACGGGAGAGTCGATATTCTAATTTATTTAGAGCCTTCGTGGTTAAAAAAAAAAAGAACTTGGAATTGAAAGGCAGAAAACCCAGACAAAGATTTGAAATGTATTGACAATGTAAATCATTTTTTAGTGGAATCCATTTCATTATTTTCTTTTCAAATTATGACCACCAGATTTACCCTCTCTCTCGCCTTCACATTCGAATGGTCCTGGGTTCGATACCAGTTGCTGACCATCCTGAGGTTTTCCTATTATAACAGGAAAAAGCCGCAATGTTATATTCAGCCTTGGGGGCCGGCTTAGAAGGACAGGAGGGAGCACATGCCCTGCTTGATGTTGGTTTTTATTGGGGGAAATAGACCACTTCATTAACAATAGAATTAAAAGATGTGTCACTCATGTCCAAAATTATTGTCGCATGTCTATAAATATGTTATTGTAGGAATATAATTTGATAACGAATTCACCCGGTATTTCTTATAATGTTAGTATGCGTACAATCGGCAAAGACATGTATGTGGCAAATTTCATGTCAAAAGAGCAGTAAATAAGAACAATAAAACGAAAACAAAACTTTCGTGTCCATTTAGCAACATTTTATTTTACTCATTCTAATCTTCTTATTTATAATTACTGTATTTTCCTATAAAATTTACCACATATATTTCCCGATTGTACACATAGTATCAGTATTAAAAGTCTCCTGCAAAATCATTATTACATGATATTTTTACAAGAAGACAGTTATAGAAATGCGACAATCATTTTGGACATGAGTGTACAAGGATGTAACAGGTGTTTCTTTCAAACATTAAATAAGTGTTCGTATAAATTGAACTTATTCCCTGACGTCATAGAACTAAGAACTGTTGCAGAGCGATGTAAGTCCGGTGACAATACAATATTCCATTCTTACTTTCATACTTTGCAATATATCTATTTATTTTAAAAGCAAATTTTAATATGTTTTTATTTTCAACTTCCTTATCCTAAAATAAATACTAGCCTTTAACCAGCCCTGGTATCCCTGGTTGCATATCACTTTAGGATTTGGAAAAGGTGTCCAACGAATTAAAAAAAAATGATAAGACACCTTTTAAAGACATTCTTTTGTTAATAAATTCCCACTAAAAAGTTAAAAATAATTTTGTTTATGCAAGACTAAATAAAAAGAATGGAGTGCGTCATTTTAAGAATTTATAAAGTAACTGTAAGCCTATATGAGAGCGCATCCCTTTTTTTTATTCACGCATAAACATTTTTTTTAAACTTTTAAGTGCGACTTGATTAATGAAAGAATATCTTTAAAATGTTTATTATTATCTTTTTTTTTATTATTGTTAATGTTTGCGCCCTTGGCATAGGGTGTTTATTTTGGTAAGGTACCGTATGGTACGTTTCTATACTACTAGGGTATATTAAAATTTAGTTTCCTATGCGTTACTACATACATTAAAAAACATTTTTTTTAAAAGAATTATTACCGAATATTACTACCGCTCCGCTAATAAGAGGGAGACAGATTGAGGATACCAAACACCCCTACCGTTGATTGAGAAATATTTAGGTGTCGACACTGATGAGCAACATCTACATATGAATTTGAATGTTTTATGGGCTTTAGACAATTGATTCAGACCGGGAAACATGGGGGACAGAATGTTGGAAGCAAGTAGTCCAGTCCCTAGTTTGAATGCCTGGAATGAGTAAGGACTCTTCCCCCCTTGGTAAAACCTGCCGAAATTGGAAGCAATATCAAAGAAGCACTGCTTCGAAAAAAGAGGGAGCAAACATGCATAAATAGTCAGAGTCGGATTTAGGTTTAGTGGGGCCCCAAGCTGTTGAAGGTAATGGGGTACTTTATGTGTCCAGATGAACATACGCACCCTACATACAGCAATGAAGAAACTAGAGATAATTTAGGAAGCAGACTGGTAGAAGGAGCCATATTAATTACACGAACGTAGGCTACACAGCAGGAAGCACTGTTGCTACGTATATATAAATTTTACTTTATTTTTTTAAATTTTCTTATATTTTAGAAATCCAATTTTTCTTTAGATTTTGGGCCCCCCAAGAGAGCGGGGCCCTAAACTATAGCTCGTTTCGCTTACACGTAACTCCGGCACTGTAAATAGTATACATATACAGGCGCGGATCCAAGGGTGACTATAGAGGCTATAGCCCCCCCCCCCTTGACGCTCAGGTATACACTGGATAAAATGGGCTTCAATCCTGTTTACTCTGGATAAAGAGGCAAACTATGGTTTACCTCCTCCCTTGATCATATCCTGGATCCGCCACTATATATATATATATATATATATATATATATATATTATATATGTACATGTATGTATGTATATAAATGTGTGTGTCTAGTATGTTGTACGATGGAAGCTGATGAAAGAGCTTTATACCATATTATTCTTGATTTTTTGACAGGTAAACAAAGAATATTTCGGGAATTAATCTATCCTAAAGATTATAATAATGTATCTTATTTTTTCTCTTGCATGTATATTCTTAGCCTGCAGGAAGTTTTCATTTCTTTTTTGGAATAGATAAACGATGACTTTAGTTCGGCTTCTCCTTCACAAATTTTTGTCGAAAGGTTGACTTTATCGCTACAAACACAAATTACTTCTTCTCACAGAAACCATCTACAAACACACTGTACTGCTGAAACAGAAACCATCAACCAAAGAGGTCATAAATTTTGCCATTCCTCGTGTTTGAAGTTCCCGTTCTTCACAATGATTTCCTTCCTCCCGCCTCTGTTAAGAAGTTCAAAGTAGATTTTCAAAAGGACTGGCTCCCGCTGAGAAGGAAAGGGGGATGAGGAATGACTATAGTGCCATCTAGCAGTTATACGGCCAAGTACGTGAACACGAAAAAATCTGATTTCTGATTTCTGTAGATTCAATTATGAAGGATATAATTTCTCATCGATTGTGAAATGGATGTCTTTGGAAACAGCGAAAAAATAGTACAGTAGCGCACAAATACAAAGATTGTATTCCATTCTCAAAAATGTCCGGAGTTTTTAGCTCTTTTCCTTACTGTAAAAAAACAGAAGACTTTTCCGTCTGATTTTGATCATTTTCTTATGGGAATTTGGATTATAATTATCTGTATTTATAAGAAGAAAATATCACGCACAGCGTTCAAATTGCACCTTTAAAATGAGATGCATCATATTTAGTGCGCTACTGAGACATTTTTGCGAAAGAACGAAATTAAACCGTGATTTGCCTAAAAAATGGTTGAGATCCCATGTTAAATTGAACACCAATATTCCGGCCGCTCCTTCTCCCTCTTAAGCAGTCTCGCCACCCCAACCCCCTTCAATGTACAGGGTGTCCGAGAAGTCCTTCCCTGATTACAGAAATTGATAACTAAGGCTAGAAATACGATAGAAATATGAAACTGGTGTTGAATTGTTTACAAACTATAAAAGTTTTGGTCACATCAGTACACTTCCACATGAGCACCTTTGGTAGCAGGTAGCACATCTAGGCGATATTCAATTTCCATCCACACATTAGCCAACATCACTGGAGGGATCGATGCAACGACTGTGGTTATTCGTTGCTGCAGGGTTTCAAGATCTGGTACACGTGTTCGGTAGACCTCATCCTTGACACAACCCCATAAAAAGAAGTCTAATGGGGTTATGTCAGGAGAGCGTGGAGGCCAAGCTGTTGGTCCATCACGACCAATCCATCGCCCAAGAAATGTCCTATCGAGATAGGCACGGACGTCCAAACCCCAATGAAGTGGTGCACCGTCTTGCTGAAAAACGACATCGGGGCGATACTGAAGCAGCTGAGGAACAGCATACAGTTGCAACATATCCAGGTACACTGCAGATGTGATGGTATCCTCAGCGAAGAAGAATGGCCCGATAATTCGATCGTGCAATAACGCATTCGGTCGTGCACCAAACATTCACCTTTGGACTGCCTCTGGTGAACTCCCTGACCTCCCTGGGGGGTTCTGAACCCCAAATGCGTACATTATGGCGATTCACTACTCCACTGACAAAGAATGTCGCTTCGTCGGAAAAGGCAATTCGTCTGAGATAACCATTATCGTCCTCAATACGTGATAGCATTTCGACCGCAAAGTCATATCGACGTGTACCGTCGTCGGGCAACAAGGCCTGAACGAGTTGCACTTTGTAAACACGAAACAATAAACGTTTGTGTAAAATGTCATGGATAGAGCTTTTTGGCATCTGTAATTCACGTGAGGCCCTGCGCACCGATTTCTTAGAACTTCTCAGAAAAGACTGCCGCACAGCCTCCACCGTGTCCTCTGAGGTTTTTGGTCGACCAGACCTCGGAAGGTCAGCAACCGACCCTGTGTTCTTGAACTTCTCATACCAGGCTTTAATGCTCTTGACATCAGGTGGAGTCCTCCCAAATGTTGTCTGGAACTGTCTCTGCACCGTGGTTGGTGATCGTGTCTCATGGTACCACAGGACACACTGTCCCTTCTCCTGGTTGGTTGGCATGGCTTCTTGGGCTTCTTACTTACATACTACAAACCTAAAACAAACAAAATTGAGACTTGGTAAAACAGAACAAACCTAACACAGACAAAAACTTTTATAGTTTGTAAACAATTCAACACCAGTTTCATATTTCTATCTTATTTCTAGCCTGTGTTATCAATTTCTGTAATCAGGGAAGGACTTCTCGGACACCCTGTATATAATCTAAAATGCGGTTCATATTTTTCATTCATTCTCTTTTGTGCCGTTCCTACTTTGGCTTTCGGTTTTGTTATGTTTGTTGTGTGCCCTTTATAGCAGACGAAACATATGGTGATTTTTGCATAATTTTTTCTATTATTTTCATTTTCATTACATACCTATGGGTCATTCCATGTCAAAATCACCTAGAGCACTGTGCTTCAATGTCTCAGATTCTCTTCAAAATCTTTTCATACATAAATACCAAAAAAATTATGCTAAATTATTATTATTATTATTATTTTATTTTTTGGATGAGAAATGGGTCGGGGAGAAATTTTTGAATTATGTGAATTTTGCGCCAATTTCACTTTTCGGCACTCAGCATCATGGAACTAAAATTACCATAACTTCCTTATTTTTGATGTTATTGGGCTTGTCCAGGTGTCAAATGAAAGCTTAATTTTTACTCTTTCAGCAGATCCTAAAACACCTTGCAAAAACATTAATGGGCATACAAAGCAAATTTTGGGGTTTTTTACAAATTGTGCCACTGCTCAAAAGTTACAACTATGAAACTTTTGAAACTTTGTTTGTACATTCATGCTAACACATACACGGCATGGTTAAAAAATAATCAGTGAAACTTTTAGTTTTTCCTCTCACCCCCAACCTTGTACCTTTAAGATCTCTAGTGTTACTCACTTTACAAAATATAGCTGAGCGAGTGGAGGGGGTTAGAAGCCCACAAGGCACGTTGTTTTCTACCTTTATTACAATTTAGACAAAATCAAGGCAAGGTCCTAGAACACAGGTCCCCCTTCCCATTTAACTATAATAAAGACAGAAAACAACGTCACCTGCGGGGCTCTAACCCGTCTTCACTCGCTATCGCTCGCTCGGCAATACTATGTGAATTAAATATAAACTTTGGTACAGAAAGGAACCAACCTAGCTACTAACCTATATGGGGGGACCTGTGTTCTAGAACCTTCCCCAAAAACAAGGTACTCGTTTCGGGTTTCGCCGGACCAATTTTAGGAAATTTACCGGGACAATTGGAGAATTTGTTTAATTAAGTTTGTGAGGAAGAATGAGTGAAAGTGAGGCAAGGGGAACAGTAAAAGTTAAGAAAGTGGTTGTTTCTGATGACATAAGCGGCATTGTATGTGAAGGCGGATGGACTATTTCGCGGAGACGTACATTTTTTGTCAATACACATCCATATATTGTTACGTAAAATGAACAGGAAAATTTGGATGTCTTTAATTTGCCCATTTCATGTCGAGACTACTACTACTTACGCCTATACTATGGATCCGTATAGTACAACTGCACGCCTAATAACGTAACAATGTAATCCAACCAAATATAACAAAATGCAGTCTATTTTGGCACTTTTTTCCGATTTCCAATTTGGTCTGGGGATACAGCAGTAACGCTCTCGTTTCTGTACCGGTAATAGTATACATGAGGCTTCTACATTTCACACCTGATTTAAATGGAGGAAAAAATACACACAAAAGTGATATGTATGATTGTAACCAAAGTGGTCTAAATTCCTAAGACTAACCTATGTTAGGTAATCAGTACCTCAAAGCGTTTAAATAGCTCCACTATTTTGCTGAATATTTACATTCCTTAAAATTTCCACTTCTTTTCGCCAGTCATTTGTCCAAAAAAAAAAAAAATATAACCATTGCCGCGACATAGAGTCAAGTCGGCCATGTCACTAAAATTGTTTTGTGCATGTAATGGTTACAAATATAAATTGATTAAAATTAATGTGCACTAAATTGCGTAAGGTTGGCACTGACGAACCGATTGCCTGATTCCGAATAAATTAATGCAATAATTAAATTGTCTTGCGTAAACCTCACAAGGAGGATTTTTGTAAGAAACTCATTAAAGTGAGAGTGAGAATCAGGATAAGAAATGACGAAGTCAGGAAAAAGTCAAAATCGGGAAACAAGTTCAGACAGTAAAAGAGGACTGAAGGCCCAAAAGGACAGGGCAAAAGTATGAGAAAAGTGGGAAGTGTAAAATGAAAAGGGAAAACGTGTAGAAAAGAGAAGGGGATGTATGTACGTGTAAATGTAAAAAAGAGAATGGAAGAGTATAGGGAGTCCTACTCAACTCTCTTCCTCACAGAGCACACAACACACGATGGACTAGCCGTAAAGGCCACTGTCAAACATCATGTTATTTGGTTCTATGTGTATCTAAATTTACTGAAACTATTGTGTGGTTGTAAGGGGAAAATAGCAGCTAAGTCTACTACTGCGCTAAAAAAAAAAAAAAAAAAAAGTTAGAAAATGGTTTAATCGTATTAAATATTGAAATTGTTTGTACTACAAAAAAAAAAAAAAAAAAACGTGGTCATGACATAAGTCAGAACCAAAATCGCGACGGTTTAAACCTGAATTCGTACGTGTTAATCGAAATTGTTATAAAGTAAAACCATTGTAGAAAAACTGCGACGCCAAGGATGTCCATGCACTGTAAAAATTGAAAGCAATTAAAATAAACTAGAGAACAAAACTTGTACTAAACGAAATAAAATACGAGAAATTTGAGTATTCCTGCCCAACCCGACGCCACAGGGTCTCGGACCCTCCATTTTCTTCTCTTTCTCTCAATCTTTATTGTGTTGATACTGTACTTCAGGAAGATGTTCAATGTGCAATTCAATTATTAAATGAGGATCTATACATTTAAATAAATATAAACCAGGATGGATTCGGGATCTAAGAAAGAGAGCACAATAGAACCAATCACTTCAAGTGGAACACTGATTATGACGGAGACCATATGATACTATGAATAAAGAGAGGATTCTACTGTTGTAAACATTATGAATCGTAGTTGTTCATTATGTAATATTGTAGCAGATGATAAAAGATGACATGTCTTTGTCAGCGAGTAAAAAGGTTATTGTAACGGAACTAGTGAAATATACAGAGAAAATGAGTATGCTGACGGTAAACAGGCGTTGAAGAACACTGAATGATAAGGTGTTCGATAAAATTTTCTACTTCTCTACAATAAAACAAAACGGGAGGGGCACTGTTGTTGTTTATATTACTGGATGGGAGTCGGAGCAATATAAAGACGGAAGAGAGAAAATAAACGATATATATATATTGTCCAGTTGTGAGAAGCCTCTCATTTTCTCATGGTGAAGAGAGTTTCTATTTACAGCAATAAGTCTGACCGTTCTTCTTGTTGGTAGGTTTGCCAGGCAGGGTGCGTCAATCATGTAGGGAGGTCTTAAGTTGACAAAACCAGAGCACCACACAATATGACGTCACTAAATGTGATAGTAAGTTGAACAGTGTTTGCAACTGATTTGCTGTCAACTTATTAATTTTATACTTGAGTAACAGACTGGTAAAGAAAATATGTTTAAAAATGATTATCTGTTATTGAAGTAATATACTTAAAGAGATATTTGTATATTTGTATGAAAACATAGCATCTCCATATGCAAAATTTGATGATGTGCTCCGCGGAAGATTCGTTGCTACAAAAAAATTGGAGATCCACAATATATAATTGACATAATAGGTTTACATCATATTAGTATGTGACAGGCCCGTATCCATGGGGTCTAGGGGAGCGGGCCCCTCTAAATTTTTACTGGTCCCCTAAAATTTTCACAGTACGCTTGCAAATGAACTATCACAGAGTGCAAAATTTCAAAGTCAGACGCACTCGCCAATCCAAAAATAAAGGTCGCCAGATATCTCTCACGTACAAATTGAGATGTCCTCCCCCCCAAACGGCCTTTGGTTTGACAAAGAAAGACTTCACATTCCGTGTTTTCTCTCACTCAGTGACAATTATTTTCTTACGAAACAGAAAATGCGCTGCCCTGTGAGTTCAGGCAGAAACCATTCCTACTGAACACTGGTCGCCAGCTCTAGATTTCTAGTCGCCAATGGCGACTTGGCGACCGGAAAATTTGTGCGCTGAGCTATAATATGATGATTAACTATAATACGTTTGGATCGGGACCTCCTCCCAAACTTCTACCGGGCTTCCCCTAGATTTTTTGGCTGGCTACCAGCCTAGTATGTGATAAGTGACAGGGCCGTAACTTGAGGAGGGAGGGGGCAAATGCATCCCCAAGGAAGCTCCCCGCCGTTCGAGGGGACCCATTTTAAGACAAAATTTTCTTACTCCGTATACGATACGAACATGAAATTATAAATGAAGCATCGAATATGTCCACTATATTACATAAACAAAACAACACATAAAAGGTAAATAAAACAAAAATGAGTCGTGGGCCCATTTCAATAAAAAAGTTTACTATTAGGGGCTCTAAAATCATGTTTATTCGTATGGCTTTGATATGTGTCAATATTGTCCCCTTAATTCATTTGTCAGGTATGGAATGAGCCCAAAGGTGTAACTAACGACCCGGGCCCATAAAGAGTAAGAGAAAGATGGAAAGAGGGAGCCCAAAAATTAGAGAAACAACTTTTTTTCTAGGAGCATCAAATACGCGTATTAATGCTTACCCCATTCCAAGGAAAGTGTGTACAAAAGAACAATTAAACAGGCATGTTTTGAAAACGGCACATAAGGAGCTCATATGCTAAAGACAATATGAATGTGTTTTTTTTTTTTTTTTTTTTTGAATTGTCTATTTTGTAATGTAACTTTCTTTTAATTATTTGTATATCTCATTGTTTTGTATTAATATGTATTTCGTTGTCAAAGGCAACACAATAATTGGGCCTAGAGCCTGTTGTGTTGTGCTTGAACTAAAATAAAATAAATAAATAAATAAAAATCTAAGTTACGGCGCTGGATAAATGGATGCAGGTGTAGAATACATAAACATAGAAACAGTAATTTATGATTAAAATGAATGACTGCTTGTGAAAGAGGACTGTACTACTAATTTTTAAAAATTATATACGTTTACTGTATGTAGAAAACGATGGTGCTGTCCTATTTTATGAGTTTGAATTTGCAAAATTTACGAAAGAAGTATGTAATATATTTCTCGGGTTTTGTAGGATTACGGGGGACCAAAACTATGTTATGGGGGACCAAAACTATGTTATAGGGGACCAAAATACAATGTTTATAGGTCGAATGAGTTCATGTTGCGGAAATATAATTGATATTGATATGTGAGTAATTTGTGAACTGAGTAGACTGGAAATGCCGTGTGCGGAATGGAAAATTTTGCAATTACTATTTGCTATTAATTAGAATGGACGAATACAACGTGCATTGCGGCATTCTAACCCGACTTCGCTGGCTAGCACTCGCTCGTCAATATATATATTTATTTATTTATTTATTGATACAAGTCATGGCCATTACCAGCATCTATGGCCTTAAGCACGTCACGTTGGAGGGATGACATCCTCGGCGAGCACGGTACAGGGAGGGATATAAGGAACGGATAAGGAAAGAAGCTGCCTGAGGCCTGTAAATTAGATACCATCCCGGCATTTACCTAGTGTGAATGAGGAAATCACAGGAAAAACCTCATTTAGGATAGCTAGCCTGAAAAAGCTGTTACACCTTTTCGATCGACTGACCCTGCCGGAAATCGAGCTCAGGACCAAAGGCGAGAGCATAAGCGACTACTCATGCTCAGCAATACTGTCTGAAACTCTTTACTTAGTTAGTGGTATGTTTGGCTTTAGGTAGATTAACCTCAAAAAATTTAAGAAAACAGCAATGATTTTCAACAAAAATGCTTTCTCCCCGTAATACGACATGTGACTAGTCTTCAAAGCACATACTGAGAAAAAAAATTGTAGGTAGTGTACTTAAAACGGTAGATAACATGCGTAATTCCTGTAGTTTTTGGACTTAACGAACAGCAAACGTATAACTGAAAACGCATGTTTTATAATACTTTCCGTATAAGTGTTCCATCTATACGTACTCTCCGTATGAAACAATATAGGCGGTCAGGATTTCACATACAAATCGACGCAGAATGTCCATAGTAGAATAGAATATAGCTGCAGAATGTAACATAGGTGATATACGGAAAACTGTTAAATGTCAGACATCCTGCAATGGCATGATGTAACATCTAAGGGCATAGCATATGCTCCATACTGATTTCTGTAGTAAGCAAGATGATTTTGTATTTTGTACAATATACCGCTGTCCGGAAAACGGATTTTTCTTAGTGTGCAGTTCATAAGCAAGGGCGCTCATGTTGTGGTTTCCAAGGGGGGGGGGCAAGTATAAGCGACGTTTCAAATATAGTTTCAAATTTTGCTGTAATGTAAAAATTCTATTAGGTTTTCAATATTTCCAAGTATAATTTCCTCTTAGAGGGTAAGCGCCCCGTCTTGCCCCCCCCCCCGATGGGCGCCCTTGTTCATAAGTAATGCAATTATGTGGGTGCTGAACCTGTGGGTTCAGTATTTCTTGATAAATCCATTAAATGTTGTGCGTGCAATCCACAACGCTCACAGATATAGGCGGGAATTCATGTCACTTAATGACCTTTCCATTTTAAGGCAGTAATAAATGCGAAATTGTCGATAAGTGATTCACATACTTTGATTTTGCGAATAGTTCGTACTATGTGCGACTTTGTCCATGCGGCGTTTATTGTATGGTCGACGTCGATAAGCTAATGAAACGAAATACTTCAAAAGTTGAGCCAGTGGGTGCGTAAACGTAAACCTCGTGTAGCTTAGGTGTAGGCTGCATAATTACTTTATTACATTAGTGTTAATATGCATCCTTAAATTGGGATAGAGCAGATTTCGCAGTTCAGATCAACAATACGTGGACAAATTCATATTACTTTGAAACTCACATTTCTTTATGAAAATAGTGTCATCACGCCTTCTAGACTGTACATGTATTGGCGCATGCCAGTGATCCACCAGGAACAGGTAAAATTCAGGGGCACTACGAGATATAATTGTTCAAAAAATTACATTAAAAAAAATATGAATGCACACTTAGTAGTAGTAATAGTAGTAATGATAGTATAGTAGTAGTAAGGCAGTAGTAGTAGGGAAGTAGTTTAGTAGTAGCCATGCCCGCAACGAGAGGGGACTAGGGGGACCAGGTCCCCCTCAACTTTTTGTGGCCCCTCCAGACTTCAATACAAAATTTTATTATTAATACAAAAACACAATTTATATACTTATAAGATAATTTTAATGACTTGGCCCCCCGTAACATATTCACGGCCCTCCCAAACTTTGTAGCTGGTTTCGGCCCTGGTAGTAGCAATGATAGTATAATAATAAGCTAGTAGTAGTAGTAGTATAGTAAAGCAGTAATGGTAGTAGTTTAGTAGTAGTAATAATAGTATACTAGTAGTAGTAGTGTAGCACTAGTTCGGGTTAGGTTAGGGTAGGTTCAGGCAGCGAAATAGTCATATTTCAAGTCCCTTGTACATTAGTTTGCAGCCCTGGAATAACGCCCTTATGGAGAGTTTCATAGAAATGAAAGCAACATCTTATTGCTGTATCTATGTTCACAGATGACTTACATATTCTACGCCTTCATAAATAAATTCCCTAAACATTTGTCTTTTGTTCTGAATTAACACATTTTACCTGTAAATTGTAATTTTAAAAATGTCCACGTATTCTTAATCCCGTTTCTGCCACTCCAAAACACTTACTAAACATACAAGAGTTCATTTGGTGCTAAAAGAAATTGATATATCATGAATGTCAGTACGCTTATAAAATAGAACATAACTGAGGAAACCTGAAATTTCAATCTTGATACACGTATCAGTACGCAGCACGAAATGAGATTAAAAAAAAAATCCCGGCGTTCTTCCCGTCTTTGATGGTACAAGCCGCAATTATTTACGCATTATTCGGTGCATTGATTGTGCATAATCTTGTTCGTTTGTTGAATGTAAAACGCAACTCACACAACCGCTGTAACAACATAATGTGTTTTTTATTGTCCACCAGTACACGAACAAATTCCAGGTATGTCTTAAATTATAATCCACCTTGGCATGTTATCTCAGCCGTAATGCTGTCAACAGAGCTGCCTTGCTTATGGATACACTGCGCATGAAGTGCTCCAGGGTAGTGACGACATGAAGTGACGTCATGTCCTGTTGCTCTGGTTGTGTCAACTTAAGAACTCCCCAATCATGTAGCCGTTTCCTTTGCAACAGCCAGTGATGCCAACTTGAAAAGCTACAAAATCTCATCTCGAGACCCAGAAATTCCCACGCTCTACGAGCTTATAAAAATTCAAAACTTATAAAATATGAAAATTGAGAGTACTGTATGTCGCTCAATTTTTTCAAAATATAAGTGAATTATCCGTAAATTCCGACCTTCTACGTATAAAATAATTAATTAAAAAGTATCTTTCTTAACTGAAAGAAATGCTTGAAAATTTTGACGAAAAGAAGTACACTTCTTTTTAAGAGTTCGAGTAAACTTGGCATCAGTGTTTGTTGGTTTGTGTCAAGCTCCCATTTTGTGCTATGTGTTTGTTTTATACAAGCACATTTATTTTACTTCAATTTACCCAGTGTGTGGACATCCCTGGCTGCACTACTCATCTATTTTACTTTATTCACAAGGGTGAACTCGGGTTATCCGCTCCAGTTTGCTTTTGCTGTGTCATGGCCACGTTTTTAATCAGTCCAAACCAGTGTTCTAAGTGGAGAAAAACCAGATGCTGTACGTTTCGTTACGATTTTGACTTGACATACCGGCTACCTAAATGTTGAAATGCAGTGAGGGTATGTTGCCTTAAAGATTGCATTTCTATTTACATAATGACTGAAAACCATTGGAGAGCTTCTTTGTAGTAATGCGGAGGGGGGGGGAGCATGGAGAGATATTGTTCCCCTCCAACTTTTTGGAAAAATATCCCCTTATGTTGTATTATAGAAAATTATACACGAAAATGCTCAAAAATCGAATGAGGATATTAATAATTTCCTGCGGGAAAACTCCCGGTTCCCCATTCGACAGTGAGGTATTCCAAACACCCGGAAGGTCCACTCCCATAGCAGAAAACTTCTAAACCCGCTCATGATCAAAACACGGCGTTCATATACATTAAGGCAAGAAGACACACACATACAAACCTACATAACAAAGAAACAATTCAATATGGCACATCAAAATATAAACTAAATGAACTTCTATGCAGAGTCCTCATTTAAAAAATAAAAGGTAGGGACAAGTTAAGAAAAATATCGGTGTTTTGAACTTAGAAATTATTTCTACATAAGAAATAAAATCTTTTTACATACAAAGCTATTCGTCAACTACTGTGTATAAAATGGATTTATTAAAGGTATTTAGCATTTACTTTCCAGTGACGGTATGTTTTAATTGGAAAACCAGAGATAGTATGCTTTCATCATTGAAAAACCAGAAGCGGTATGGCATACCATCGCATACTGTCTCACTTCGACCACTGTTCCAAACAGTTCAATGTTTAATACATATTACTATTCTCTTCTAACAATTATCAGTGTTATTGAGGACGTTGCAATCAGGCTGTCTCGTTCTGCTTGTTTTTCTACCATATACAATATCACGTTAAGAACAAGAAAGAAGGGAGTTAGTTCAACAGTGGCCATTATGGCTAGTGCCTCGTGTGTGGTGTTCCTCTGTGATGGAATTTCCTATACACCTACACTACACTTACACTTTCTTTTCCATTTACACATACATACATTCCCTTCTTTTTTATACTCTTTCTTTTTTCATTTTACACTTTTCTCTAACATTTTGCCCTGTTCAACTTGGCTTTCAGCCCTCTTTCACTGTCTGAACTTCTTTCCCGATTTTGACCCTTTCTCGATTGTGTCCTTTCTTCCCAATTATGTCCTACATTTTGTTCAATTAGTGCCTGAATCACAAATCCTCCGTGTGATGTACACCTAAGAGAAATTTGTATTTGTAGCACACTTGAATTTAATGCTGGTACACCTACCTATTTGACCGTTAATGTTCTCAAGAAAGAAACTTCCGGAAACTCATCTGTTTACTATATCAGGTTTCGATTCAACAAATGGTTTTCAAGGTAGTTTTATGAAATTAAGAATCGGCACGGACAGCATTTCAATTTTGTGACTTGGCAAAGCGCAAGATTGAAGTTGATAAAAGGAAGCTGAAGCACCACTTAGTTACTAGAAATATTCGGTACCAGGTAATATTTATCTTACTATTCCCTATGAGGAAGTGTTAATTGTGACTGTTGCATAGAAGGTTTCAAATTTGGAACTGATTACTAGTTTAAATATGAATTCTTTCGGATAATTTTGTGTTGATTTTTAAAAGGCCTATATTTAGCAGAAGGGGTCCAGCTCTTTTTTCTAAAAAAAATGTTACAATTTTGGTAATTTCTGTTCACATTCGGTTAGTTTAGAGTAGGTTATGTTAGTTTAGGCTAGCTTGGGTTAGTTTAGGTTAGGCTAGTTTATGTTAAATTAGTGTAGGGGTTCCGCATAATTTTCCAAAAAAAGATACACTTTCGCTTAGTTCTATAATATTAGGTAAATTTAGGTTAGTTCAGGTTAGCTTAAGTTAGTTTATGTTAGGTTAGATTTGGTTACGTTATGTTATGTCTAAATACTTGCATCATTCATTTCTCCTGTAAATTTTGTGTTTTTTATGTGCTTCTGGACCCCTTGTACTAAACATACTCCTTTTAAAATACCGAAATATATATAGAAAGACTATAAGAAGTAGCGTTTTTTGTGCTTTCCCATTTTATGGTTGCATTCGCGAAATATTAACTTCCCGCAGCAGGAAATACCGAGGTGATCACAATTTTTATTTCCAAAAACGGGACGCATAGGTCTACGAATCGGCGTTGGGGGGGAAGGAGGAATATCTGATTTCCAGATTGCATTTTGGGACACAGTAATGTTTTCAATTTACAAAATACACACGTAAGAGTGATAACACAGCGTTTCTAACTTAAGCACTACCCAACAATATTTTTAACTACTTGAACACTCAGAATTTCCATTCAATTCCCACTTGAACCACAGAACATTCAATTCCCATTTGAACATTCAGTAGTTCCAAACACTCTTCCTAATGAGTGTCGATACGAAAGAGTGTAGAATTTGTATTGACCATTTATATTTTGAATAATAATTACGGGACACGGGTCATTTTTGCTTAAAAACGGGACATTTAGGCGTCCAGTTTTACAGTCAGAACAAAACGGGACAACGGTTGAAAAAAAGGGACTGTCCCGGCTAAAACAGGACGTCTGGTTACCTTGGGAAATACACTCTTACTGATTAGTGTTTCTTAAGGGAAGAGTTGTATCAGTGGGCTCAAAATGACTTTAGGAAGGCTGTATATAAATGCAGCGTGTGAACGTATGTTTATTTATTTATTTATTTATTGTCTACACAACAGGCTATAGCCCAATTACAGTGTTGTAAAATACGCAATTACATGTTCGTAACTCTTGATAACATAACTTTAGTTTACAACTCTTGATAACTCATGATAATGGCATTCCGAAATTTCTTAGGCGACATATCACATATATCAAATTCATTGTTATTTGTACACATTCTATTATACAAAGCTGTTGTCCTCCAGATTGGTGTTTTCATCATTATATTAGTTCTTGAATTTCTGCAGTAATAAAGACCAGTGTTTCTACGTACTTTTAATGTGGGGACATGAAAATTCAATAAAGAAACTAAATCAGGACAATCCAAAATATTTTGCGTTACTTTTTGAATGAATAATAAATCCATCATATGTCGCCTTTGTTCTAGTGTAGGAAGATTAAAGTTAGCAAGTGTGGTTTCACAGCTGTCAAATGTAGGATAAATGTGAGTTTCTTTATATGTTAGAAATTTAAAAAATTTTGTTTGTATTGTTTCTAATTGCTTGCGATGTTTTATGTGAGTCGGATTCCAAATAGTAGAGGCATACTCTAACTTTGAGCGAACATATGCATTGTAGAACTTCTGTAATGTTGAACAGTTTTTAAATTCTTTTCCCGTTCTAATTATGAATCCTAATAGCTTGAATGCTTCGCTTGTTATATTTACAATATGATTGTCAAACGTTAACTTAGAATCAAACGTAACACCAAGATCTTTAACTGAGTCATACCTATTTACTATATATTTATTAATTTCATAATTAAAGTGACGAGGTGATTTGCTCCTAGTGAATGATAATACTTTGCACTTGCTTTCATTGACCCCAAATTGATTCGAAGAGCACCAGTTACCAATATGATCTAGACCTTGCTGCAGCTTTATGTTGTTGTCCACAGAATTGATTCTAGCATATATTTTTAGATCATCGGCATATAGTAATTTTTCATGGTCAGGAATACAGTCAGGTAAATCATTAATAAACAAGAGAAATAATAATGGTCCAAAATTTGAACCCTGAGGGACTCCTGAGGATGCAATATATTCCTTAGATTTGTATGCATTAAAAAGAACGGATTGTTTACGATTAGATGGGTATGATGAGAAGAATTTAATCAGGGACGGAGAAAAGTGAAAAAGCTTTAATTTTTCTAGTAATAATTATGTTATGATTAACTTTATCGAAAGCTTTTTCAAACTCAATATAAATCACATCTACTTGGCTGCCTACATATAATGAATTCGCTATAAAATCTGTAATAATTGCAAGATTTGTTATTGTGGATCTTTGTGAAATAAAGCCATGTTGTTTAATTGAGATAACCAGTTTGACGTGATTAAGGATTCGTCGATACAAGATATGCTCAAATACTTTGGCGAAAGCAGGTAATATTGCTATGGGTCGAAAGTTGGTAATATCTTGACTATTGTTGGACTTCGGAATTGGACAAATTAAAGCTGTTTTCCATTTGTCTGGAAAAGTGCTTGTTCTTAATGATAAATTGAATGCAATTAATACGGGATATTTAAATATATCAGCGCAACCCTTCACAATGTAGGAGGGAAGTCTGTCAGAACCAACTGCCGTTTTGGACTTAAGTCACAGAAACAATTGCGAAAAACACGAACCAACCAGAAGTACAAGAAAAAAAAAAAAACTATCTAACTGGGTGAGAGCAGAAGTGCAAGGGAGGGCTCACAGTGTTCTTCTGTGTGTATAGAAAAATACTTAGACTCAGAACAGAAATTTGAAAATCCTTGGTGTTGGGTCTTTTACGTCCCAGGCTAAGTTTTATGGAAAAAAAAATGGGCATTTATTCCGTTAACCCCCGCAAGCTCTTAAACATATCAATATTGGGGTTAACTGCTGTATCGCCGGACCAATTTTAGAAAATTCACCAGATGAACTGGAGAATTTATGTTGGTTTGTGAGGCAAAGTGAAAGTCAGGTGAAGGGAACAGTTGAAGTTAAGAGAACACTTTTATATGCTGTAAGCGGCAATATAAGTGGAAGGGATTATTTGGCAGAGAGGTACATGGGTGGGTTGATTTAAATCAGTCTGATTTAAATCACGATTTTAATCAAGATTTAAATCACTTGATTTTTTAAATAAAAATCGTTGATTTAAATCAAATTCCGAAATGAATTAATTTAAAGTGATAGTAAGTAAAATCCCGTTTCACTTCTGTTATTTCGATTATGGAAGATAATAATCATAATACAATGAGACTCAAATGTATGTAAGCACAGTATGAAAACTAGTATCATGTATGGAACGATCAGGAAAAATCCCGTTTGAACGGGTTACGGGTGAACCCTGCTTTCTTCTCTTTGTAACACAAGGTTTTAAAATTTCTATTCCAACGGGGAAATCACCATGGACATTTAAGATGAAAACTCTTCTGTGTACACGTCTATTTGTTTGTTTCCAGATAATAGGGGCGTATTTAGAGGGGTCCGATCCCCTCTCCGAAACAAGAAAAAAAAATTAGATTTTAAAATTTTGGGCGAAATTTATGTACTAAACACAAAGAAGTTCCTCGGGATCGTAATACGACAAATTTTGGATGCGTTAAAATATCGAATAATACTTTTGATAAAGTGGATACTTGACCCCATTGCAGAACATGCCGCGATTTGCGATGTGATCGCAAAAAATTTGCCGTGCCTGTGCAGGAAAAATTGTCAGAGGAAATAAAATAGCCAACAGAAAAGTATAAAAGCGTGCCTACTATGTATAGATGTCTTAAATGCACGGACAACTCGCATTTGAACTGTTTTTCACGTCACATAAAGCATATTTTTAACAATCATAAGTGTTTCTTCTTCTGGAACTGATCATCTTGATTTTTTTATTTTGGAAATCCTGCACAAAATTCCTACAGGGAATTCATGTTATGATCCAGTTCAAGATCTCTTACCGTCGCGAATTGTGTCGAGGATTTTGAAGCTTTAAAATATATAAAACGATAATTATGCCTGTTGTGCTGTATGGTTGTGAAACATGGTCGCTTACGCTGAGGGAAAAACGCAGACAAAGTAATTGAGAGTAAAATCCTGAAACGAATATTCGGAACCAAAAGGAACGGAAATGAGGAATGGCGAAAACTTCATGATGAGGAACTGCATAATTTATACCATTTACCAAACATTGTTAGGGTCATCAAATCTTGGAGGCCCAGGTGGGCAGGACATGTAGCGAGAATGGAAGAAAGTAGGAACGCTTTTAAAGTTTTAACTGGAAGTCCAATCCGAAAACGACGATTAGGAAGCCTAGGCGCAGATGGGAGGACAATATTAAGTTGCATCTCGCAGAAATAGGAATACAAAGTAAAAACGGGATCCAGTTGACTAAGGACAGAAGTCAGTGGAGAGCTTTTGTGAACATGGCACTGAACCTCCGGGTTCCATAGGTCATAGAGTGAGTTAGTTAATTTTAGGCGAAATTTATGTACTTTATATGTATTTCGTGCCGCTAGCTAGTTCCAATTGTTTAAAAATATGCCCCTGCCAAATATTATTAAACTTCGTGAAAAGAAAAGTGTCATGTTGATATACATTGCTGTACTTTTTCCTTAATGCTTAAGAAACATTGTTTGGGATTGAAATAGGTTAATGATTGGGAATTAATTCAAAATTTAAACCCAATACTTTCACGTAAATGACATAATTAACATTTAATACTAATTCCTAATGTTTTTTCTTCAGTTCGCGACTTGTATTATACGAAGAAAAAGATTTGATTTAAATCAAAAAAATCGATTTAAATCAAAAAAATCAACAAAAATGATTTTTTTGAAAAAAATCATTTTTTTCCACCCTGGGTACATTTGTAATTTATGGGAAAAGCAGTGTGGAAATGGTGCGTAAATAACAATATTGTCACTTATTATGTTTGAGTTTTATCGACTTGTACAAAAATAAGGAGTGTCAATTGTTGAAAGTGCATGAAAGGCATGATCTACTAAACAGGTGAACAGTTTGTCGTAAGTGTAGAAAGGAATTGAAATTACAGAAAAGAGGAACATCTAACCTAATTTAATACATTTTGATACTTTTTTTTGGATGACATTTACTATCTCCCCCAAAGCTGTGCAACATTATATATATATATATATATATATATATATATATATATATATATATATATATATATATATATATATATATATATATATATATATATATAATATAAACTATAAAAAAATATATAAACTAGCTATGCATTCATTTTATGACATATAAAGTGTTTTTCCACTATCCTCGTTTATTCGTATACCTACCGCCGATGCCGCGCCTCTCCCTACGGACGCAGTTGGATGACATTCGTGGCCACCTAGCACAGGATGGTTGGTGTTTTATGCACTGGTTTTTGTGCTATACGTCCACACTGTATTTCGAACAATAATCACTACCAAAATCACAAAATTTGCAGGAAAAGTAAGGAATTTAAGTATCAGAAAAACGGGTACGGTTTATGAGCGTATGTCTACATACTTACAGTACGATATATAGGTTGGCAAAAAAAAAAAATCACAAATAATCAAGTGGAACTTGACAGGTCCTATTTATCGGCCATGTTCTGCAATGTCGCATCGTTCTTCCCGTTTTTCAGACGAAGTACCGCCCACGTGTCTAGAACCCAGACGTAGAAAGTAATCTGGAAGCCCTAGTTTCATGCAATTTTTATTCATTTTGTCTGCACATGTACTCATTAGCAGAAGCATTGTTGTGACGGGACAGGACGTTTGGGCGCGGACGTTTTGGCGCTGCCGTTTGGGCGCAAAGCCGTTTAGGCGCCAGACGTTTGGGCGCGAGGTACATAGTAAAAATCACAATTTACGACATATAAAGTAAGCTAGGCACTGAAAACTAAGCGCCAATCAAGATATATACATTTCCTACACTTCTATCTTTATTTCACCTCATTTATCTGTATATTTTCTATCTCTATCTTATTTATTCATCTAAAATAAATAGTTTAATGCGTTTGTGGCATTTGTTGCCTAACCTCGTCATGGATTGATTTTTCGCTTGTTCACGATTCTTGTACTTCTGATCTAATTTTTGTATTATATAAGAAAGCTAGGAAATAAAGGAATCAGACGAACTATTAATTTTCTTAATGTTAATTAAAACATTGATTTAATTTTTGTATTTTTTTAAAGAAAGTTAATAATTACATATTTATGAATATTAAAATTTGTTTTCTTTCGTATTACGTTTGCCAAACTCTTCTCTTCCTTAAGTCCAATAAAGAACTACCAATAAAAGATTGCAGCGTAGTCGCTAACACTCTCGCCTTCGGTGCGATCGGTCCCGGGTTCGATTCCCGGTGGGGGTACTGGGTCGAAAAAGTGTAACACGCTCTTTCAGGCCAGCCACCCTGAATGAGGTTTTCCTGGGTTTTCTTCATTCACATCAGGCAAATGCCGGGGTGGTACCTAATTTATAGGTCCAGGCCGCTTCCTTCCTTCCCCAATCCTTTCTTCCTTCCCTTTCCCCGGATAGTGTGCTCCCTCAAACGTGACGGGCTAAATGGCCTTAGATGCCGAGAGCCCAGAAATCTAAAAATCCTATATCCTAATCGAGTTGAGGGAAAGATATTTTGCATACAGGATGTCTAACACATTGAGTTTAGGAACTGTAGTATGCCGTATTTCTGGTATCACTTTTTTTTTTATTAACATTTCAATATAAAAATCAAAACTTAACACACATTTTTTTCGTCCCATTGTAAGCATTTAATCTGCATTAAAGAAAGTGGCAAAAGAACAAAAAAAACAACGATTTCAAAGTGAAAAATAATAGTTAAGTGTACATATATTGGTCATTTAGCCACTAGAAATGTGTTTGACATTCACACTTATTGCGTAACTACAGTAGAAGGCCTGCTTTAAGTTTTTTAATGGAATAGGCTCACTATGTATGTAATGCAGTCAATTATATGTAGTCTGGTCGACTTACATTTGGCTTGAAAAGTTATCAAATAAAAAGCATACTTAACTTTCGTTGAAACTTAAATTTACAAAATTTAATTGTTAATTCAGTTTTTATAATTTTGAAATTCCAGTATTTCTAGTATGTAAAACAAAATCCAGTATAATTCAAGGACTTCCACTACAGTAGACACCTTGTGATATCTTGATTCGAACTTTGTACTCAGCGCCTAACATAACGACTTTTTATCTCGCGCCCAAACGTCTGGCGCCCAAATGGCTTCGCGCCCAAACGTCCAGTGCCCAAACGGCGGGGCCCAAACGTCCGCGCCCAAACGGCGGCGCCCAAACGTTACGTACCGTGTTGTGACGTATAAGCCAAGTGTAGGAGAGTATGTTATCACTACAGTTCTCACGGATGAGGTTCAAACGTTAACAAAGAGTATGTTGTAACGTCGAATGAAAGGAAATGCAAAAATACAAATTAAATGCACTTCTGTAAGTCCATTGCACAAAATAAAATAAATGTTCTAAAACTTGGTTCATAATAAAGATCACTATAATTTTAGCTCGTAACAAGGGTCTTAATGAACTATACTAACGAATTGTGAGAGATGATTCCTCATATCAAAGTAAGTAATAAAAATATATTCATAATGACCTGTGAGGAAACTGCATAATTTCAGAGGTAGGGACTGTCATAAGCTAGATAACATAAGTTGTAATACGCCTTATTTCAAACACGAGAAACCATGGAGTAGGGGTCCATATCGATGTAAAATAAGTTACACGTACATTATTCTAAAATGCATATTTCACCAATGAGTGCGCAAGAGATTCCTCACAGAACATGCTCCATACATAATTCCCAGATACGCTTGGCCTTAGGGTTGGTCCAGTGTAGGCAAGAAGTAAACCTTGACAGCAGTGAACACGTAATATGTCGGGGGGAAATCCGAAGTTTTAAGGGACCATCAGCTGCAGTTCCTTGTGTGCGGAAGAACATGTGCTGCAATATGATTTTTCGTAGTATAGTTCATTACTTTTTCTCGTGTAAGCGGTTGAAATTTCCGCAGGTGTAGTCAATAATCTGAAAAAGAAACTAAGATGTTTACAGAATTTCTTATTTTTATTCGGTTTTTCAATGCTTAATTGTAGTACTTGTATATTAAAAAAAAAAAAGAAAAAATGAAAAAGAAACTGTTACAGTAATATCAATATCAGATCGATGTCCGAATTGGTGCGATTGTTTTTTAATTAGTTAATTTATTTTTTTCAGATTTGCTGACCATAGGAGAGGAATAAAACTCATTCAAGATGTCGTATATGCTACCGCATTTACACAACGGTTGGCAGGTTGATCAAGCCATCTTGTCTGAGGAAGATCGTGTAGTGGTAAGTTTCACACGTTAATGTAATACCCAGCCAGGCGAGAGTTTCTGGAGATCCTTCTCATACTGTCTAATCTTTCCATATGCCGTATTTACCGGCGTATAGGACTTTTTCTTTTAACGGATCGTGTCTTACGCCGATACAGAGATTTTAATTATTTTAGTTTCAGTAATTGTTTCTGATTCTGTATTGTTTGGTATTTTCCTTGTTCCTTGCAGTGTGGAACAAGCGTTCCAGCTACGTACGGTTCAGTGCTCAGTAAATGTGTAAATGTACTTTGGATGCACTCGCATTATTTACAGTTCCAGAGTATGTACGCTTTTCTCTGGACGCACAGGCGCTATAGACATTCTCAGACATGATGATGATGATGCGCATATATGATTCGACATTTAGTTAAGCATTGTTAGCTCTGCATATGTTTCTTGTTAAAATATTACTTTGTATATTTTTATATATATAATCTCTTTTAATATGCAGTAAAAATATTTTTTTCTTCTAAAAATTGAATGCAGGATATGGGAAATGCATGTTACACACTGACAAATACGGTATTGGTTGATTTGGGGTTTAAACTCCCTTTCAACGCCGAGGCTTTATGAGACGTAGACCTACAGCTTATCATGGGATCCTAACCATATGAGCTTCCACCAGGAATCGAACCCGGTTTTCCATGGTGGCAAATACGGTATGAAACTGGGTTTATTTTCCCTAGAACATTTCGGAAATTTTCATTCTGTTCGCTCTCCAGCTCTGCTTTCGAAGTGTAAGTGATACAAGTAAGGAAGCTCATGTAGTTTGAATTCTACAATAGCTGTACATCTACAGGGTGGCCCAAAATTAGATATACACCCCTGCATTGATCAAGTATAACATTCTAGTCTGACTTTATTTGCTTCGACTGTTCCGGGCTTAAGTTATAAGTAAAAAGACGTTAAGAATAAAGAAACTAGGTCTACTTATTTGATAACAATAAAAAATGATATAAAATACGGGACGGAACTGTATACCTACTTTTGGGCCACCCTATACGTCTCATATATCCTCGGTCCGAAACTTGACATTGCTAAACTTTAAATCAATCAATTCACTAACGAAATTTGAAGATACTATGAGAAATAATTTTGCACAAGGATGTCAAGTAGAGTACTCTTATTAAAAAACTCCGTGGCTTTATGGGTATGTGGAGGAAGAAGAGTCAGTGAGCGAAATTTCAAATCCCGTAGTATATCCGAATCATAGTCATGGTAAGAAAATTTTGGTTCCTCGTATTGGAAGTTTCTGTTCCTCCATATCCGAAATGTCCGTTTTCTGTCATTTCCGGAGGCATAATTTCATTGATTGTGAGTAAATTATTCTTTTTTTAGTGTTCGGTTAGAAACGAATAAACGTTAAATCATTTCGTCATTCCCTGATGTTTTTATCGACAACCCATCATCTAGTGCCCTTCCCACTGGTCTTAGGGCTAGCACGAGTACCTTTAATGCATGAAACTTAGATTCTGTTCCTGTGGGAGAGACTTGAAATTTGAATGCATTACGATGTTTCAGTTCCACCTTAAACTGTGTAGGTTTGATACCCCCAACATGGAGTTATCATGTTGAAAATTTTCGAACGCCCTGTATAATAATGTAAAATAATATATAATATAGGATATGCAAGGATGTAATGTTGTCATTTAATTTTCTTGTAGTATTAAAAGGTAGGATTAAGTTAGGACGTGCATTAAAATAGGTTCAGGATTTTATTTCGTATTTAATGTCTATGTTTTGTTTATTTCTATCTTAATTTCCTATATTTTTTAATAATACTCTGCTTATTTCTTTTATTTTCATCTGTAGAACGCTTTTCCTATCTCCAATCATTCTGAAAACTCTGTCAAAAATTTCTTTAAAAATTTTATTCAAAAATTATTCTTCATAAAATTCTTTAGACTTTCAGCCATTTTGATAGAAAATCGTCAAGATTCACTTGGCTTTGGTACATCATCTTCAATCTTGTCTTGTGTGACGTCAGTAGCACAGATTTACAGAATTTTTATAATTGGTCGCTTTCCTTTGAACTCTATGATAATTAGCTCATCTTCAATCTTCAGACTGTTACGTCACATTGTTGTCGTACTGTAATGGCGTCAGCCTAAGAAAGCAATCCTCAGTTATCGCCCGTCAGATATTATCGGCATAAAGTGATAAAGAAAGCCGCTCCAGAACAGATTTTTACTACTAAAAGATTTAAAAAGGTTCGATTGCAAAATTTGCGATAATTTTTGTGCTATTTATTGAACGGAACGGAGCGAGTAGCGAGGGGAATTAGTGAAGCGAAGCAGCCCAATGTTGTAAGTTGTCTGTCTGCATTATGGACGAGGTCTGATTTCTGTATGATTGGATCCTGAATTTTTTGGAAGAACCGTGATAGTTAATGGCCTGTTAATGGTTCAAAATGGACTGTATGTTGTGGAGGATGTGAGTGATAGTTGTTTATTCTGGAACTATGAAATCCATCACAAAATAAATAAGAAAGGTAAACCTGAACGGGTGCTTGTAAGGACGACATTGGATTCTGCTTGTATACAAACTCATCCAAACTGTAAGTAAGTTTTCTTTATTTCTAAAGTGGTTTCAAGCGAAGTAACTTGGTAGCCTGGATTTATGGATATTTTTCTTTTAACCTCGAAATTCACCAAGTTATCGCGTTGGAATATGGTGTTTAGTGAAACATAATAATATAACTATGTCTTCGTAAATTCCTTTCCCGTAGGATCTACACTATTACTGAGACAATATGTGACGGCTTAGGCTTATCTATAAAGGGGGGGGGGGGGGAAATAAAGGTAGAGCAAATACTGACGGAATATACATGCAAGTGTAAAATTTTCATTTAGAGTGACCATCAAAATTCCTGTTATTCAAAGAAAGCAAAAATCTTGTGAAAGGCTATATGCAGTATTCTTTATTATTGTTGCGATTTTTTTTTTTATTTGGCTATGCATCATTTGGCTGTACATTAGAACCACGCTAAACAAATAGGATAGGAATGACGTTCTCCGGTATAGAACATATATTCAATATATTTTATTCTTTTAAAGTTTTTTTTTTAACCTTAACGTATCCGTGAAGTATGAGAAAGAAACCGAAGCTGTACTTTGATAAAAGAAGCACGATGGGTCGTTTTGTCATAAAAATTTCCGATAGGGGCAATTGGTTTTCTACACCGTGCGAACATTCATATATTTTTTTTTTTTTTTTTTTTTTGTAACAGAATCTCATTAAAAGAAATGTGGCCTGGACTGCCAACCAAAGCGTTTTTACGTTATAAAATAAATTTGTTGGTGTGAGTGTGTAGTGTGAATGTGTCTTAGGTTAGTGTAGGTTAAGATTTTAGTGATTTCATGTGTATGTTTTGTAATAAAATGTGTAGGCAAGAAATAAATAAATATAGAAAAGGGTGCCTAGTAATTGTAGCTGCTGTGAACAGCTAAAACATAAGATTTTTTTTTTTTTTTAATGAAAAATATGAATGCCAATGAGAGGCACTTTCCTTAAGATAGTCGAGAATGCGTAACTATTTAATAAAAGTAATAAATATTGTTAAAAAGTAGGTAATAAAATTGAAAGTCATGAGAGTATGTGTGCATGTGATATTGTAAAATGGTTGGTCACGAATTGTGACACGCACGGTAAAAATGATTCTGTAAAGTGTAATGCGATGTATTGTTGTGCCCCTAAACTCAATGTAAACAGTCTGTATAAAGCTTCGGTAAAACAAGTAAAGCTTCAAGTTGACAGTTATGTTTTATTCCATATAACAGAGATACAGTAGAGTAGAAATTTCATAGTAAAACATGATTTAGTCGAGATCAATAGTGCGTCTTCCTATCAATCCGATAATGAATCATCGAGGGGAAAATGATATGAGTGAAACGTTACGGGGAACCCATCAGTGAATGTCACGGATCCTGAGATTTATTTTTTTTATTTACTTTTCCAAATTTTCGAGTTTATTTATATTTTTTTTCCGTTGCGCAAACTTCATTTAGATAATACACTTGTAGGGCAGGTCTTCTGAGTTCGATCCTTTCTCCCATGACTATGGAGCGAGTGAGTGCATCCCCGGTTGCGAGCTATTCTTCTGTGATGGCCACATAGACTTGTAGCTGGTTAAACTGGTGATATACTCAAACGCACCTTGGTCCCGAGAAAGCGAACATCTGAGAACAACAGTAGACACGAATACATACATAACCAAATATAAAATTCAATTATAATTTTTCTAACAAATTTGGCTACGCCAGCCAGGATGATATTCGGTGATGGAACTTGTAATGTTTCGATTATATCATTCTCAAGGAAGGATGGTCACAAAAAAAAAAAAAAAAAAAAAAAAAAAAAAAAAAAAAAAAAAAGCGAGTTGAAGAAAGTGGTAAATCTTTATAGATGAGCAGGAATAGTTGCATATTGTCTGAGTAATTGGTAGATCCGGGGAATTTTATGAAAGTTTGTAAAAAAAGGAAGAGAAAATATGTCGTGTAAAAAGTTAAGTGAGACCAATCAGTCTGTGGACAAGTATAGTTGTTGTGACGAGCTAATAGAAGGAGTAAGCGTGTTTTGTGACGATTGTCAATTGTGGATTCATTCCCAATGCCAGGGATTGTCTGAAACGGAAGTCACCGAACTGCAACAAAGTGTGGAACCGTGGTATTGCAAATATTGTACTGTAAGACGTGCGGCACAGGTAAACTTGCCGGCGTCCAATGGAGAAAATGACACAGAGAGGGGTTCACTGGTAGTTCTTCCGCAGGTGACCGAGGTAGAGAATGACACTGTAGTGCAGGAATCGGTAGAGTCACAGTCCACGTCTAACTTAGCTGAACTTTTACAGCAATTTACTCAAACATTAAGTCTAAAATTTGATCAGAAATTTGGTAATGTTAGTACTCAGTTAGAACAAGTTAATGCTAATATGAACACTCAGTTAGAACAAGTCAATGCTAATATGAACAATCAGTTAGAACAAGTTAATGCTAATGTAAACACTAGATTTGAAAATGTAAACTTTGCGTTAGGGCAGATAAATGACAGATTTTCTAAAGTAACTGATAGCATTCAAGATCTCAATAACCGGTTTGAACAGTTTAAGTTAGAGACAAATACCACTATCACAGAGAAGTTCGAACGTGTAAGTAAAGACGTGGAGGAGGTACGTCAAGACGTCCAGGACCTTCAGTCCACTTTCACCAATTATCGCGAAACATTGGATGAGCGCGTAACGGATGTGGGAAAGGAGTTGCGTCTGTCGGAATGCACCGTGAATCGTAGATGTGACTCTCTAGCTAAGGAAATATCACGTCTCGAATCACAACAAAAAGACGACTATCGGCAACTTGAGATCAAAGTACAGACCCTTACGAACCGTGTCATGAATAGAGTACCTAAGGGAAATAGGAAACGTTTGTATACTGGATCCGTTGATTCAGATGGCTCAGATTCTGATGCTTTAGTGGAGGTTCCAGTATCTTCGGTTGGGGAAACTGCAACCATCACTACAGTGACGGTGTCAGGGTGCCTGTCAACGGCCAGGGATACAATTTGTGGAAATGACATCCAACTTTCCAGTCACATGCCAAATGAGGAGGTGAGACGGATGAATGAAAGAATTGATGGAAAGAGAAATGAAGGGGTAATTAGGCGCGTTCCTTTGACAAGTGTGACCTGTCTGCCTCATCAGTGTTGCCAACTCACGCATGTTCCACTAATGTCAGCTCAGGTTATTCCGAGTGGGGTGCGTACGAGCGTTGGAGTTCTGGAGGAGGGGCACAATCATGCGGGGACTACCATCTCCGAGAAATCTTCATTAGGTCAAAATTTAAATAACCTTGTAACTTTTGGACAAAATTCACCGACGGAAAGGGGCCCCGTATTAGAGTGTGGCACTTCTCAGAACACCAATGGACGTGCGGACACAGCAAACGGCAGCAAACATATCAGCATCCGATTGTCAGAAATTCGGAACTTACCCATGTTTACAGGAGAATTCGGACAAGCTAGTTTATTCCTCGAAAACTTGGAACAGACTTTTCAATTATTAGAGGCTTCTGACCGAGAAAAATTATTATTATTGCCACGTTGTTTGACAGAGGGGGCTAGAGCTTGGTATAAAACGGTCGAAGAACAGATACGAACCTACGATGATTTTGTTCGATTATTCAGGGACAGTTTCCTCTCCTTACGGATGGAGCGCCTACAGAAGAAATTTGTACAAAATATGCGATATGACCGGACGAAATACCCTCGTTTGAGAGACTTCGCTTGGAAGGTGATAGCGGAATATTATGCGGTCGTGCATCATCCGGATGAAGGGGAACTAATCGAAATTCTGCTTGACTGTTTGCCTCCGAATGAGTCCAAGATATTAAGAGCTGTGGAACCCAAGTCCACACAACAGTTAATCTTAAAATTAACCGAATTAGAGGGTTACCCAGAACACACTGGAGCCGTGACTGAGAGAAAATGGAGGAAACCTTTCGTACGACAAGTAGTGGTCCAAAAGAGGTTTGGAAAAGGAGGGAAACAAACCAAGGAGTCGTCCTCACAAACCGAAGAGACTAAAGAAAAAACTGTGATGAGTAATTCACGAGATTCCTCCAGTACGGAAGAGCGGAAATCACGATATCCTTACAGGAATCGATGGAGGAATGGAAATTCCTACAACCGAAACATGAGAGGTCGTGGCCCGGGAAGACCGCGGTATGACCCATACCGAGAGGGACCAGGAGTAGCCTATGGCTATGGAAATAGTGGAGAATACGGGAATTATCCAAGTGGATCCCAGGTTTTCCCAAATGGAAATGGAACTTCTGGTGGGATGCGTGCCAGTCCGCCATATGCATCGGGTGTACCACCACCTGGAGGGGGTAGTGTACCCCATACAACACCTTCCCCAGGGGTGAACATGGCGACTGTGGCGGGATCGTACCCATCTCACCCGACGTTCGCACCAACGTCAGTCGGAAGTCAAACGAATGAAAACTGGACGGGAAATGCATATCGCAGTTCTCAGTAGGGGAGATTGCGAACTGCGAGATGGATTCCCTGACTCCCCAAGAGAGAGAAAGGAAAGAAGAAGAAAAGAAAGGAAAAGATGAGATAAAAGAAGGTTCTCTGGTAATGTTAAAGACCCATTATTTATCATCGGTACCAAAGAAGGTATTCTCAAAATTCATGTTCACATATCTCGGACCATATTTGGTAACTAAACTTTTCAGGAATTCAGCTCAACTTCAAACATTATCAGGAGAGAATATTGGAGTGCAAAGCTACGACAACCTAAAACTTTTTCGATGTTCAGATCTCAAGCGACGACAACTTCTTGGCGAGGCAGAGAATCCATAAAACCTCGAAGGCGAAAATAAAACATTTTAGGATTTTAATTAGGTTAAGAGATTTAGATTAGTATAAATGTCGTTTATTTTCTTTTAGTGTAGATAAATGCTGTTAGTGTATTCATGATGTAAGAAAAAAAATTTTTTTTTTCCAAGGACCGCGGAAGATGATACCTCCCAACATGGAGTTATCATGTTGAAAATTTTCGAACGCCCTGTATAATAATGTAAAATAATATATAATATAGGATATGCAAGGATGTAATGTTGTCATTTAATTTTCTTGTAGTATTAAAAGGTAGGATTAAGTTAGGACGTGCATTAAAATAGGTTTAGGATTTTATTTCGTATTTAATGTCTATGTTTTGTTTATTTCTATCTTAATTTCCTATATTTTTTAATAATACTCTGCTTATTTCTTTTATTTTCATCTGTAGAACGCTTTTCCTATCTCCAATCATTCTGAAAACTCTGTCAAAAATTTCTTTAAAAATTTTATTCAAAAATTTTTCTTCATAAAATTCTTTAGACTTTCAGCCATTTTGATAGAAAATCGTCAAGATTCACTTGGCTTTGGTACATCATCTTCAATCTTGTCTTGTGTGACGTCAGTAGCACAGATTTACAGAATTTTTATAATTGGTCGCTTTCCTTTGAACTCTATGATAATTAGCTCATCTTCAATCTTCAGACTGTTACGTCACATTGTTGTCGTACTGTAATGGCGTCAGCCTAAGAAAGCAATCCTCAGTTATCGCCCGTCAGATATTATCGGCATAAAGTGATAAAGAAAGCCGCTCCAGAACAGATTTTTACTACTAAAAGATTTAAAAAGGTTCGATTGCAAAATTTGCGATAATTTTTGTGCTATTTATTGAACGGAACGGAGCGAGTAGCGAGGGGAATTAGTGAAGCGAAGCAGCCCAATGTTGTAAGTTGTCTGTCTGCATTATGGACGAGGTCTGATTTCTGTATGATTGGATCCTGAATTTTTTGGAAGAACCGTGATAGTTAATGGCCTGTTAATGGTTCAAAATGGACTGTATGTTGTGGAGGATGTGAGTGATAGTTGTTTATTCTGGAACTATGAAATCCATCACAAAATAAATAAGAAAGGTAAACCTGAACGGGTGCTTGTAAGGACGACATTGGATTCTGCTTGTATACAAACTCATCCGAACTGTAAGTAAGTTTTCTTTATTTCTAAAGTGGTTTCAAGCGAAGTAACTTGGTAGCCTGGATTTATGGATATTTTTCTTTTAACCTCGAAATTCACCAAGTTATCGCGTTGGAATATGGTGTTTAGTGAAACATAATAATATAACTATGTCTTCGTAAATTCCTTTCCCGTAGGATCTACACTATTACTGAGACAATATGTGACGGCTTAGGCTTATCTATAAAGGGGGGGGGGGGGGAAAATAAAGGTAGAGCAAATACTGACGGAATATACATGCAAGTGTAAAATTTTCATTTAGAGTGACCATCAAAATTCCTGTTATTCAAAGAAAGCAAAAATCTTGTGAAAGGCTATATGCAGTATTCTTTATTATTGTTGCGATTTTTTTTTTTATTTGGCTATGCATCATTTGGCTGTACATTAGAACCACGCTAAACAAATAGGATAGGAATGACGTTCTCCGGTATAGAACATATATTCAATATATTTTATTCTTTTAAAGTTTTTTTTTTTAACCTTAACGTATCCGTGAAGTGTGAGAAAGAAACCGAAGCTGTACTTTGATAAAAGAAGCACGATGGGTCGTTTTGTCATAAAAATTTCCGATAGGGGCAATTGGTTTTCTACACCGTGCGAACATTCATATAATTTTTTTTTTTTTTTTTTTTTTTTTTTTTGTAACAGAATCTCATTAAAAGAAATGTGGCCTGGACTGCCAACCAAAGCGTTTTTACGTTATAAAATAAATTTGTTGGTGTGAGTGTGTAGTGTGAATGTGTCTTAGGTTAGTGTAGGTTAAGATTTTAGTGATTTCATGTGTATGTTTTGTAATAAAATGTGTAGGCAAGAAATAAATAAATATAGAAAAGGGTGCCTAGTAATTGTAGCTGCTGTGAACAGCTAAAACATAAGATTTTTTTTTTTTTAAATGAAAAATATGAATGCCAATGAGAGGCACTTTCCTTAAGATAGTCGAGAATGCGTAACTATTTAATAAAAGTAATAAATATTGTTAAAAAGTAGGTAATAAAATTGAAAGTCATGAGAGTATGTGTGCATGTGATATTGTAAAATGGTTGGTCACGAATTGTGACACGCACGGTAAAAATGATTCTGTAAAGTGTAATGCGATGTATTGTTGTGCCCCTAAACTCAATGTAAACAGTCTGTATAAAGCTTCGGTAAAACAAGTAAAGCTTCAAGTTGACAGTTATGTTTTATTCCATATAACAGAGATACAGTAGAGTAGAAATTTCATAGTAAAACATGATTTAGTCGAGATCAATAGTGCGTCTTCCTATCAATCCGATAATGAATCATCGAGGGGAAAATGATATGAGTGAAACGTTACGGGGAACCCATCAGTGAATGTCACGAATCCTGAGATTTATTTTTTTTATTTACTTTTCCAAATTTTCGAGTTTATTTATATTTTTTTTCCGTTGCGCAAACTTCATTTAGATAATACACTTGTAGGGCAGGTCTTCTGAGTTCGATCCTTTCTCCCATGACTATGGAGCGAGTGAGTGCATCCCCGGTTGCGAGCTATTCTTCTGTGATGGCCACATAGACTTGTAGCTGGTTAAACTGGTGATATACTCAAACGCACCTTGGTCCCGAGAAAGCGAACATCTGAGAACAACAGTAGACACGAATACATACATAACCAAATATAAAAATTATAAAGAAATATAAATTTTCTAACAGGTTCACATCTTATAAAGCCTCGGTGCTGAAAAAGACGTTGGTCTCCAATCCTTCCACCATCACCTAGTTACACCAGACTCCTTGAAAATCTTGGGTGAGATTATCCTGACTTCTTGCTTCACGAAAAACGAAGTCTTTTTTTTTTATTATTATTATTTATTTATTTATTTATTTATTTATTTATTCCAAGTCTGGAATTATTGCAGACCTGTTTCTGTACCTGGACCTGTTTCTGTACGGTCGTAAAAGAAAGACATTTATATGATGAATGATGGGTTACCGATGATAACATCAGAGAATATCAAAAGAATTTAACATTAAAAAAAAAGAAAAAAAAATTATACTGAGGTAAGAATTTTTTTTTCAATTATTGAATGTCTTATAGCGTTCATAATTAAATACATCATAATTATTCTGAATGTCTCTTTCATTCTACGTATAACGGGCTTTGTTTTGGGTGTCTCAGGACTGTTTGCTTCTGGCTACAGTGATGTAAAAAGGGGCCACGGTGGCTCAGTGGTAGAGCGTTTACCTCTGATGGGTGGATGTACTGGTTCGATCCCTGTTCGCGCTAAGTAGGCCTTGTGGTGAACAAATACCGTGTGCGTGGGTTTTCTCGGGGTTCTACCGTTTACTCCTACTTTCTTTATTCCACTATTTCATTCATTTCTCATCATCGTCTCCTTTAGCCCAAGCATTTCAGTCACGAGAAAATAATTGAATTTTGCTGAAAATCTGAACGATAAGCAAAATTTGAAACAGAAAAAGAAGTATCATTTACAAAATACAGAGTGCAAGACATGGTACCAAACATAGAAACTTATCTAATCTTTTTATAATAATAATAATATTCCAGCATCCAAGTTGCGGCTTTAGTAGATCATTTATTAACAATCACAAACTAAAAATCGAGGGAAGTACTTACAAATTATATTGTATCAGAATTCCCAGTCTAAATTTGGACATAGAGAATCTTAATAAAACGTATCGTTGTGAAAATTTATGAAAATGGAAATTAGCACCCCAAAAACAAACTTAATAAGAGAAATTGAAACTTAAGCAAGAAATAGTTTTACATATATATTTGATCTGTCATCATTGACATGGTTACATCGGAAAGAACATAATGAAAGTTTCCATGCTTAGATAGTTTTCATATTGATTTTATTTATTTTTATTTATTTATATATATATATATATATATATATATATATATATATATATATATATATTTTTACCAAACAGCTTCTTTGTAGCCTTTCTTCTAAAGTAAACTTGTTGATAGATAAAGTATTAAACTGAGAAAAAGAGTTATTCTCAATAACAAAGCATCAATAGAATGGTTTGTTAAATCTACAATATGATTGCCAGAAACAGAATTCTTATTACCAAGACAGTCGATTTGTAATATTTCACACGGTAATAAGGAGAAAGACTTCGAATGCCAGTCTATATCTACATTGTGTATTTAGTGTCCATTTACGAAATGACGTTCAATATTTCTTGTGAACTCTGGAGTACTTACTGCGAAATAAGAGACAGATCAACATGCTAAGTCATTTATCTTAAACCAAGGTCATTGTTACTGTACGTTATGTAGTTTTAATTCATAAGGTCACCGTAGTTACTTCCTGCATTTCTTAATTGTTTAAAGAATTATTCAGCAGTAATAGTACTATAAAATACGTGCTATTATCTATTCAGCTTTTCTTTTTTTCTTTCTTCTTTTTTTCGTAGCTGAAAATATCGGAGCAATTAAGGGTGAAAATATATTAAAAGTACAGTTTTACTTTAAATTCAGAGGCAGTTAAATCCCTCACACTCAAAGAGAGAAAATGTATAACTGTTCAGAAAGCATACTGGTTAGCACAAAGGCACGGTATGCCAGTGACTCACGTTCGATTTTCGATCCAGTCGATTATTTTTCCGTCTTAGAATTTCAGAGAATTCGTACGTACAGAAGATATAGTGTAAGAAAAAAATCAGTTGTTTCTCGTTTTGTTATACAATATGTATCCTCACGTACTCTATTGTATGAATGTAAAACATGGTCGTTAACTTGCAGGAGTGAACATGAGTTAAAAGGTTTAGGAAATAAAGTTTTTGAGGTATGGAAGTTGCGTATTTGCCTTTGCATAACATGCTCGTTTTTTCCTTTGAGAATAAGTCTAGAAATGGAATGCGTCTTACTCCAATGCAGAGATTTTTTTTTTTTTTTAATTATTAGCACAGTCAATATCAGTTCAGGCACGATGATACGTTGATAGTCTCAAATGTTAAAATTTAGGACAAAATGAGAAATCCGTTATTTTTGTTTTGTTCAAAAAAAAAAAAAAAATAATAATAATAATAATAATCCTAGATACAGGCCGCCAAGATGGCACCTCGGGTGCCATTTTTCGTCCTTGAAACGGTTCAAGATATTTTGTTGCTTTTTGTTTGATTTGAAACACAATAATTTGCTGATTCAAATGAAATCCCCTTTTGGATGTGTGTGTCAAGGTTTCGTGCTGTAGCTTTCTGAATTGTATTATTATTTTCCAAATATGCTTTTTTTTTTCACCGTTGATCAGTACTATACAGTACTACGTGTCCTGAAATGAACTACATGTGCTGACTTATTAGTCATATGTATATTTGTATTGTTGCAATTTTTAAACAATTTTTAGACTTGCGGGGGGGGGGGGTCACGGTGGCTCAGTGGTAGAACGCTTACCTCTGGTTCGATTCCCTGCCAAATAAGTTTGTGGCGGACAACATAGTGTTGTTGGTTTTCTCGGATGAGTTGAGTTGATTTTAAGTTTAACGTCCCTTTTAGCAGCGAGGCTATATGAAACGTGGTCCTACTGATTATTGTGGAATCCGAACCACATGAGCTCCCGCCGGGAATCAAACCCGAATCTCACACGTCAAAGGCGAGTACGCTAATCGCTTAACCACGAAGGAGCTGTGGGTTTTCTCGGGTACTCCCGTTTCCTCCCACATTCTCATTCCATTGATTTTCCATCATTCACTTCTTGATCATCCATCTCCCTTAGCCTAAAAGGATTATGGGACGTTAAACTGAGATATTTCATTTCATTTCAATTTTTAAACTTACAGACTATGCTATGCATAACTATGGGAAGTCTTATAGACTAGCTATATCTGTCGACGACGAGTATCAGCAAAAATGGTTTCCTTGTCCGAAGAATAGTTTCCATCTCCCCCTTAACCCCCTATTCAAATCGGAAGTTGTGAAATGACCCATTTTCGTCTATATATAGTTTCATTGTCTATAGATGAATAGATAAGGATAACGTCTCTGCCCTTATTTTATTTATCTACTTAAATCGGAAGTGGTAGAAATTTATTACCACTTCCGGTTAGTCTTGATTTCCATAGAACTAAAATTGTAATAGGTGGCAATAAACGGATTTTTATATTGCTTGAAAATCTCAAGAATAGACTCCATCTCAACGTTTATTGTTTTATTGAATCCGGAAGTAGTGAAAACGAGTACAACTTCCGGTTTCGGTGTTGATTTCTGTGGAGCAAGTACTGCAAGATATAGCGAGAAACTACTTTTGATCTGGATTCAGCCTCCCGAGAACAGGTTCCATCTGTGACCTTGCCCCTCTATTGCAACCAGAAGTAATAGATCTACTTTTCGATATTACAATGTTCTATAGGTAGAGTCTAGATAATGTACACGGAATTTCAACCCTTCACCTTTTTATTATAAAAAGAATGTCTTATAAAAATCTTTACAAAGGTTTTGTAAGTTTTTGCTGTATGTCTTTAAATGTTTTCAGTGTACAATAAGTGCAAATTCCTCGGCACATGATATGACTTCGGAATAAAGAATATTTTGTCAACCCAAAGCGGCTTCAGATGAGATCGGTTATACTCCGTAGCTCATACTAGCCTCAGGAGATGGTTTTGAATGAATATACTCCTTAGCCCATGGCGGCCTTGGGAGATGGTTTTGGTAGGTGAGGGATCAGCACCAAACTGACTATTTCTTCGTCTCGTCGTCCTCTTTTATATCCATCTTCTTGGAGGGAGGGCCCATGTAGGGGTAGTCAGTCTTCATGGTTCTTCGAGTCCACTTCGTCTCTTCCTGGAATTGCTCCTTTCGTCGTCTGCCACTGTTTGTTTATAAGTTTGTAATGAAAACATATGGCTTGCAGTACGTGTGGGTATATAGATCTTACAATATTGAAACCCCATATCAGCCAGGTGAAGGTATTGACATCCGACGTTTCCAGGGATTGTAATGATCGCATTCATTACAATCTCTGAAGATGAATGCGATGTCTACATTCGAAACGTCGGATGTCAATACCTTCACCTGGCTGACAGCCCGAGAAGACTTGCTAAAATCACGTCGTCAGTATTAAAAAAACTTTTTTCAGAATCCCATAGTTTGGAAGTCTACCACAGTTTTCTGAGTGAAATGAATCGCACTTGTTACAGCTGTACAACTTGTGACGACCTTTGTAGGTAACATAAAATGATAGTAGGATGTTTTCTGGAATAGATTCGTAATAATTATACTAGTTTTGTAATTAAAGCATAGTTTCTGTAGATCTTAATATAGCTATAAATTTGTGTTTAATTAAAGTAACAACTATCTCTCTCATTCTGTTTAGGTGATCAGGTTTGGACACGACTGGGATCCTACTTGTATGAAGATGGACGAAGTTCTCTACAGCATTGCAGAAAAAGTAAAAAACTTTGCTGTTATATATCTCGTGGATATAACAGAAGTTCCGGATTTCAATAAAATGTAAGTCAAAGTTAATACAATTGAGTAGCTGAAGATCTTTATCAAATATCCCCCTCGTGACCTTTCTCACATACTGTTCTATGTAATTTCACTTATATGGCTTGTTCATATACTGTAGCAGAGGTTCAAGATATCCTACTTTTCAGTCAGAAATGAATATATTTTTTATGGCGTTTGCGCTGCATTTATATATATATATATATAAAAGTGGTGGTGTTGCGATAGTATGTTACGCAGGAAAATGTCATCGAGATAATCACATGCTGGTTATTGTATGTTGCTAAGCTACAGTCTGTGAGAACAGAATAAACAAGATAAACTAGGTCGTATCGATTAAAACAAATTGCGAAGAAAATAATAACAATAACTCAGTTCTTCTCAAACGACACCAAAAGTTAAGACAAAACGATTGGTGAAAATGAATACTGTAGTATGAGAAAGACTCTCCTTTGAGAACTCTTAGCCAGTTGTATTTTCTAGTATATGCGTCGTTACCATTTGAAGTTCTTAAAGCTATTTCAGAAAGAGGAGACACTGATTTATGTTATGCAAAAGTCTGTTGACGAAGTTATGCAGACAATATAGAATTGTCATTATATATATCACGTATTTCTTTACTTTTAAAGATGTTACATAAACATCATTCTCCTCGTGCGACAGGGTTTGCCCAAGTGGGCCAGCCCGAAAAAACCCGGTGTTTTTTTTCGGGTTGGGCCCACCTGAAAAAAACCACTTTAAAACCCATCTGGGTTTTTGACTTATTTGTTAGTATATTATTGGTACAACTAAGGTGATCACATTGTAAGTGATTTTTATCAGATTTTAGACTTTCCTTGGGCGAATTAGAGGCTTTCACGTTAAGGTATACAACAACATTCAACATAAGACCTTTATAAAGTTCTGAATGCACTAAATGATTAAAACAAAACTTACCATAGCTTGAGAAAGTTATACAACAAATTAATGTATGAATTATGCTTATAGCCTATTTGAAGTAAAATAAGCAATTTTCCGTGAATAATGTGCTCGTCGACTTGGCGACACCGAAGGGCATTATCACTCATACGTTTACGGGTTTAAGGTCATAAGTGCCGGTACTAATAGTACATATGTAAATACATTAGTAAAACTATTAGTATTATTTCTTCCTTTGATGTAAAACAGAAGTTTCTTCAACTAAAATTTGGTTTTTCAACAATAACAGTCAGTCATTTGTTGCTACTCTTCAAATAAGCATACTGAGGAAGAAATACTTTTTACATGCCTCATAATAGAATAAGTACTAACAAAAATTCTCCACTGTATAAATTATGTGATGCGGGTAATAGAATTGGGATTATGGGTTTAGATATCTTTCAGTATACATTTACGACTTTCAAGCGAAAGTGTTTTGAGATGCTAATTGATAAATTGTAGATTTGTTTTTGTATGTTATACCCTGAAGAAGGAAAAAAGGGTATACTTATTGTAATGTTCATGTTTAAATACTAGTTATATGTATGTTTGATGTTGCTCATCCTTTGATGATTGTATATAAAATTTTGTACTTTGTAATTGCCTTTGGGTGTTAAGTACAATAAAATATATTATTATTATTATTATTATTATTATTAACACCGTCAATAGAGAAAAAATTCTTGTCAAATTTAAGAAGCTTAATGCCCAGGGTTCCGAAGACTACGTAACGTTTACTATTTCAAGTGCTGAGTTCAAATTTCCGTACTAGTGGAAGATTTTATGTACACGCCGTGAAAGAAGTGCTCGGGAAATTCCCGAATTAAACGCAGAAGGATCGGAAATGAATACTTCAACAATAAAACGATTTATTTTACGCTTAAGCCTGCCATACGTCCCGTAAAAAACGGGACAGTCCCGCTTTGGGCCCGTGTCCCGCGTTTCCGTAAATTTAGTCGGGACAGGGAAATGTCCCGTATTTTAACTCCGTTCCATTTCTGATATCAATATCAGCTTATTCGAAAAGTGAAACAAAAAATTCTGACATTGGCTGGGAATCCTGTAATTAGTGAATGAACAGTACGCTGTTGCATGCAACAGTTTCGAGGAAGTTATTACACCATCCTGTTCTACTTGATAGCGAGCGAAATTTGCAATGCTACTTTTTCCATTGCACTTGATGGAAACTCGAATACACTCCGGGAAAAAAAAAAGGATGGCTTTGAGTGTTTTTACATTTACAAACACAGGGAAGATGACTGAACTTTTCTCCAGCAGCACATTAGATAAGTTGACAAGAATTATAATCCTTTTCAGAGGCTAGGGGCACAGAATTGTGCTTTGGTCCAGGTCTTAGAAAAATGTAAATCTGGTCCTGACAATTACACACGACACAAGGAGAAAAATCAGCTTTTCATCAGATTAAACTGACGAACGTAATTTTGGCAAATACAGCCATGTAAATAAATATTGCTAAATGCGCGAAGAATATTGAAGGTAGATTGTACCACTGATTTAAATAATTTGCGTATTGTTTTCCTGTAAAGCATTTTTATAGCACATCTTCAGTCTGTACAATTAATTGCAGGGTAATACGAACAGAGAAAAGCAGCTGCTGCTTAATGAACTTTCGCCCATTATATTCTTGAAAAAAAAAATTAAATAAAATGAAATCTTTTAGTCTCACGGTTATGCCTGCAATGCTCAAGGTGACGGTGATGATGAGAAATGAATGAAATGACGGAATGAAGAAAGTGGGAGGAAGCGTGAGAATCCCGAGAAAACCCACACACAAGGTGTTTGTCCACCACAAAGCTCACTTGGCGCGAGCTGGGATCGAACTAAGAACCCCATGCACAAGAGGTGAACGCTCTACCACTAAGTCACCACGGCCTATTATACTTTTGTTCATAACCAAACTACAGTTCATTGCATTGTGTTCTAAAGTTGAGGGAGGGGGGAGTGGAATCTGAGGTCTCCCGTATTCTCATGGAGAAAATATGGCAGGTTTATTTACACTGTAAGATGTTAATTTCATATAAGACATTTTAAACCATTTATTTATTTCATACAACATGAATTGTATCTTTGTTTTAAATTCATAGACCCCTTTTCGTATTCATATTTGGCGAACGTCAGTCAGGCTTCTGGATGACTCGATCTTCATTTGTTCGTTTGTCTGCCGAGCTCCTTCAGGCTATGCGGTTAATGTACGCGTCTTCGGCGTGGGACCCGGGTTTGCTTCCCGGAGGAAGCTTATGTGGTTTGGATTCCACCTTAATCAGTAGGTCCCGTCTCATACAGCCTCGCTGCTGAAAGGGACGTCAAACACCAACTTAACTCGTTTGTCTGCCTCTATCACATACAGTACAGGGTACAATTTTCGGCCTTTTAAGTTAAAATTTTCAGAGTACAAGCACGAGACACTGTAAATTTCTTGTATAGATATTGGCGGCATACCAACGTAAAATATCAAAATGGCGGCCATTTTTTCAAACCAGTGAGTATCCACGCTACGAAGAGCAATTTTCAGTCTTTTAAGTTGAAATTTTGACGGTGGAAGCACGAGATATGCTAAATTTGCTGTATAGATTTTCTCGGCGATTGAATGTAAAATTTCAAAATGGCGGCATTTTTTTTTTTCAAAACAGCAGCGAGTAGAAAATTGTTGCAAGTTGTGACAATGACAATCTTGAAATATAAATCACATTTTAACACTTTTACCCCAAAGACATTGAAATATTTCGAAAAAACCCGATTAAACCCGAAAAAACCCATATGGGCCCAGGTGGGTTGGGCTTTTCCAAAAAAGCCCGGGTTTTTTCAAACCCTGTCGTGCGAGGTACGGACATTTCAGTTAGTATATTATAAAATGAGAATATGAATAAAATGTGGTACTTTTAACGAAGAGAGAGGTTTAGCATACATGTCGTGGTTCGATCTTCAGCGGAGACCTTTCTTGCGAAAACACACACACAAAATCGTACGTTTTTTCCTAACCCCTTTTTCTGTAGTGATTTCTCGCGCTGAAAACTGCACTTCTTCGACTGCAAAAGACGCTCTATTCGCATGAATTCAGGCGGACGATTCCAGCATGTTGGAATCGTTTGTATTTGTATCTTTTCGTCCGTCTGCGCAATTCGCAGTTCGGAACTACTGGAGACACTGCAGTTTATTTACAAGTTCTGGGAAATTTGCATTCAGATCCAATAGAGACAGATGATACTCTTCTGTCTCCTAGCTAATTACTATCGTCACTATGAATATACAAAGGTCAGTCAAAAAGTAACGTACAAACCATTGTAGCGTGGAAATGGTATACTAGAGAACCATTTAGCATATGATACATTTGCTTTTCTGCACTGCAGCCATCTTTGATCCTTCGGTCGTCCAGATAGAAATCCGATGCCGCTAGGTAGGGACTGTATGGGGGTGGTTACATAAATGTCCATTTTGGTTGACATTTCTGAATTGTCTCCTTTCTCAAGATCCGTGCAATCCGCGAACAGAATTTTTTTCTATGCTCCAAAGCTTTGGAAATTTTTGATTAGCGTTGACACAGAGCCCCATGATCTGTAAATTAACCGGAAAAACAATATCTCAAAATAATTCTTTCTCGATGTGATTCTAGGAAAGGGAAGTGATATTTGTGCTGTACATCTGAAATATAGGAAAATTTTAAAAATTATTAGGTTCATGTTAGTTCTAAACAGGCTATGATAATGGAATTTTTTAAAAGTATTATGTTGTTCAGTGCCGCTCCAGAAAGTGAAAATATTCTTTTGTTTGTGCTATTGCAGTAACGTGAAAAATACCGGGAACCCAGTAAAATATTCTCTTCCTTAGTGCGATTCTAGGAAAGTGATGTTTATGCTGTATAAGACTGCAAATGTAGAGAAATTTATATGGTTTAGTGTAGTTGTAATAGGCTCTGCTTATGCTGTACTTGATTTCAACTACTAGCAACAATTCCAAGTGAGGGAAGATTTATTAATACTTTTATTCCATACAAGACTAGTTAGCTTAAAGTTCACTAAACTAGTCTTAACAGATAAGTTTTGAAATGTGCAACAACTAAGAAAGTGCTAAAATATAATCAAATGTATTAAAATGTTATTTTCTATAATGTAAAGCTTAAAATCCTAAACTAATTTTTGAAAACCTATAAAAACCTTAAAATGCAATTTTTAAAATTCTAATTTCTTTCTGGAACTAAAAATCTGAATCCTTGTTAAAGGTTAACACATATACAAGAATGTTTCTTTCAAGATGTCGTTGTCTTTTAAATATTATTAAATGGTTTTAGTATTTCAGTATTCAAGGATTGTATAAATGTGTCATAAACATACCAATAGTACTTATTTTTTGTGTGTATTAGTAGTTGAAAAATGCTTTTACTTATTTTTTTGCTAAAGGTTTAAGGGTTTGCTAGTGGATGTATATTTAGTAAATTAAAATCAAGTACTAACCTTGTTTCCCAAAAGAATATTGTACTATATTAAATTATTTCAACCCTCTCTGGGGTCTTCATCAGTAACTCTCCTCCTGGTGTTATTCTTCTGTATTAATTCACGTGCGGGATATTCTTGGTCTACCAAAATTAAGACTGTGAAGAAAAATCTGAAGTTTTTGTATAGTTTGTAGAACCTCTCATATCTTCACTTTTAAGCTTCCATTAAGCGTTGAAATGGTATAAATGTAATTTACAAAACACGCCACTAATAATGGTGGACAACTTGTGTACATCTTTCAACGTTACTTCGCAAAAATTGTTCCATTTTCTACTTTCATTTTTCCACTATCCACAATCTTCTTGGAGAATAACTAAAAATAATTTCTTCGTATTTATATATATACACACTAGCCTATCCTTTGTTAATTAATGGAAAATTAAAACTTCCTTGCTCTTTAGCAGAATCACTAATTGAGAAATGTTCTGCTGTTCTAGTAGTCTTAGCTTCAGAAAGGTTGGAACTATTTATTATAATACAATATTCTTCTGAGATACAAAACTAGTACTTAATTTTAATTTTAATGTTGAGGGGGCAAAGCGTAAGTAAGAGTTTCAAAGAAGGAAAGGTATATTATATCATATACTATAGGGCATATAACGAAGTGTTAGTTAAACATGACTAACATGAATAGGAATAAAAAGATAAATATAATAGGGTTAACACAGATATAATCTGGCATTTTGTTAAGATTACCTAATATTACGTAATACTCACCTATGATGTGCCCTGGATCCTAGCATGATTTCGGCAAACAGTCTTATTGCCTTCAATAGCTGAACAATAATGAAGAAGTTCGACTTCAGAAATGTTTTGTACGTTTCGATCAACTTAGTCCATTTTTCCACACAAAACACTAAACTCGGCAGTAAGCTATTCAAATTCTGAACAATCTATACCCATACTAATTCACAATTTTGCGCTACCAAAATAAAACCAAATTACCTCTGACATTTCAATAACTTATTGCCGATTTTAGTGTTTTGTGTGAAAAAAGGACAAATTGAATAAAATATAAACAATATTTATGAAGCCGAAGCTCTTAATTACTGTCTAGTTGTTAAAAGCGAAAGGATTGGTTGCCGAAATCTCATTGGGAATATAACAATCCTTTAGGATTCCCAGAGTGCATTATAGGGAAGTGTTAGTTAAACATGACAAGATTAATTTTCTCCAGGAAGATCTAGTTCCCCCCTGATTTTGTAATCTTCGTTATTTGGGTTTATCATTGCTTCCTTGAGCCGGAGAAGCATCTATTTTCTTATTTCTATAGTTATTCATTTGCTATGTTATTGAAATTTGATTCTAACTTATATTTCAGGTATGAATTGTACGATCCCTGTACGGTTATGTTCTTCTTCCGTAATAAGCATATAATGATTGATTTGGGAACTGGTAATAATAATAAAATCAACTGGACTTTGGAGGATAAGCAAGAAATGATTGACATTATTGAAACCGTGTATCGTGGCGCAAGGAAAGGCAGAGGTCTTGTAGTGTCTCCCAAAGATTATTCCACGAAATATCGCTACTAATTGTGGAAGTTTGACTTGCTCTGTAAGAAGTTTAATAGTTCAGTGATTCCAATATAAAAAAGGAGTTGTGTGGTATTTAGTGGAGAAGAACTTCTTTGAAGACTCACATCAAAATACGATAAAATGTGGCTACAGACATACTCAAGTTACATAAATATAATGTCTTTCTATGTGTAAATAATGAACAGTATTAAATTATTTTCAAGAAAGATGTTTGTTTATACAGGAGTGATTGATGTAATTCATGTCTTATATCCATATATAATATAATAAAATAATGTATGAAATTTCAGACGACTGCACTAAAAATCGAACTCAGGTCTCCGTTTGGGTGGTTACCATTGTGGCTAATCAGGTTACAAACTGATATCATAGTTTGGCTAGCTCACGGTACAGTAAACAAGACACTGGATAGGATTCCCAGTCCAGTCGTGTATTTTTCACTCTTTGAATGCACGCCCAGATGGGATAAGTGTGAGAAAAAACAAAGCTGTTTTGTTGTGTATTTATTATATAAGTTTGATTTTATTTAAGCTAGAATAAAAGGGCAGTATTTCTTAGCAATCTGTAATTCCGAATCGTGTATATATAAACTTGAAAGCAACCTTTCAAACAAAACAGAGATATAGTGATTACAATAGACAATCACACATTACATTCGTGTGTCTAGACAGGGTTGCCAACTTAAAAAAAAAAAACTTATGACCTTACTGGTATTACGAAGGGATAAATAATACATACCTTAATTTAAAACATTTTATTATAATAAACAGCTATAAAATGTTTGCAGAAAATTTCAAGGTGATAAAGCAAGATAAGTTTCGAAATTTTACTACATTTTCATAATGGAAATCGCCATTTTGCTCCCTTTTAAAAGGATAAAAGTAAATAAATAATATTATTAAATACATGAGCTCCGTATTAAATCCTATCTATACACGGGAGAAACTTTAAAAATTGTGCCAAGTACGGGAATTCTCATATGATACGAGAACGTTCGCAATCCTAGTCTAGACAATAAGGTTCGCTGAATCGACGGATAGTTTCCTTGTAATATGTGACGCTGTGTGAACGCACTATTTCATATTCCATATTGTATTCAGGATTACTTGATTTAAAAACCAAGTAAAATGCAGTACTTCTCAATATTCTATAAAGCGAATAATATAACAAAAAGCACCTACACACTAACGAAACTTGACAAAGAATTGAACTCTTCAAACATTTGCTTTAGTGATTTTTTTTTTTCTTCCTCTGTGGACCTTAGAAAACGTACAAAACGCAATACTTTTACAATGTAATATTTTGCAAGTGTCCATATACGAAACATTACTCACCCTCATAGTTGACAAGAGGGAAAATTATAAATATGTTCGTAAGTTCAGAACTTTATTTCATTGTTGAAATGCAAAAGTTGAAGTTTCAAAGTAATAACACATGTAACACACAATGAATTTCTGCTAATGTTCTTCTTAATCAGGGTTGAAAAGTCCCTTGCTGCCAGGTAACCATGGCGACTGGAAATACGAATCTGGTGGCTAGATAACAGCTCACACACACACACAAAATAAATAAAAAGTAAAAGTTCTGCGCAGTGACCCCAGGGTATGGATTCGATGTATTTTGTTACACAGAATCCAAATTTCGAAACCCCAGCACGATTGACCGTATCAGTTCCTTTTTTATGAGGGGGAAAAAGCTCACGGAATTTGGATAGGAGGGATACACGTAACAACCATTTAAAAAAAAAAAAAAAGTTCAGTGGACCTCAGGAGGACTGACCGGTCAATTCCTTTTGATGGACTGAAAGCTTTAGCGATTTTTGATAGGAAAGATACATGTATTACAGCTGTACAAAAAACGAAGGTTCTGTTTAACGGTCCGCAGGGTATAGATTCGATGTATTTTATTATACAGAATCCAAATTTCGAAACACCAGGATGATTGACCAAGTCAGTTTTGTTTTATGGGCGAAGAACATGTGTCTTCCCTATCCAAAATTGGTGTAACAAAAATGCATACCCTGGGGTCAGGTGCACTGGGCGATTTTTTTTTGGGGGGGGGATCGGCTGTGTAATTTAAATCCAAACTATGTAGTTCCATATATCAAATTGTATTTGTTTTATTGTGGTACCTCGTTTTGAGAAATGGCCCCAAGGTCAGAAGAAAAATTTTCGATCATTGTTTTTGTTCATAATGCTTTTCGGCAGCCTAACCTCTGTTCGCTATCACTTTCTTCAACTTCAAAATACCACGATGACAACAAAAGCATTTCCCTAGTGGAAACAGTAAAACAGTCAAGACGCTATATAATATGATTCTTATAGCATTAAGATGAGTTTTACCAGTGGAGTGTGATGACCAAGTGCTAATATTATGTACAGTAAATTGTAGAAACAGTGTTAAGGGTGTAGTGGGATACGGATATTTTAAAAGGCATTAAGACCATTTTGGTGCAGAAAATGCTATATTTGTAGCTGTAGTATAATAGCATGAAGGTTGACTTAGTTTCTAATATGTTGTATGTCGATAAATTCTCAGGGTCTATAATTAAGAGCAGAAGAAATGTATACGCACCAATAGAATATAGAGTTTCAAAGCACTGGGAGCCAAATTTTCAAAAGCTATATTTGTAGCTACAATATGGTGACTTAGATATTTTCAATCTGGGCGTGATTTGTTGGAATTTATGTAGTAATTAGGCTTCTAATTTGGTCTAATCTTTCTTATATATATATATATATATATAATAAATAAATGTATCATTTAATTACAACTTTTGGTCAGAAAGAAAATGTCCATTTGGGCACCGGAAAATGCATAAGTAACATAAAAAATAATAGGAAAAACTGATTACATATGCGTGAAAAGGATGGACGATATTCGTGCGTGAATATCGCACGCAAGAAAAGACAAATAGTGGAAAAGAATAGAGAACGATACTCTCCCGTTGTAGTTTAGCGGCAATTGGCGTGAATATCGATAATGAATGTGTAGTCAACACAAACATTTTCTGCAGTGAACACAACGGATGAAAGGAACCTAGTCACACGCAACTCTGCAGGGTTTTTTTTAGTACTGTTTCGAAACCATATTCGGAAATTGTTTGCAATGGCCCGAGATGTTCACTGGAGTAGTTACATTTGAAGAATGCAAAATGCATCAAAAATATTTGAATCGGCTTGTGGGGAAACTGGTAATGAACGAATGACTGAAGGCGGTGAAAGGTCTCGCGTTGCGAAAGTTCAAAGCTGGATGATAGTGATGAATTTAACGATGTTTTTGAATGAACGAAAAAAGAACACATTAGCAGGTTGTACAAGGCTTGTACGTTTCGCAGAAATCAGGTTCTTATAGAACTCAACATTGTCAGGAACTGTCGCGTTGTATACCCAGGAGTCTACTAAAAAACAAAACATGATCCTCACCCTGCAAATCAGCCTACAAGACTTGTTTCAGGAAGATTTGTAAATCGTGTTTGGTCATATTCGCTCATCTACTGGTATGTGCTTTCACATTAAGGAATTCAGCGACCATGCCCACTGAAAAATGAACACAGCTCCGAAACGATAATATACCTGTGTGGAAGTAACGTAATTCTGGACTGATCTACTCTGAAATCAACTCGTGTTCAGTAATGAAAGATTTGATTTTATTAACAAAGTTTGCGGAGGTGGTTTGAACAGCTGCAGCATCAATGTCAATTCTCGTACTAACTTACGTGTATGTGTAATCCTGCGCGAAAATATTTTGTTTTTATTCGTCTGCAGCGCTTGACACGTGATTTGGATGCTGTGAATGATAAATTGTTGTCCATCAAGTTCTTTCGTTAGAGTAGGATTAGAATAATTGCAAGGTAGAAGCAAGAAAGTAGAATAATTGCCTATTTTTCAGTACTTTGATAATATTATTACTGAGATTGTATATGAAATGTGAACAATAAATAGAAAGTAACGGGAAAAATTGTGACATACCTTAAATATGACTGGTGATGATGGGAGGCATACCATGAGAGTCACTGAGTGAAGAATTACAATAAGAACTCTGATTAACGTATTACATTGTAAAGCGCGGAGACGTAAGCAATGCGAAAAGACGACAAAGAATTCTAGTTCTCGGAGATTGTATGTTGAAGAGGGTGTAGCGCACAAAGAGGAATAATAGAAGTAAAGAATACAGTTGGAAATAATAAAAAGACATTAGGACATCGTACCCTGAATGACGTGAAGAAGATATGGAAGAAAATTAAGGGAGGTAGAGAAAAAATAAATTAATGGATAGTATTAAAAGGTATAATTTCTTGTAAAGATGAAATTCTCCATAGGTCATATTGTATGGAAACTTAAATTTATAGCAAGTAACTAGTGATGGAAGAAAAATATGACGAATTGTACTGATAGAGGTAGAAGCCGGATCTTACTATCTCTTAATTCAAGTAGATTTTCATTTACTCACGATTTTGACGTAAATTTAGTTGAGGTCTACGAGCATTCTAGTAGTAGTCCTCAATTTTAAGAAGCCATAGACGCCCGTGAGTAACACGTAGACTCGTATACGTTAATAGTAGCTTCCGGTGACCTGGAGAAGCTATCCATAAGGAAGTTCATGATTTGTTATGCTTGAAATACCTGTACTTGTTTTGAAGCAGCAACAAATCAACGATGAGAGGAAGTGGAAAAGAAACTTGAAGATAGGAAAATAAAATTATTCTGAACAAGCTTGAAGCTAAGAAGAAATAATGGAAAATACGCATAATATTGACGAAGAAATAAAACTTTAAAGTGAAGTGAATTACGTAACATTATTGATTTTTTCCTGAAGATATGTTAATATAGAACAGCTAGTTTTGTGTTCATACATCCATTTTTCTTGGTTAGTGACTTACTGGAACTCTTTCTTTCATATGTTACGAAACTTTCCAGGGCCGTGGTGGCTTAGTGGTCGAGCGTTCACTTCTGGTGCGTGGGGTCCCTTGTTTGATCCCGTTTCCTCCCACTCTATTCATTCCACCATTGCACTCATTTTTCATCATCACCGTCTTCTTTAGCCTAGCCAGCATAACCGTGGGAGTAAAACTGAAAGATTTCATTTCATTTTTTTTTACGAAACCTTCATGTATAGATTAAAGTTTCAGGAAGATGTTTAATTTCTTGATTTGTGCAGGAATTTCTATTAGGTCTGTAATTTCATAATAACGACTTCTATTTGCTTTTTATATTCTTCATTGTTTTAGTTGATTAAGTGGAAAATCTATATACTATATATCATCATTGTTATTTTTATTTACTTATTTATTTATTTATTCATTTATTTTCATGAAGATGGGAAAGTCTGTGTGGCTAATTACATATCAGGGAAAATTTCAAACATTGTTCTGGAAATTTGGAAAAAGTCACGAAATTCTTTCCCCATAGTTTTTAACGCCACTCTGTGAAACTTCATATACAATTTAAGCTCAAAATTTCAATGTGGGGAAATTGTAGTCTCTAAATCTTTTATCCTGGTCCATAATCTATGCGTTAAACTTCAAGATTTTAGTTTATTACAATTGTAGAATTCTCACCATCAACATTTCTCCGTTGGCTACTCAATTTCGTTGTTAGAAATTGTAATGTCCAGGTATTAGATTGCTGCTACTGTACGTAAGAACTTGTATTATTCAAGAAGTATATTGTTGTGAGTAGCGCATGAAATGTGATGTGCTTCGAACAGATTAGTTATTGCGTCCAAGTCTTCGATCCACTATGCACGTACATTAAAATCGTGCACAATTAAAAGCTCTACTTGTTTTCATTTAACTGTTTTTGAGTTTGCCTATCAATCACTTCCAAACTCTATACCATATTTTTATGCAATTATTCAAGCACTTTGTTATACACGACGGTCCCGCATGTAGTGACATCTATTAGCGTCATGCAGGGAAGCGATAGAGAACATAGCGACATCTATTAGTATCAGGTAGGGAGGTGATAGAGAACACAGCATCTATTAGCGATAGTAAGGGAAGTGATAGAGAACATATAGACATATATTAGTGTCAGGCAGCGAAGTGATAAAGAACAGCGACATTATTAGCGTCAGGCAGATGATACAGAACATAGCGACAGTAGCGTCAGGCAGCGAAGTGATAGAGAACAGCGGCATCTGTTAGCGTCAGTGAGAGAAGTGATAGAGAACTAGCGACCCATTAGCGTGACGTGTTTACTATTAGAATTTAGCCTGAAAAACAGACATTTCCCTATTTATTATAAGGCAGGCTATTTCATATCACGAACACCCTTTTATTACATCCTCTTGCCAGCGACCACTATAGTAATTTTCGGTTTGTAATAAGAGTTTTGATTATTGTTGCTTATCGCTTACAGTTGTATACAAGATGTGTATTTTGAAACATATTTTAGTATATTTTTTTACTTTTATATTTGTACTTTTCTTGTATTTCAATACGCAGCTTTTCACGAGTTTCATTCCTCTTTTCCAATTGATTCTTTTAAATGATTCTTAAATAGTTTAATGTTTTGCTCTATTTGAGTTAAGTATGGACATAAAAAATATCAAAATAAAAAAAATTAAAAATAATCTTTAAAAATATATTTTTCGGTTACTTGATTTCAATTATATTTGTCATTTTAACTTTCGTTCGTGAGTCCCATGAATTTCTCTCGTGACCGTGATTTCCAGGTTGAGAAGCGCTATTATAAGGATTTATCGTTGTGTCCCTATCTATCTACAACTAACATTACAAATCTCTTGAATAAGGTTGAAGAACATTTCAGGATACCATTACGCACAGACTGACATGTTTTTCTTTTATAGTTAACTTAACATTCATTGATAAAAGTACGAAGGGTATTTTCATAAGGAGACGTGGCACAAAAATGCTTTAGTTTCTCAATTGGTATACGTTGTATTCGTGGGAACAGTCGAGCGTATACCTACCAAAATTCTTTTTAGCATCACCTCTCTATCCCAACTTATTTTGCAACGTTAATAATATATTTTGATATGTCTGTTGATCAAATGCAGACTTATATGTATATCGTTTGATTTCGTGTTGGTTTAATTGAAAGACCTATTCCTTGTTTATCAGAGAGTTCTGTTGGCAGAAGTTGATCAACCCCTCATTTCTTTCTCCTACACAACTTTTATTTATTGTATTACTTTCCTGTCCTGTCTCCACTTCAGCATTAAAATCACCTAACATTTGCACATTAGCCTCTTTGCCCTATCTATGACTTTTCTTGTAGTTTTCTTCTACTTTTGTCGTTTATGAAGTTGTCGATGAGGTTCGTGTCAACACCAGATATATTTATTTTTGAACTTTATCCTATCGTCAATAAATTCTACTTCTTTTACCTTCTCTTTCGATCGCTTACTTAGAACACCACTGTTTTACTTATTACTGTAACATCCTATATATATATATTTCGCTTTGAAATTCCATATTATTTAACCCATCGAATATAAATTATTTTAATTTCCTTGCTTCTTTGATACTATTCTATGTTTTTCCTTATCTTTCCCTTCAGCTTGTTACTAACTCGTTCAATAATCTCTTTCAAAACATCTTCCTGGAGATCTCAACAAGGGAATCAACATAACGTCTAAGTGGCACGAATACGCCAGGAGAAACTTCGGCGTCCTCCCCTGCACACTTATTTTGGAGCAAAAGACTTCATTTCACAATAAACTTACATGCTAATGTTGCGGGGTTTTGCTGCGTACTGTACACTTCTGGTCACAAAAACCTAGACTGCCTTCCAGAGACTGTCCGAAAAAAAAAAAAAAGTCCCTAGATCTTTACGAATTTCCTTTAGGTCTGGATCATTCTTCTTGCATTTTTACCAGAACTGGAAACTGAATGATAATATTGCAGTATATGAAAATTTCGTTGTAGGTAAACAAAATAGCTACAATACATGAAATTACGGTAATTTCCAATTGCAAATTTGATACGTTGTTTATATTTTTAATCTAGAACGATTTCAAAAGTGATAGAAGTAGGGGGAAATATCATAACTACAAATAGCCTACAATGTTTAACCATTTGCTTCACATGATTATCTAATCGGAGCGAAGACGAAGAAAAAAATTATGAAAAAAAAAAAAAAAACAGGGTAAAGCAAGAATATTTGAAAATATTTTTCTGTTTTCTGGTATAACATGTGATTCATCCGACCCGTCTTTTGCATAGGTGTTTGAGAGGAAACTGATCTTTGTTTCTAAAAAGGTTGGAAATTTCAAGAAACAAAGTAAAACCATGTTTTCTTGTAATGTCAGAATTACAAACTAGTAGAAAATCACCGTCTCCTATGACCTCGGTGCATACTTGTGGAAGGTTAAATTACACAACAATGTTCCTCTCTTTTTAAATCCCTCCCCCCCAAAAAAAAAAAACAATTTTAAGCTAAAATTCATGCAAATTCTACCTTTGACCAGAAAGAAAAAATTGCATGTTTAAAATGTAAGAATACTGCTTATGTTTCATTATGTTAAAATACCTGTTACTTATTTTAAATTAATAGTATTCGACGATTGAAAGAAACACAGGGTTATGGTAACAGCATTCCTTATTATGGTAACACCACCACTCGTTTGACTAATTTGATTTACGAATTCATTATTCCCTTGAGTTATTGATGTAACACAGTTTAATTTGATCTACCTATGTATATTTCGATAATATTTAATTGCTTTTTGTTCTAATGCTACATGGCTTTCCCGACAAGCATAGCTATCATGTGACATGCTAAATAGATGTTTTTTTTCTTTTTCTCTGTCATAGATACAATATCGAATTACTTTAGTTTTTCTGTAATAATTTTCGTTTGATTTTAGCTTTGTATTTGTTTGCTAGTAGGCCTGTTTTCTTATAAAACAACCGCTGTATTTTACTGCTAACAATCGACTCAATTATTTTCTCAAACTACCGCCTATGTCTCTTGTTTTCGTTCATTTTGTACTAACAAAATTAATCTTGCGTACATTCAACATTCGTTTTCAGTACTGCAGGAACATTTCTGTCAATAGCAATAATCGGTTCAAGGCTATTCATTTTTATAGCAAACATATTTTGTTAGCATAATTCACTTCCAAAACAAATACAGCACTTCATCGTATTTTCGTCTGACAAAATTGAGTTTAAATATACATTCTACATGTGGCGTATTTTTTTTTTTTTTTTTGGGGGGGGGATTAACGTCAGGGACGTTTGTATTTGAATTCCTCTTGTCAGTAGAATATTTTTTCTTTTACAATAGATGTAGGTAAAATATTCCTGTAATTAGGTAAGGCAGGAATGTTTTGCTGCACATAGTCGTCTTCGTGGGGAGAGGGCTAATGTTCAGATCCTATGCTCAGATGATATAGCCAGTAGATATGCAAATTTCATTATTCTACGACTTAACTAAAACATCACAATCATAATAGTTCACATGCCACACTTCATTTTCGCTAAATCACAACATCAGTACAATTTAAATATCTAACAATAAGCATGCACAACATTGTAAACGGTCAAGCCGACACATCATCACAGAATACTTTCCATTTTCAGAAAATAAAATTTCTTCCGCTACAGTTCATATCATAACATTCCATCTAATAACGGTTGGAGTGTCATTCCTTTGTTTCTGGGTCATTAACCACAAGTAAAAACAAGCACAGCTATTACGAAAATTCCCTTTTTTCCTATTATATAATATTTGCAGAAAGAATATTCCAACAATAATACTAATATAAACTATATACATATTTCTATGATAATTTTCGATATTTTTCGCCTTTGCTTTATATGGCAATACGACGAAAATCAAAAATGAAAATAAAAGCCTAATGCAATATCTTTTGTCATCATACAACTGAACTAAAATGTCACTCCCAGAGACCAGCTTTTTCTCCAATGAGATGTAGTCTACCAGTATGAGCATCAACCTTCTTCGAGACACTCCACTTCCAGATGCTAATTACAGTCTCTAGAAGTGTAATCTTCGACATGTTCGAGTACCAGCCCTCGCCTGCATGCTTTTGTTTTTCTCCAGAGTCTATCCCATGGAGATCCAGCCATTCTTCTCCAGCGCCAGAACACCTAAAAGTCAACTAGTCCTTGTAGTTATACCAAGGGGTTCTATTTCAGCTGTTCCAGAATCATCATCACACCATCCAGCATCTTCGCATGTTCCTGTTTAAAGATACATCGTCACTTTTATCATTAAGCAGCACAGCACAGGTTGCTCCTGAGTATGCTTCGGGCTCCAGTTGTTGCCGAAATGTTCAAGAGCCACAGCTGTCTAATCATCAAGAAGGTCCAGAGTTCAATTCAAGAACTTGGATAACCAATCAACGTAGCTCTAACTCGCCTCAAGTTCACACGATGGATACAAAGACTACAAGCTGTTCTTCATCCACCATCAAGGGTCCTTGATTCGGCCAGGACATGATTAATTCGCATCTTCAGCAACAGGTGACGCCAAGATGCCAAACCAAATGCATACCTGTTCATCATCCATCACTAGGGTCCCGAGTACGTAACAAGAAAGCACCATATACAGGAACCTACTGTTAATCAGAGATTGATTACTGTTAGTCGCAGCTTTTAGCCACTGTATTTACAGAAGCCTAGTTGCAGATCACTTCATCGCCCATTTCATCCAGTCTTCACTTCGATTTCTGTTGGGTGAGTGAATATTCTTCGTTCATCGATGGCCACGATGAAGAAAATTTGAAGACTCCGCTTTCTACCTCTCAGTGTTCGAAGTGAGACCACAGTTATTCAAGTGAACAACACATTATGTTTACCCCCAATGTCTTCACAGTGCTTAGTGTTTGTCAGTGCATTCAGTTTGTACACGAACTATGAATGAAACTAATTATGCAGTGTTTACATGAACTAAGAATGAAAAAACTAATGACATACAATAAAGGTAATGTTCAGGAATTTTTTTCCAGTTAGTGTGGCAATGTAATGAAATCACAAACCATGAATAAAAAAAATAATAACTTTATTCATGAAAATCATAAATTCAGTTCTGTGAGTGAAGCTGAACTAAGATTTTTGTATAATATCTTAAATTTTGTATACATGCATAACTATTTTTAAAATCACAAGGACAGGATTTATAATCTTTCTTAAATCGTTAGAAGCAGAAGCAAGGTGCTTGCAAATAGTCAAAAAGCACCCGTGATAATAATCTATAGTCTTTGTCAGTAGATAAAAAAGCAATTAACATTTCGGATAAGATCATAAAAAATTGAAAGCAAACCTTGGATTAATTAGACTTCAAAATAATACTTATTTTTCCGTCATTAGATAACTATGTTTTGTCATTTGGACTTTAAGATTTTATAAATTTTAAAATACAATACACCGTATAATGGCCTTTAACAAATTAGAAAGGAAAAATAGTTGAAACAAACAAGGACAATAATTCATATAAAATGACCAGGTTTCCAACCGAAAATTCATCCTGCACCAATCGAGTCGCAATGGAGGAATCTCCAAGAAGTTTCGATGAACGCAAAAATTTCAAATACAGAAAGACAAAGCTAAACTTCATCAGCACTAGGTAAAGTATGACAAAGAACAAAAAGGAATATAGATCAAATTAAACTGTTATATTAATAGCTAAAGGGGAACAATGAATTCGTAAATCAAAGTAAATGAGTGGTGGTTGCAATCTCTTACTGACATGAATGACAATATTTCATTGAAGACACAAATGATTTACGGAGAAACTGGTACATGTGGAAAGGAAGTACAGTAGTATAGTGGATATCTTTTGTAACAATATAGTCATTTAACTGGAAACCTTTAATAGTATCGAGTTCGATATTTGTCACATTATTTAAGCTTAATTGCATAACATAATTTATAAACTTACTCAACACTAGCCCAATGATAAGCTGAATATTCAACTATTTAAATCTGCCTGTTACTTTAGAGACCTCCCAAAATCAAGTGATATGCGAAATATATAGTTTTAAGTTTTTCTAATGTCATACTTACCTAGTGCTGATGAAGTTTAGCTTTGACTAGTCAGTGGTCTTTCTTTCTGTACTTGAAATTTTTGCGCTCTGGAAACTTCTTGGAGACTTCTTCATTGCGACTCCAAGATTTGGTGCAGGATGGTTTTCGGTTGAAAACCTGGTCATTTTATATGAATTATTTTTCTTGTTTGTTTCAACTATTTTTCCTTTCTAATTTGTTAAAGGCCATTATATTGTACTTTAAAATTTACAAAAATCTTAGGAAGTCCTAATCACAAAATATACCGTAGTTATCTAATGACTGAAAAATAAGAAGTATTTTGAAGTCTAATTCGCCCCAAGGTTTGCTTTCAATTTTTCATGATTTTATGCGAAATATTAATTACGTTTATCTACTGATAAACACTATGTTATATTACGACAGGTGCTTTTTGACTATTTGCAAGCACCTTGCTTGTGCTTCCAACGATTTAAGATAGATTCCAAATCCTGTTCTTGTGATTTTAAAAATAATCTTATGCACGTATACAAAATTTAAGATATTCAACAAAAATCTTAATTCAGCTTCACCCACAGAATTGAATTTGAGATTTTCATGGATTTTTTTTTTTTTTTTTTAAATTCATAGTTCGTGATTTCATTATATTACCCCATCGACTAGGAAAAAAATCCTGCACAATACTTTTAGTGCATGTCGTTAGTTTTTTTCAGTCACAGTTCGTGATTTCATTACAATAGTAAGCAAATGAAAATGCTTCATACTCACTGCAATGATTATCACGGTATTATAAACAAAGAGCAATACAGTGGAAGGTACCTACCTTGAAGTTTCGAAGTAATCCCCATCAGTATCCAACACCTTTTGCCAACGTTCCTGCAGCTGTACAATACCCTGGTGATAAGACTCGGCGGTCGTGGATGCAAAGCAGTCCGTGACAGCGTTTCGCAGGTATCCCTCATTTGTGAAGGATCTCCCACGAGGTAGTTGTCGAAGGAATGAAACTGGTTGTAATCTGCTGGCGCAAGGTCTGGCGAATATATGTATGGCACACTGTCTACCAGCCAAGTTGCTGAAGAGTCTCCTGGGTCCTTTTTGCTACATGTGGCTTGGCATTGTCGCGCAGGAACAGCACACCCTTGCGAGTCTCTAATACTAGCTCCTCCTGCTGCAATGCACGGTGCACCCTTTGCAACTGCTAAGAGTAGAGGTCAGCAATAATAGTGTGACCAGGGGGGAAGAAGCTCGTAATGCACCATTTGCTGACAATTCCACCACATACAGAGTATGCAGTAGTCGACTTGAGGTGTGACAGGGTGTCTATTAAAATTCCACAATGAAATTTCGTGACTTTTTCGTGACCTTTTCTTTACCAAATCATAAAATTTCCTAACATTTTCAAGAGCGAATTTAAGTGCGAATTAGGCCGAATTTTCATCCATGCGATACAAACTTACTTTGCTTGCGATTTGGTAGCGTCTAAAGCCGACCGTAGACATTTTTGGTGGTGAATTTTGATGTTTTATAGAACAAAATTTTCCAATCTGCACTTACATTTGCAGTTTAAAAAAAAAATCGTGACTTTTTCGTGACCGATAGACACCCTGTGTGAGGAACAGGGTCACGTGGCGACAACAATGTGTGGTACGCTTGAGGTTGTCATAAAGGACTCGCTTTTAGAAAAGTCATAGCCGTTCTATAAGACTTTCCATACTTATGTATAGGATAATTTGAAAGTCTAAATAGGTTTATTGGAAAACTATTTGTGGAAACTGATTTTCGAATACTTGTAGTTCTCCAACTTAAGTTTCTAGTTACTTTAAAATTCAAGTAAAACGAGAAAACTGGGGAGAAATACAAAAATGTTGGTAACGTTAGAAGACAAATTCCGCTTGCACTAAATTTTGCTATTACAATGATTGACAACAATAGTTACATAGGTTTGTGAACTATATTTTTGACTGATTTTAGCCTTTGCTTTTCTTACCTTCTTGATTGCGAATCAACAGTTTTATAAACGCTTGTTCGGTTTTTATCAGACCGAATTAGGAACGCCACTGTTGTCTGGAAAAGGACGCTAGAACGACGCGTCTGTTGAAGGGAGCATTAATGTGTCTGAAGTTGTAGTCAGTGAGTGTCGTCAAATGGCACCTAAATTAAAACGTTACACGAAAGGATATTTTAGAGCCCTTTCCCATGCCGTTTTTCCTACATATGCATAGTAAAGTAGTGTTGACAGAATGTATTCACTGAGAAAGCACCTGGTAGGATCAAACAACAGATAGATGTCACAACGGATGATGCATACAGTTTATCTATCTCATCCCTGGTGATCATATTCGGAAGCTGACATACAGTGACAATGATGTCAAGGGCCGCTGCAACTTTGTTCACCATAGTCAGGAAAGTTTCTCGAGTGGATTTACGGGATTCAGTTATACCGGGAAACTGTTGACATACATGGCAGATAAAAACATGAAAGTAAATGCAAAATATTTCCAGGCATTCATGATGACACTCATCTTTCAGATTAACATTCCACAATTATACGCTGCAGACGCCAACCAGGTGAGGATCCATACACACATGGCTTCAAGTCATACCACCAGAACATTTCTGCATTTAATCAGAAAATGGAACGGGAATTACGGATTCATGCATTCCGTTCAAAGACATTTCTAAGAAGAGCTCTGATGCCGTTCAAATGGATTTCTGTGGCTTTTGACCTGTTGGAACGAGGTCTCCAATACCGGTTTCCTCGCTAGTCTCTGGAAGCTTGCCGAGAGAAGTAGAACCAAATTCCCTTGGTCGTGCTTCTCTCGAGTTTGCTCCAATGGAAGCTTTGGTCCATTGTACTGAGAATCCAATAAAATACCATCGGTGATGGAGGTGAGGTTTTTCGTATGAGTATCCTTCAAAATCGGTCGGATATACACCGAACCACCTTATGTATGTGGCTGTTAATATAACTTCTTTAAAAACATTAAGAAAAACAAAATAGGAATAATTCATTGTCTATGGATAATTCTTTCTTTTTGGCTAGTAGGGTTGTTTTCCGAATCTCACACAAAAAACTGATTGAAACTACATAATGGAAGTCATAATTGAAGTAAACAACGTCTTTAAATTTCAATATGTATTTCCTCTAAATGTAAGCTGAGATTTGGTTTACAAAATTTACAGTTCTTTTGTTTTTAGTTTAAAAGTGAAACCATAGATGTAATTGTTTCCTATTTTTAAGCATTCAACATAAATTGATTTGATAATTGTTGTTCATTATACATTTTTTTTTTCAACACAGCATCTACCATCAAGTAGAATGGGAAGACAGAAGGCCAGTTGTTCGCTAGTGCAATTGGAGGTTTCAAAACCTTTAAAACAGATGCGAAACCCCAATTTATTTATAAGTGGAAAGAAACAGTTCAAATTTTGATAAGATACCTTTTTGTCCACAATTGAGAGAGAGAACAAAAATCTGAAATAAAATAAAACGGACAGAGGAATATTTTTTCCTAACAGTATGAAATAAAACTATCTTTACAAAACATTAACGTCTTAAAGATACAAAGAGTTTCTTACCCTGTATGTACAAAAAGGAAAAATATATGTCCATCCATCAATAGAAGATAATAATCAGATAAAGCCCATTTATACAGTATACATTTGCACACAACCACTTTCAACTTTCATTTTTTCCTCTCCACATACACAAATAACATGTTAACTACAGTTCTCTGCTTTGTTTATTCTTTGTCGACATAGTGACGTAAGAACAACATCCGACTACACACATTCACACACTTGCAAATGTAACTTACCCACCACCGCCATTTTTAAATTTATTATGTTTTATTTTTTCCTTTTTCCACTAACCATCTGAGTCCAACGAAAGTTCTGTATTGGGGCTCCGAAAAACTGCCTGACCTTGGTTGCTATTTATATTATATTATATATATATTATATCCAAAATATACAAAATCTCCATAGAAACTTTTTTTTAAACATATACTGCATTGACTCAACAACAAGCAGCATTTTATATACTGACGCACTGCTTTCACTATATAGCTTTATATTCATCTCTCATTTTTATTTTTAAATTTTTGAGTCAAATTTTTCATATTTACATGGCAATGCCTTGCGAAAATAACACTAACAGCATTTAGTATTTGATAAACTAAGTGGTTTTAACATGGTAATAATTGTCATAATAATAATAATTATGTGGTAAGCTCCAATAGAGCAAAATATTTTGATAAATGATCTCTCTATATATAATTGGAGGGTAGGGTAAAGGAGTTAGGGAGGGACAACTAACCTCTAGTTAGTAAATTTGTACATAACTACACTCACAGTTCCTATGGCAAGGATGTTTCTAGGATACACATCATTCATTATGTAACACTCAAATAGCACAAACATTATTACTTTAAAAAAAAAAAAAAAAAAAAAAAAAAAAAATAACTGCTGCAGTCCTCTCTGCAATTATGTGCTCCCTCAATGCAGTTATTGTTGTCTAAGTTCACTGGTCCGTTTATTTTTTCTTTTGAAACAAAAAGAAAAAAAAGTAACAATCACAATTATTGAACTGGTTCCACATAATTTGCTGGATATAGTCCAACTCTACCGTCCTTTCTTCCTTTGCACCAGCCTTGCTCATCTTCATCTTCCAGCTTCTCGAATACATCTCCTACGAAAAAAGAAGGTTACAATTAAAAATATGCACAGTAGCTCTAAAAAAGAACATAGTCACAACTGCCCACAAGTTACACATGAATAGTCGTAGCAAATATATATATATAATTAAAACAATGTTTTTATAAACTGCACTACGAGAAAATGTAGTACAGAAAATTATTTTGTCCTTTTTAGTGCATTTTATAGAAACCTTATTTAAAAGTAAATATTATTATTGTAAGTGGCGTATTTAGGGGAGGGGCTACTGGGCTCAAGCTCCCTCCTCCCCGAAATAAATTTGTTAGTTTTTCACGTTCCACGTAAATAATAATCTTTCGTATCATTTTTAAGAATGTCACTGACTTTCCATTTTCTTATGTTCTTTGTTCAGAAATAATACTGTATTTGTCAAATTTGATTTCATGTAAGAACAGCGTTCTTTCGTTCATTCTATATATATATATATATTTTAGTTGTTACTTTCTTTCGTTTCTCCCACCATACTTTCGACCGTTATTAGTTGTGATTCAAGTCGGCCATCGTAAGTAACACCAAAACTAAGAGGAGCTGCTAAGCGAAATTGGTGTTCCACACCAACTCGCACGGATATCAACTTAAGGGGACTTCAGTTATTATAGCAAAGGAATATTTACATCGTTTAGTTATAAAGAAAGGTAAATGTTTGAATTAAAGAAAATCAGGATGGGGAATAAGTAGCCCGGGAAATTAGGTAGGCCAAGAGTGTGCTTTTTTTTTTTAATTATTTATTTATTTATTTATTTATTTATTTATTTATTTATTTATGGATACAATAAAAGGTTAGATTCACTGTTAAATTTTTTGTGTATCATAAGAATAATCAGTCTGCAATTCTTGCCAATAAAATTTCAATCAATGTATTTCAGCTTCAACTTGTCTCAACATTTTCTTTCAGGTAAAAACGTACATAGATAAAACTGAATATCTCCCTTTTTTTTAAAACGAAATCAGTTAAGTTTAAATGAGATTACAAATATTCAACGTGTACAGGAGCGTCATTTCAGATTTGCCTGGGGGAGGGGTAAGATCCTCCACTGAGATACGAGTTTCACGTTTTTTCAAAGTACATTAGTAGACAATCGATTAAGATATATTTAATTCTCAAACTCAAGTGAGCAATCGCCCGCTCCCCCTGCTTCCCCGTGTTGTGCATAGCCCCCGGAAACAAAATTCTAAATACACCACTCATTATTATTATTTACTTTCAATATCCTGCAATCAGTTCTTTACTCGTAACCTCCTTAACCTGAAAATACTGCATTATTTCGATGTGTGAGCTTACATATTTCATTTTCTTAACAATTCATAAGCAACAGTTCCTAACTTTTGTGGTAAAGGCGCTACATAAAGGTCTCGAACCATCACTGAACCACTCTTGTCATCTATTCAAGTAATGGGTGGCGTTGCCTATGCACTTACGCAAGCTAAATACAATTTCAATAATTTAATTAATGTGTTAGAGCAAAACTATACGCTAGAGTGAAAATTATGTGAAAATATTGAATTATCATCAGGTTTACGTATCTGTGTAAAATTTCAAAGCTCTAGTTAGTGTGGAAATGCCTCACGATACTGAACACCGAAAAACTTGTGCTCCCAGCAGGAATCGAAGCTAAGACCACTGTGTCAAATGTTTGCACGCTAAGAATCTACATACACAAGAATATACGTTATGTATCTACATGATATAATAATATAATATAATATTCAAGTAAATTCAAGTAGTGATGAAAGGGTTATTAGGGCTGATGATGATATTCCGAACACTAGAACTCTGAAGATATTTTCAGGTTTACGAAAATCTTATCGATAGATGTAAGAAGTGATTTGTTCTAACGTAAGGAGGATTAATATTTGGATATACAGAAAAGGTTTTACGCCTGTGCGACTTATTTTGGGACAGGTGAGAAAGCTGTAAATCATTCCCGTATTATTATTATTATAATTATAATAATAATAATAATAATAATAATATATATATATATATATATATAACTGTACGGAAAAACAAATGAAAAGTTACAAAATATAAATAAATAAAATCACCCAGTGGGATTCGAACCAGGTTTAAAAGTATTGAATCCCCACACAGAGAGAGAGAGAACATGCATAGCTATAGACAATTACAAAGCTTGCCTCCAGTTGTATGGATAGATAACGAACATTTTAACAACTCTTTTTGCTTTTTTAATGATTTTTGTGGTCGCAAAGCGTTTTTTTTTATATACCCACAATAGTTTTTTTTTGTATATACCAAGGTGCTATTTTGTTCTAAAAGTGTCATTATATCAAGTAACAAAACAGAAGCCGAGTACTTCACACAGCGAACTGTAAGCTGTGTTCAGAAGTGTCGTTATTTTTTTTTCTTATGCCTTCCCCCTCCTATTACTTCGCATGCGTTGTTGCCAAACTGACAATTTTACGGTACGGTACGATAAATTTCAGGCGTGTAATTATATTTTGGAGAAATGTGCCAAATATGAGGGGGAAGCTCAAATGTTCCCTTCTTCTCGATTGTAAATATTTCCCAAAGAAATTCGTAAAAATACATCTATTTTTATAACACACGGTGTGTCTTTTTGAGATTACAAACTTACTAGTATAGCTCGGAGTTCAAGTGAGGGGGAAGACGGAGGATTGCTTGCTTCAACAATGCACACCATTCCTAGTAGATAGAAATTAAGCATGAACTGTGTTTTAACTTCCAAGTTACATTGGCAGAGAGTATTTCATACTATAAGAAATACTCCATATAAGCTGCTACTACTATTTTTAGAATAATCGATATTACTATCTTATTCCCCAAACATATTTTATATACGACCAAGATCAAGACTTGCAACGGATTACCTTGTTTAAAGCTCAATTCGTCGGACTCTGCTCCTTCATAATCGTACAGCGCTCTTACAGGAACACCAGGTTCCCCATTATCCACTAACACCTCGCCTGCATCTTCGTCCCATTCCTCCTCTTCAAATGGATTGCCTTCTTGTCGAGTTCCGTTCCTAAAAATAGCAAAAGTAATTTTAAAATTAAGACAGGGAAGATATCTCGCATTATACACAGAGTAAACTAAGAATATCCAATCTACTATTAGAACGTTCACCTCAGCCCAGGAATTTCAATATATAGGATAAAATCTCGGGCGGTCTAAAATTTGTACTCATGTTCAGCAGGTTTGATTCTTTAATCAAATGAAAGAAAAAAGTTCTAATGAACATGGGTCGAAAATCGCCTCTTTTCAGTTATAAACCACCGAAAATGCAAAATATCACGTTTTAAAACACCCTGGCTTGAAAACTATGGGACCAATAGCAAGCTGGTGAAGAAATTACACAGAAATTAGTATGCGCTCTATCTACGTAAATATACATGTTTTACAATCCTGTGGTACCGGAGAAACTAACTGTATAAAGAAAGTTAGGGTACGGAAATACATTTTTAAGTGCTGGTGAGCATTCTTCGCCGGCACCGTAAGATTCCGAAGCTAGATATTTCGATAAAGCACATGCAAGTCTGTATAATTTCTTGAACAGCTTGCAATAGGTTCCATAGTTTTTTCAAGCCAGGAAATTTTAAAACCTGATTTTTCGCATTTTTGGCGGCTTATAACTAAAAGCAAGCCCATGTTTATTGGAACTTTCTGTCTTTCATTTGATATAAGGAATGACCCCCCCCCCGCTGAGCATGAACGCGAGTTTGATCACCCAAAGTAATAATAGACCTTCACCTTCCGGGACCTTGTTTTGGCGGTAGGGTCTGATAAAGATGTGGCAATGTAGCAACATCGTATGACATGATAAGTAAAGTTTATAACAGAAAGTCCACATCACAGCTCAATGTAGCGTAGAAGAAACGTGTGAGACTGGCAACTAGGCGATCTATGTTCAAATCTCACCACCGATTATTTCATGCTGGATGAGAACGGCAACAACGAAACAAATACTTCTGCAGCAGAAGTCATTATATTCTAGTGTGCCGAAATTGGAATTCTAACTAGGTCCCACGTCTATTGACCTGAGCCTTCTAGTCGCTTGGATGTGACGTTTCTTTAGTTGGTTGTTGAAGTGTCCATTCTCGGTTGTATGAGACGTGGACTTATAGTTTAAAGTGGAATTCAAACCACCGTAATGTGTTAAAAAAAACTGAAACGCTATTCCACCGGGAATCGAATCCAGTATCACGTGAACCAAAGACATGCGCTAGCCACTAGACCAGTGGGGGAGCCTTCGGGACGCTAGGAACTCTCACAGCATTCACATAACTAGCTTGCACATATGTTTGTCAGCATATCAACAACTACCATATGTTCATTTTGCAGTACAAATTGAACACTTTCGAACATTTACATGGTACATAAAGACTTAAAACCCCTTCTGCATATTATTCTCAGTTTCAATGATGTTCACATTCAGCTTGAAAGAACGTTTTGCCCTTACTGTCAATCACACATTTTCTCCACTACACGCTGAGTAGTGAGGGTTAGTGTTATACTTTTTTTTTTTTTTTTTCGTCATGAGACACGTGGTGTTACCACATCATCATATCTTTATTTGCCCTACTGTTGAAACAAGGCCCCGGAGGGTACGGACTATATGCTGCCATCATCTAACCTCTAGAATCTAGATCACTCCCCACTGAACGTGGGTATGAGTTTTAGAACCCGCAATAAAAGTTTTTTTTTTCTTTCTCTTTAAGTGGAATTACCTTCTGAATAATTCTTAGTTTCTCCCATACTAGTTGAATTTTTTGCCCGGTACGAAACTAAAAGATGAATAGCATTTACAATTCTCAAATTTGTGGCTCGAGAAGTTCGCTGAATTCACTGACTCTTCAGCTATCCTACATCATAGAGTTGTCTCTCTTAATCCAATTGTTCAAATAATGTTCCCTCTCAGCTGAGTCCGCTATACTGAATTAATGCACCTGAATGGCATGAACACATTATATATATATATATATATATATATATATATATATATATATATATATATATATATATATATATATATATATATATATATATATATATATATATATATAAAAGCTACTAATATCAACCTTCGTACGTTGTGTGAACAGTTAAGAAGAAACATGTACTATAGCGAGGTATGGAATTCCACCAAGAAAAGTCTCACATGTTTAGCAATATAGCAAAAAACTGAGAAAAAGGCGAGAAAATCCTTGGAATATCGTCAATAAATAAATAAATAAATAAATAAATAAATAAATAAAATAAATAAATAAAAGATGTAAGGTTAAATACGTCTTTTCGTCTTTTAAATGTATTTTTCTACTTAGAAGAATTGCAATAAATTTTAAACACACCACTTAGAAAGAACAGAATGGATAGTCGCAACAAGAAACTGACCTAAAAAAAAATATCATTTTTGTCATTAAATGATGCACTCGTGATCAAGAAGACTGCAGCAGAAATAGAGATTTTCGAAGTAATTATATGACGATTCATGAAAGAGTTTCTTGTTCAGATTTTCTTGCTCTTTCTTTCCTTCAAATTTTAATCCAATGATTCAAATACGATACATACGAGGGCTGGAATTTTAATAGTGGCAATTATTCACTATCTGTAAAATGATAAGGCCAGAATACATAAGTAAAACTTTTACCGTCTCTCAATAATGTCTCCAGCTTTGTAGGCGATCTGTTGCCAGAGATATGGTGCTTCTAGTATACCCGTAGGAATCTGTTGATTCGAATGCACCGGTTTATTGCCTGGAGAAGGAACATCTGGAAACCTGCAGTTTAGAATGAAATATGGCACGAAGTGGCTCCGTCTTGGGAATTACAGTAATAAGGACTTACGTCCGGCGAGTATAGTGGACAGTGAAATACTTGCCGGTCCCCCGAGCAAACAACTAGGTATCGAAAATTATACTTCTGGGCTTTCGGCGTCTATAGTCATTTTAGCCCGTCACGTAGGAGGGAGGAAGATGACGTCCCTCGGCGATCACACTATCCGTAGAAGTGGGGGAAAAAAGGAAGCGACTTGTCCGACCTTTCTGTTAGGAACCATCCTGGCATTTGTCTGGTGTGAATAAGGAAAACCCACAGAAAACCTTACTCAGGATGGCTAGCCTGAAAGGGCTTTTATACCTTTTCGATCGAGTGTCCCCGCCAGCCTGAGCAAACAAATCAGTCACAGTTTGCACTTGGCACCGAACATTGTCCTGTAAAATGATAAGTTATGCACGAATTATTGTAACGGTTTCAAAATAAACAGTAATTCTGTTACGGGCACATTTCATCTTCAACATCGTGGATGTATAATTCTAGACTGGTCAAACAAAACTACTCTTCTCTTTATGATGCATGCGCAAGGGTTGGCAAGTATACTTCATTTGTTGTGAAGTAGGTTAGATATCGATCTAACGTGCGGTATAAGCTAAAATCACTTTCTGTCCATGGCATATATACAACAGTGTTCCCACTATTGAAGTTCTAACTCTTACAATTAAGATATTATCACTTACGTAATAGTTGAAGCTCTGTTTCCGGTTTCAGTCTTCTCAGCTGCCACTTTTCCTGAGTTGTACCCGTCTGTTTTGCTGTCCGATACATCTGTTGATATAACTCTGCTACCTTTCTTTGAGGCCTTATTGTTTGTTGGAGGATATTCCTGAAAGAATCATGTGCACAACTTTAGGAAAAATAAACACTATACAATTAACATACACACTAGAACAAGAATGCCTAAACTGGACAAGACTGTCCGAATGAGTTTATTTGTATCGTTTCCTTCTACATCTTCATTATTTTTTATTATTTTCCCCTCGAAGCTCAGATCAATTTGTCATATGTTCGTTAAGTTGACGAAAATGGTGTAAAATAAAAATAATATGTTTTCAAAGGACTTTGTACCTATTTGATATTGTATCCACAACGACAAGTTTTTCAGATGTATAGAAATAAACGTCCGCACTGAATTTCCTTACCGGGTAAGTAAATTTTGTGTAACAATCAATACAGAATATATTGAAGTCGCACCATATAGTTCCACAACGTTATTAGAGTTTAAGGGGAAAAAAAGTCCAAAGTTGAGACATATACCAACAGACAGATTTTATGAGTTGAACAAAATTATATGGGTACGTAAAATCTCTCGCGTAGTTTTTGAGAACATGAAGAAAAACTAATTTCTTTGTGAATCTAAAAACTGATAGTGGTATGAGAACTATGCTTCTTATTCAGGTAAAACCGATATTAAAATATTATCCTCATTAAACTCTCCATTATGACACTAAACAATATGATTGATGCGATACAGCCTAAAATTTAACTAACTTCGCAGAACAAACTTTAGAAAATATTACATGCCTGAAATACTCTCTTCATGTTTATTTCTAATTCGTAGTGTGTGAATTACAAGAGTACGTAGCTTTACAAGCATGGTATATTCGAGTATTATCTGATACTCATTCTAGCTTTGGAATATCTTGTATAAAATAAAAGACAAATTCTGACCAAAGCATATACTAATACATAATAGCGTTACAGTTTCGGCAAAGCGTCTTCGCCTTCATCAGTCACATTATGAAATACATTTTTTTTTTCTAGGCAGATTAACACAAAACGAACTGACTATTACAGGATTGTGTTTCTCTTCAGCAAAAAGACCATATTCCTTCCTCACTACTGCAATGTCATTAACAATACTCAGTATAAGATTTAATAGACGATCATTTTCATTTTTAATGTTCTTGTACGATGTTCGGTTGTAGAAAGATAATCGAAGCTTCCTTATCACATTTCCTATAGACGCGGTAAGGTGATTTATTATTCTGCTGACCTATTTTACTACTACCTACTTTCCCGAAATCACGTTCTCAAGCGAAAGTAGGTCAATAAAATAATAAATCTCCTTATAGCGTCTATAAGGACATGTGTTGAAGCTTCGATTGCCTTTATACAATCGAACATCGCACAACGACACTAAAAATGAAAATGGTCGTACATTAAATCTTATACTGAGTAATGTTAATGGCATTGCAGTAGTGAAGAAGGAATATCATCTTTTTGCTGAAGAGAAACATAATCCTGTAATAGTCAGATAGTTTTGTGTTAATCTGCCTAGAAAAAAAATTTATTTCATAATGTGGCTGATGAAGGCACAGATACTTTGCGAAACTGTACCGCTATTATTTATTAGATAGTATATGCTTTGGCCAGAATTTGTCATATTTTATCGAGTATTATATGGCAACTTATAATTAGAAGAGTTAATAATTAACTCTTCAGTTTCGTGACTAAATACAATTCTACAAAATTTGCATAACACTTATACGAAAATCTTACGACTAAATTTCAGCAACAATTGTATAAGTACTTATTACACATTAATCTTCTAGTAATGAAAGAAATTATAAATATTAACTCTAGTATAAAATACTACCTTAAACTCTACCCTAAAATGTTAAATAAAATAAATTCTTAAACAACCCATAATTACGTTAAAATTCTGCTATATATTATCTTTAAGAAGACAAGTTACTCTACGAGGTATTACAATACCAACAAAATATAATTCATGTTTACTTTTACTGACCCTCCACCGTAATTATATTGAAAAAGCTAAATGAACTTTATACCTGAATACCTGTTTGCTTTAATAAATAAAATTAATGAATACCATGCAAATAATCAGTATATATTAAAAAAAAATAAATAAACATGCTAGCTATATAACTTAAGAAAGCATTACCACTCTGAACCATGAATAACTTTGTACTGTAATACGATCATGAGAGATCTCCGAAATTTAGAGACAAGTTTGCACGAAGCAATCAATCTGTGTTGCTTTGTTTTCAAAGATAGTAATACAATTATTCAAAAAGTTACTAACAATTAATTAGCTGCGGATTACGAGTCAAAATAAGAGTTTATTATTTAGAAATGTATCTCTTACCAGAAATATTCAATTTTTTCCCTGTAAGTCTGTACGTTTTGAATCCAAGTTCATACATACCAAATAATAATATATAAACATTTTAAGTAATAATCTAAATCATAGTTCTAAAATGATTACTATTAAACAAACGACTGAATATGAATATGAATGGTTTACATACAGCATGTTTAACGAAGGCTAGTAATATTTTGATAGCTAGTATGAATGGTAACTGACTTTAAAAATACATATATATGAAATCAATTTTCAATTCATTTCTGAGAATATCTATCTAAACTGAAGCCATTTATTGTATTTTGCATCATTCAATACTAAATAAATAGAAACCGTAATTAATCTGACGGTTAAAAAAAAAACAATCGCTCTCATAAAATTTAATCGACACTGCCACCTACCAAAATATTTACATCATCTTTTGAAATACAGTGTATTTATGTACACTCATGTTCAAAATTATTGTCGCATGTCTATAAATATGTTGTTGTAGGAATATAATTTGATAACGAATTCACCCGGTATTTATTATAACGTTAGTATGAGTATAATCGGTAAAGACATGTATGTGGTAAATTTCATGCCAAAAGAGCAGTAAATAAAAACAAAACGAAAATAAAACTTTCTTGTCCAATTAGCAACATTTTGTTTTATTCATTCTAATTTTCGTATTTATAATTATTTTCCTATGGAATTTACCAGAAATATACAGTTTCCGATTATACAATAGTATCAGTATTACAAGTATCTTGCAAAATCATTATCAAATTATATTCTTACAAGAAGACAGTTATAGATATGCGACAATCATTTTGAATAGGAGTGTACTTTTCTAAACAATAGGTTCAAGTACTACATACCTTTGCTTTTGATGATGTATAGAACAGCAACTGAAGTTAGAAAACCTATGGCCCATTAACTTTTGTACTGTCTTTTACAGTGTATGTAAAAATTTTTGAAAACGCAACGAAAATTAAAAGATAATACTGAAATTTTCTTTTTTTCTTTCTTTCTTTTTTCTTTTTTTTTAGTAATTACAAAATGGCGTAATCTAAAATGAAAACTGTTTCAAGAGGTTCCTCATTGTTAAATAATGCATTTCTAAGTCTATTGAGAAATGTCATCACTGCTGGTATCGGTTCCAAACACTAAGGCTAAGACCTGTTAGTTAATCGACTAAGAAAACCACTGGCCAATGTATGTATTAGAGATAAAAAAAAGCCGGCTTTTTTGGAACAGAGTTTTCTTTTTTCATAAAACCCTGTTTTGGGGGGATAAACTGAAATTTTTGCGTTTCTGAGTTATGATTTTTATTCATGTACCACCTTTGATTCCCTGTAGTGGATTCTACAATTAAAAAAGGTTCCTTTAAAACATTCATTTCTATGTTTATTAAGGGACTAGTTATATTCTACTGATTTTTAAACTGGCATTCATTGATATTCAGCACGTGTAGTTTATGCAACCCAACATATCAGAACTGTCATGTTGGTTGCCTAACCACTTACAAAGAGCGTGAAAGTTGTATATTTTGTTTTATTTTGCTTGAATCAAACTGGCAGACAAAATAAGTATCATATACAAGAATAACATGTATTTATTACTTTTATTTTATTTAAAATGTTGGGCAAAAATGTTATTTTATCTTGCAACAGCTACGAGTTAAAAGAAGAAACATTATAAAAATGTAATGAATAATCTCGATTTGTAAATGATTTATGTTGCTGCCGCTGGAGATAAATGTTTGTTTATACGTCGTAATCCGGTTGCTATGGTAACAGCTCCCGTTACCAAAGTTTTGTTTATAAACAAGTTTAATATAATCAGAAAGACGCCATATAAATTAGAAGTGTATGGAACTGCTGAGAAGCAATTATCTATTTGGAAATATAGTGCTCCTACGTGATCAAAATAGTGTCTATTTTAATTATCATCGTAGTAAAAAGTAACAGCTTCTAATAAGTATATACTACGATAAATCTTTTTAAAATAAATCGAACTGAGGTTATACATAAATAAAGAAACATTCAAACCTATTTTTGTTTTGGTATAGAATTCGGTTTTTATTTCGTTCTCCATTCGGGAAACACTTTACTATTGTTATAGGATATAAGGAGATGTCATATTATACTTTAGGATATTTATGGAATATTATCAGATATTATGGTTTTAGATTTCAATTTTAGTAAAGTTACAATATTTTATGTCATTTAGATTTAAGTTTATTCACATCATCATTTTACTCATTAAATCATGTCACACAAATATTAGGAATAACATTATGTCATGAAAATCATTTAGTTCGCTGACGCTTTATTATTTCATTACTAAAAAGCAAATAAAGCAACCTAGTTACATTATGTTAACGATAGAATTTATACAATGTAGTTATTACGTTTGTCAGACAATTACAATCGGATCAGCGTTTTCATTTTCAAAATTGAGAACAGAATGTTTATGTAAGAATTATGTATCTTTATGTTTTTAAAAATTCTTGGATTGACAAAATTTAAATCATCCGATAGATTGTGTCTGGAGATTCTAGAGATTCTGGTCAGCAGAATGTCCTGTCCCAATTGAGTTTCTCAAGAATTCCACGTGCTATCTGGAGCCTGTTGTTGTCATGAATATCTTCAATGTCTGCAACCTCATTTCTTGATTATATAAAACCGTTTCCTTGGAAAGAGAGTGGGTTAAAAGGAAGGAGTTAATAAGAAGCAGTGAATAAGAATCAGTTAACAAGAATCGAGTTAATAAGACCTCAGATAATGAGAAGTTATTAAGAGATCTATTCGCGACAAGCCGAGATAGTTACTTTAATCTAAGTTTCGGAAAGATCATTTATAAATTTTATTCGCGTACACTATCGAGTGATAAGCTCATTTTCCATGGACGATTTATAAAGTTTGGAGCTGAACTGCAGATGGGATTACCTAACAACATAGGACCAGTAGTCACCCAGGTATGATATTCTTAAGGCCAGATTTCCCTAATTTCTTTCCTCATGACCTTTCAGATATTTAATCAAGTCAATCTCAGAACACCAAATTCATTGTTCAATAAACTGTTACAAATCGAACAATATGTCTTTCTCTGAGTTAAATAACACTTCCATTGATCACAACTAAATTAGTCTTAAATCTCATGTTACACATTTGCCTAACTTTTAGGGGCATGTTGAGAGAGAAATTCCAGATATTTCTCTTAGTTTAGTTTGGTCTTCTCATTCTTGCTACTATCCCCACATTCGTTTCGGACAAGAGTAGACCAGGCTAATACTATGGAGCTTCTAATATATATTCAGTTTATGAAATTAAAGCCTAAAATGGCCAATTTAGGTATGATGTTAGTTTAACGGTAGTACAAGTTTATTATTTACAGAATTTATTCTTTCTTTAGTGTTATTTTGTGTCAATAATTTGAAATGGGAAACTTGGGTATAGTATCTTAACATTCTCCTGCTTGGATTTTAACGGCTTTAATGAATGCTATAAACTCGTTCCGTGTGAGTTCTGACATAAAACGTCTTTAGCTGCAAAAATGTTATTAACTAACATTCAATTTATGCATAAATTCTAAATCACAATTTTGTTCCACTAACTACTACATTTTCAGAACATTTATTGCTAACATTATTAAATTTTCACTAAAACATTTTTGTCGTAGAACACTGCTCTAATAGCTTTACAAACTATTCGTTAGTATTAGAAAATCCATAGTGTCCATCGATTTACCCTTTTTCTTTCTCATCAAGTGACTGATTATTCTTGATTATTTAACTTCTTGATTTTTTGTTTTTTTTTTTTTTTAAAAAAGTTATTAATTTTTTTTCGTATTATAATGGGAAAAATGTGAACGTTCAGGCAAAAATTCTCTTGCAGGCTTTATACCTGGAGAACTACATATAGTTTAGCCAAACTCAAACTACCACTTAACTTAGTATGATGTACTTATTACGCAAAAGTACGAAAACTCCATTTAGGGGCCGGTCAAAAAATTTGTGAACCCTGATCGCAATCTTTTGATCATTTCTAAAATTATTATTATTATTTTTATTTTTTTTTTTTCATTCGGACAAAGAAAGTATAGGGATCTCGTTTTACTACAAATCTTATTAATTGACTCAAATATTACCCTTCCGAAGTAATGAACATACAATAATAATTTCCCTGTACTATACCATATACTATTCTGTATCCTTATATATAAATACGGGATTGCCTTCTGAGGATCTTAGCTACAATTTCAGAACAGATTTAGACGACAAAAATGTGTCAAAGAGTCACTACAAATTCACCGAAACGCATCAACTGTAAGAAATCATTTCCATCACTGAACACGATATACAAGGTAAAATACATGACGTATTAACATTGTCAAGCTAGATGTAGTAGGTGACGTGATGCTAAGGATAACCAGGGTTAAGCATCACAATTTCACCTGCTATATTTAGCCTGACAATATTAGAACATCACGCATTTCACCTTGTACATCGTCTTCAAACTGAAAAGTGCGTAACTCTACCTTTTTTCTTTTTCTGAGTTAGTGACTTCTGCCAGAACGCCGACAACATATATTCACTTCTTTTCTCCTTTTGTTAATGAGGCTGTAACAATTTAACATTTATAAAATATTATTGGAAAAACGAACAACTGTTTTCAAGACATTTTATATACCGCAGAAACTTGGGTGAGTGCCCGTCATTTATGGCGTTATAAACTGCGACCTAGTTTAATTAATACCGTTTTGTAGATATTCGGTGGCTCGTCTTCTAATTTTTTTTTCACTTGTCTTCATTTTCCCTAGGTTATTCCAGAATATTGGGAAATAGTGAGGAGTGTAGTGAGAACCCTTACGATTTAATTACCTAAGTGCACAACAAACACCTTTCTACGAAAACCACGTCTGCCATTAATTTATGATCTTTTGTGAGGTTCAAAGTGGTTCACTTTGTGATCTACATGTTTAGAAATTAAAAATAAAATGCAAATTACATGCACATCTTCGCCCACACTGCGTTGATTGATCAAGGTGATGCTACCAGCTGGAATTGAATCCTTAGATTTGCCCTTTGCAATTTCCCTGAATTCTTCTGTATAATCCTGCGAACACATGCATGCACATCAGAAAATCTTTTACTTTCAAAGCAAGCAATTGGATTCACATCCCTACATAATACACAATAACATATTAAAAATAAAAGCACCAAATACCATGCACATCAATAGAAAACAATTATTACAGTTTTCAAATCAAACAAAAATAAATAAGTGTTTCTGTGCCACAAAAGAATCAATGATGAAGTTTTTTTCTTTCTTTTTCTTTTTCTCTCTTTTTTTTTTTTTTTTTTTAAAGAGGTGGTGGTTCTTGTTTAACATTTAAATCACCAATTCTTTTAATTTTCATTAATTCTATTAATCTAAATGTTAACCTCACTACACCTAAGTAATATTACATTAATAGTTGATAAATCTGTTTAGATCCGATCATAAAATTTACTTGTAATATTACTTTATGTTACAACTTGAAATATCTTTAGGAGAATGAAATTAAACCATCACTTTAATATCACACAGTTAGAATCTGTGATATACGAGGTGCGACAAAAAAAAACTGTTTGTAGCCGTATTACTAAGAATAATTAATATAATGCTTATTGTTTTTGCAAGGATAAACTACTATAGCTCCCCTACCTAGTACAATGAACTCGACTCACCCGGCCCAGCCATTCGCGAGATAAGCGACAAAGAGTGAACGCGTATGTATGTATGTTGGTGTAAAATGACAAGCGTGAAAGTAGGACAAAGATAAACATCAAGTTTCTCGTGAAACTTCGAAAATCTGCCACTGAAATATTTCAAATGTTGAAGGAAGTTTATGATGAAGCCTGCACGTCAAGGACACAAGTGTGAGAGGAACAAAAAACTTTTGGAGGGTAGGGAGAACTGTGATGATGAACGAACAGATCGCCAGCGTTCTTCTGTAACTGAAAGAAATATCGAAAATGTTCGTGTTGTGAGAAATGACCGCAGATTGAGTATTAGAACAATTGCTGAGGCTATGAACTTGGACACAGAGTCAGTTAGACGCATCTTAACGGAAGAATTGCAAATGTGAAAAATCTGTGCGAAGATGGTTCCCAAAGTGTTGTGACATGAGCAGAATTTTTGGCTCGAACAACACTGCAGTGTTAAAATACCCGTCGTACTCGCCTGATTTGGCACCTTGTGATCCCCCCCCCCCCCCCGAAAATCAAATCTGAACTGAAAGGAACACATTTTACTTCCGTTAATGAGGTTAAAAAATTGGAAAATGTACTAAAAATCCTTACAGAACATTACTTTCACGGATGTTACATACAATGGCAGCAGCGAATGAAGAAGACGTGTGTTGAAGCAGAGGGGAACTACTTTGAAGATGACATCACCGACAGGAACCAATAATGTACCTACTCTGAGTTATTACTTCAGTCTTCTTTTTCTTTCGCACCTCGTATATGTAAGATATGTATGAGTAGGCAGTTACAACCAGTGGTCAAACTGAAAACCAATTACTACCAATATGCTTGTCTGCGTAAACTTAAGTATCTTAGGTTTATTTTTTAAGAAGTTGTTAAACCAGTTATCGTTTTTCAATGTTCCTTTTTTAAAATCAAAATTACTAATCTCTTTTATATATTTTTTCCACGTGCAATCTGTAATACTGTGTAATGTCAACGTGCTTACTACAAAAGTGTCTAAAACATGTGCATAGCATTATTGACGTATCGAAAACTACGTTATTATAAATACTTATAAATTTACTGAAACTGGATTCATCACTGCAATTCTAACGAACAAGAAACAAAGGGGGAAAAATACGGAAAGGGAGGGAAAGAGAGAGAGAAAATGACAAATGAACCAGTTATTGTGTACCACAATGTGTAATGAAACAAAATATTTAATTGAATTTTAAAATGTGTATAAAATAGGCAATGTATGAAGTGGAGGCAGTTTGAATATTCTTTAGGATTCATAATCCAATGGAAAATTTAGAGTGCCTTGACTTCTACAATGCAAATGACCGGCTATGACTTCTAGAACTAGGAAGACTGAGAAAGAATGTGCAAGAATGTTAACATGACGGAAAAATCATATAAATACTACCGGATTCTCTTTCGGGTATGGGAAGTTCTATTTTGACGTCGAAACTCTGCGAGTCAAATTATTCATCATTAGTTTTGTTACTCCGTCATTCTGTCCATCAGAGGTTCTGCTTATCACCGTTACCAAAAGTAAGTGATTATGCATTGTCTTCTCTAGTTTTTAAGTCATACCAGTCCATACCATGCTCTGTGATTATTCAATCATTCCAGATCAGTTCATTAAATTCTTATTCTAAATTATTTCTGTGTTATCGAATTTTATCTTTGAATTTCTACTCCCATGTTTCTAATTAACTCTGAGCTACGCTATCTACGCCCCCAAGACTTGCATTAATTTAAATTACTTCTGGGAGGAACTGGGTGGATGTTAAGGCCATTCAGTAATTTCATGTATGAGAATTGTTTGGGGTTTGCGACCCAGACAAGAGGTCTCCTTTGACATGCCTCCGGAAGTTTCTAACTGCCTTTTACGTCACAAAACCGGTCACGTTTAAGGTAGATTGCGAACCTATTTTTAAGGTTTTAGCACAGTGCATATTTAGGCATTACTTGAATACTGTAGAGCTTATTTTAAATTGTACAGCTGATATGATTTTTGCCATTTTAATACGTAATTTATCGACATATCATATCGACTAATACTGGCCAAAATTCGACCACTGGTTATAAGTGAATAATGGTGAAAAAACTGATGAAATGAAACGGTACGAAGAAATGGTGAAAAAAAACTTTTGGCACATGAAGCTATCCAATTCAAGTTCACATAGTCAGCGGTAAGCATTCTCGCCCTTGGTGCGGGAGACGTGTCTTCGGTTTTCAATAGGAGGCCAATGTTTAGATCTCGTGTTTAAGTGTAAATTCCCATCCTATACCAAAGCTTAGGTAGTGAAAAGTAATTTAAACCCGAAACGAGCATAAACTCACATAAGGGGATAAAACCTGACATCTTTTGCAGCATGTTCTAAACTGTTTTTAACTCAGGTGCAAATCAAGACCATTAAGTACTAAATGAGTTTAATTTGTAAATGATTCTTCATTGTTGTAAGGACTAGACGCAGATTGTAGGACCCAGTGGCCGATCTTGAAACTCCGTACATGTTTATCGCAGCTTCCATAGGATAACATCAGTGGCTGCGTAACCAATTCTGTTCTTTCCCCTCACAGAATTACAAAACAAGAGTGAGTTTTCGTAACTTTTAGTTGCCCCTAAAGTTCACCTCACCCTGTACTACGGGGTCTGTGGGGCTGTTACTACCACCATTGGATACCATATTCAAGTTACGTCATCATTTCTCACTATACGTCATATTTTGTATTTTATAACGCATAAATAATACTATCTTTGCAATAGTTATGCACTACTACAGGGTGTCCAATATACAAAGCAACCCGGAGTTTGGGATAGTAGAACTTTTGAACCTGAACTGATACACAAATAATGGTTATACCAAAATGAAGCCTTGTTCATGCATATATTTTTAAACTAGGAAGCAAGGATTGAACTACACTACGAACCACAGTGTTGCCAGATGTAACCGAAGTTTTTTTTGTTTTGCAAAACATGTAAATTGACTCATTAACTCATATGTATGGATGTTCTGTCGTTAATTTTTAGCTTTTTGGTTGGAGTAGCTTGGAAACTATGGAGCAGAAAAACGAATTTTTCATTTCCATCGATAACTAATCGGATGAGGCATCTGTAAGGAGAAACTAGGGAAATCGCAGTTTTCATAAATTAACACTCTGAATTGGCAACCCTGCTGATATTTCAGTGCATCAAAAGGCGTGTTAAGGATCTGTCTACATTATGCAATTCTTGACAACAATGAAAAACGAACTTTGAAATTATCATGATAAAATTTTTACTTACATGCACTCGGCAACACCGCTATTCATTTCTATGGAGCTATTTAAAGCAAGAGGTATACAAGAACAATTCTTGAACTATTCAAGACCTGGAAACGAACATTCGCAGTGCCATTGAGAACACTAACACGTCTAATCTTCGTAAAGTTGCTGCCAACCTGGTGAAACGTGTGAACCAGTGTTTGAATCAAAACAGGGGACACTCCCAGCATCCGCTGTAGAGCTGGTAACTAATTTATGGTAGTAGCAATGTTGCCAGGTGTATGTAAGTAAACGTTTTATCATGATAATTTCAAAGTTCTTTTTTTATTGTTTTCAGGAATTGCATAATGTAGACAGATCCTTAACACACCTTTTGATGCACTGAAACATCAGCAAAGTTGTCAATTCAGAGTGTTATGAAAACTACGATTTCCCTAGTTCCCCTTACAGAGGCCTCATCCGATTAATTATCGGTGGAAATGAAAAATCTCTTTTCTGCTCGATAGTTTACAAACTACTCCAACTAAACAAACTGAAAATTAACGATAGAACATCCACACATATGAGTTAATTTACATTTTGCAAAAGAATTGATTTACACCTTCGGTTACATCTGGCAACACTGTGTGGTTCCTAGTGTACTTCAATTGTTGCTTTCTAGTTTAAAAATATATGCATGAACAAGGCTTCATTTTGGTATAACCATTATTTGTGTAGCACTTCAGGTTCAAAAGTTCTACTATCCCAAACTCCGGGTTGCATTGTATATTGGATACCCTGTATAAGTTAATGCAAAATATTAGAAAGATGAAATAGAGTAATTATTGAGAAATCAGATTGGTAAATTAAGTATACTATATTAGACAGTGAAGGCAGAACCTACGAAAAAAAGTTCCAAAGGTCTGTATAGAAAGAAAGAAAGTTTCATCTGGTGTAAATTTAAAATTCTTTGTTAGCTCTTTCTCCCACCTCCTTCATCTGTTAGTGATTTATGAGCCTTGTACGAATTTTCTGAAATATTATATTATATATATATATATATATATATATATATATATATATATATATATATATATATATAAGGCTTAAAGCGATGATGGTGGAGGCTCAAGCAATTTCACAACTTGGATGTCGGGCCGTTATGAAGTTTTGTTTCTCCAGGGAAAAGTCTGCAAAGAACATACACACTGTGATGTCACAAATATTGGAGGAGCAGTGTCCTTTTTACAAAACCATCTAAACTTGGTTGGCTCGTTTCAAGCCTCCCCATTTCACCGTTGAAGATAAGCTGCAATGATTACCTTCCAATCTCAACCGATCAGACAAGTGATGACGTCCATGCATATTATATATATACAACTCACGGGAGCGAGCGAGTTAGGTTCACCTGAAAGCAGGGCTGTTCTGTAAGTGCGATGAGTGGGACGGTAATCCTACGTGCAAGAGGCCTTGCGCCATAACAGAAAATAGTTAGGATTCAAGGAAAAGGTAATGAGTTTACTATTTCCTATTCATTTTCGGGATTCAAAATACACAGAGATGATGAACCATCATCTTGTACGACATTCTTATGACTTTTTTTTTAATCCGAAATGATTGAAGCGGCAAAAATTCTGCCTCTATGAACGCCTCTCAAGTTTCAGTGTGATATAATACGCCTTTAGATCTTCAGATATTCCCCTTGTTTGTCGAGCTATAATTATCGTTGATATGTCAAAATCTTTATATTTAAATGCTTTATAAAAAAAATGAAGTTTTTTAACAAATCCCCAATAAAATTTTCAATGCAACTATGAGTGAAAAATTTGCATTAATTTGATTCTTCACATTTGTCCCTTCATCGTAATCGCAAGAAGAGAAACACCAAATTTAGGGAAGAAAGCAAGCAGTTTTCTCTCTCTCGTTGCTTAATGGAAAAAATATTAAGAAAAAATATGTCCATTCACACACTTATAAATACGTTTCACAAAACCACACACACTATTATATATATAGCGTGATTCAAAATAATGTGAACGATAAGGAAACATTCTATAAGTGATAATACTCTATCAACAATGAAATCTCTATGGAAATACTTTCAATATTATCCTCAAGTTTTGTTTGGAACGAACGTAATAGTTTAAAATTTATACGCTAGATGGCAGAGTGATTAGATCCAAGATGGCTGCCTGTAATGCAGAGAGAGCATTTTGCGTTTTACAGTTTCACGTTTATCGGTCTGTTGTTAGTGTTCAACGCGAGTTCCGCACAAAATTTCATAAAGATCCACCATCAAAGAACTCCATACGTAAGTGGTATGACAAATTCAACAAAACGGGATGCATCTGTAAAGAAAAACCGCCCGGTAGGCCGTCCACTTCTGAGACAGATGTCGAAAGGGTTCGAACCAGTTTTCAACGCAGCGCACAAAAGTCAACAAGGAGAGTTAGCAAAGAGCTTCAAATGCCTCAAACAACTGTTTAGCGTGTAGTGCGTAAACATTTAAAGATGTATCCTTATCGAGTGCAGTTGTTACAACACTTAACACCTGATGATCACACGTGTCGCAAGACTTTTTGTGAGTCATTTCAAGAGTTGTGCAGTGCTGTTGATGATTTTTTGGGCAAACTTTGTTTCAGTGATGAAGCTACGTTCCATGTGACAGGAAGAGTGAATAAACAAAATGTTCGCATTTGAGGAACTGAGAAGCCTCACCAAACCTGTGAAATTGTGCGTAATTCACCGAAGACGAATGTGTTTTGTACAATTTCACCTTCAAAAGTTTATGGTCCGTACTTCTTTGACGAAGGAACTGTGACTGGACAAACATTTCTACAAATGCTTACTACGTGGCTTATGTCACAGCTCGGACATGACAGCGCAAACTTAATCTATCGATTGGATGGAGCTCCATGTCACTTTCATCACAATGTCAGAAATTTCCTCAACAGCAGACTGCCACACCGCTGGATTGGGCGGTCAGGTAAAAATGATCATCAGCTTCTACGTTGGCCACCAAGATCACCGGACTTAACCCCCTGCGATTTTTTTCTCTGGGGAGATCTGAAAGACATTGTCTACAAACTCTAACCCAAGATGTGAATGAACTGAACGAGCGCATCACTACTGCAGAGCAAACTGCTGATGCAAACATGTTGAAACGGGTCTGGATGGAATTGGAATACCGAATAGATGTGTGCAGGGTAACAAAGGGGACCAACATAGTACATCATTTTTTTTAATCTCAAAAACTTGGAGAGTTTTAGCATTTAACTGTAAGATTTGAAGCTATTTGGATGATTAATAAAAGAATTATAAGGTGGTGTAATGGTTCACATCATTTTGAATCACGCTATATATATATATATATATATATATATATATATATTAGGGTGGCAACCAGTTATATGGGAAAATTTCGAAATTTATTTCAAAAGAGTCTCACCCCCTAAATTTATTCCTTTTGGTTACTTAAGTACGTGTGCAAAATTTCATTAGAGTATTTTAATATTTAATGGTCGCTCAACGCGCTCAAACTTATAGCTACGTTTACATTACTTAAGGATTACATGCGAAACTTAGCATGTCTTCGCCCAACTCTTTCTCTTTGAGTTGCAGTTAATATATGACCTCCGGATGTATTCGCAACGTATTGTATAGTTTGGTGACGATATGTTTAGAAGTATCATATACAGGGTGCGTGACGAGTATATTACATTGGGCACTTGTGACACCATTTGACTTTCTCATTTTACCTGAGATTTTTTTCTCAAACCTAACATTTATTACAACTATTTGGCATTTGAAAACAAGATACAATGTGAAATACACTTTAGGAATCATGAATACACTTTGAGAAAGTAATTCTATTAAGACTCTGCTCACTATATTTCTGTTAATCTAAGGAAAACTCGCTGAGGGACGCTCTCTCTTAGATGAGATTATTTTCTGAAATAAATTTTGGAAAGAATCAACGGAAAATTCGTATGAAGCATGTCCTACTTCCCGAAGGCTGTCGGTTCGAAGAAGCCAAAGTTGTGTCCGCCAACCAAAATCATTACAGAGATGATTACAGAGAACTTTTAAAACTTGCTCTCCTATTTCTTGGCGAAGGTCTTACAGGAGGTGTCACATTCTATGTCCCTGGAGCCTATCATGCACGATGGATGGCGAAATAGATTTATTGCCTGAAGATATATCTTTTCCAGTCACAGTTACCCCTTACATCTCGTGGGTTGAACAGGCTTCGGAACTTCGACATATTTGTCGTCGCATGTATTTGAAGACATGGTATTTCTCTCTTCTTGTGCTTTCAGCTTCAAGAAATGACCTGAATCTCTTACATTTCTACAATAATGTTAATGCAAAACTTGAAGCAGCAGCAATGCACAGTTTCTCGAGATATCTGTGGTGTTTGAGCGAACCACTCACTGGTCTCAGTTACTTTTATCCTGAAATCCACGCAGCAGTGAAGAAAGACATAGTTACAGTGTTATTGAGGGACGGAAGTGAAGTTTAAGAACTCGTGCGCTTAAGATATGAGGAGACCACAAAGATAAAGCCCTTAGTGACTTCGTTTCCAGGAACACTACAAAGCTGTTTAATCACTAGAGATATCCGGGGATTGTTTTATTAGAAAACCCTGAAACATGAGAAACGAACTATACTTTCCTTCAGGTTCGAGAGCGTGTGAAAGCTCTGCCTGTTGTGAATGATCTGGCAGAACGAGGAATTGCATTGATTCAAAACTTCAATAGAAAACTGATCAATCAGGAAGATCAGGTCCAATTTATTCTACAAGTTGTAGAGCACCACAGAAAGAAATTTCCCCACCCCAAGTAGATTCATTCTCAACCAAAGTATTTTTGTTTCTTGTGTTGAATATACTTCCGCAAACATAAATACTGAATAAAAAATATACATACGTAAAACATAAATAATACTAAAGGATGTTTCCAAACATTTTTGAATTTCATATTAGACCCTATTTATATGTGAATTTTCACATTTTAGTGGTTTTAAGCGAATTTATTGATGCGTTGAGCGACCACTAAATATTGTGTAATTGCTTCAACATTTTTGTAGTAAACATTTGAAATAAAAAGAAATAAAATTTGACCCTGAGACCATTAAAAATGCAAAAGTGAATTTTCGTTGCCACTCTAATATTATATATATATACACAAATTCATTTGGAATTTATTCTGGTGTCTTTTTCCCTCTAATCTAGCGGAATTTTCGTAATTTCTCTCCCTCCACTCAAAGTGGGATTTTGAGTTTAAGAATTGGCAAACCTTGTACAAATATTTTTCGTCGTTTCTTATTTGCAAACGCGAAGTGTGCTACGTTGCATGTGACAGTTGCAATTGTATAAAAAACAGAATCTGCGCAAGACAAACTGAAGCGTGTTACGAACAAACAATACTTACTCTACGAACTTTTAAGAACTGGAATTCAGCTCGAAACATATAACAGCAGCATTAACTGTATGTTTCGAGCCTCCGTCCAATTTCAATTTTCAAGCCTCCATGTAATTAAATGCAGAATACGCTATCGACACACGCTGACATCAGATGTTGCCAATAGGTGCGTTACAATTGAAAAGTATCGGTAAAAGAATCTTCATTTAAGGAAATGAGCGAAGAAATAGCAGCTGCCTCCATATCCATCGTATCTCACTACAGGATTCTAGAAATGTTAAGACAGCTATCACTAGCAATACTTGTAATTTCTGAAGATACCTAAGAAGAGATAAAATTGAGAAACATTCCAGAAGAAAGAAACACAATTCAGAAGAGAAATGGTCAAGGGAAGCGAAATGACCCAGCTCTTTGATATCGCGGAATGTAAACGCAACACGTTTATGCGATGTAGATGCACAAAACAATGAAATGAAATCTTTGAGTTTTACATCCCACGGTTATGCCGGATAGGCTAAAGGAGAGGGTGATGATGAGAAATGAATGAAACGGTGGAATGAAGAAAGTGGAAGGAAACAAGAGAACCCCGAAGAAACCCACGCACACGGTGTTTGTCCACCACAAAGTTCACTTGGCGCGAGCTGGGATCGAACCAGGAACACCATGCACCAGACGTGAATGCTCTACCACTGAGCCACCGCTAGATGCACAAAAGAAAGGAAGATTAACTTGCATAAGATGAATATTTGTTGGATCAAAGAACTGACAGGAGAATGGCCATGTCTATTTGGATGTTCAAGCTACACGAACATTAGAACGGGAGGCAATGAGAAGAGGAAGAGCGGATGAAACTTGACGTCACAGTCAGTCAGTCAGATGTAGATCAGTCCACACTTCAAGAGGATGATGATCACAGTTCGACGTCAACTGCCAAGCTGAATTGTGATTCCGATTTAGTTAATGTTCTCGATTCAAATCATCTTTCCACTTCACCACCCGTTCAAGCTGAGATTCCTAGCAGACCTAAGCAAATGAGATTTCATCTCAAAATAATGTGCCACTGCTGACAGGTAAGGAGCCTTTGATCGAGTTTTCGCTTCCTTCGCCTGAGCCATATTTGAAGTTGTTGCATTAATCACGCCTGATGACACATCAAACGTAATCGACAAAAGTAAAATCACAAAAGAGTAGGGAAAAAAAAACTACAGGTCCATTTCGGTGAATTTTCTTGAACGCTATCACGTGGCCTTTAGTACGACGGTAGAAAAGACAACACCCCGTCCAAGTTAAGAAAAGTGATAAATACGACAGAGAAAAACATGCTGAAGAGCATGTAACACTTAACCGAGAACCGGAAAACGAATACTTGGGTCATGTTACACCTCAAACATGCACTTCACGGGGGATCGAAGAAGCCATTGTTGGGTTTTAGGAGAAGGACATCGATGTGTCGACGTCATCTGTCGGTGTACCAACACTGTGAAAACATTGGCAGGAAGAATGGTGATATACGATTATTATAAGACGATTTGGGAGGACTTTGTAGTGGCTTCATGACAACGAACTGCCATTTCGCCATCTTGCTAATAGGACAAGAGTAGTAGATGCTTGTTAGAAAGTATGTTTGGCGTTGCCCAGATCATTCCACCCTACGGATAAAAGGAACGGCTGAATTTTATCATTTGCACAGGAATGAGGCCTTTATAATATTTTCAAAGTCCAGCACGCTGTTCACCAAATTTTTCTTTTCCAGCTACTTTGACGAGTAAAAGATATCGGCTACCGCACTAAACTTTCTCGTTCCCAATTCTTATACTGAATTGTCATTCTACAGCTTTTACTGAAAAAATTCTTTATTAAATACGCAAATTATAATGAGAGATTCCTGAAAACATTGCCGAAGAGAACTCAACTCTAAGAGTGAAATCTCTCTTGTGGACTTTTTCATGATAAATTAATTACACTGTGTTGTACGACAAAAATTTGGTCCAGACATACTGAACGGTATAACGAGTAATACGAACATCAAGACGAACAGGCGGAGACATTCAAAACTCACTTTTTCGATATGTAAAAGCAATAAAACGTGTAAATTCCTTGAAATCTCGAAATTCGATTTCTTTCACGATTACCATACCACCTTCTTTACTACCATCGCTCGAAAGTTAAAAAAAATACAAAAAAAACTACAAGTTCGTTTGTCCATTTTCAAATGATGAAATATAAAAGATGACCAAAAAAAAAAAAAAAAAAACTTTCTGACTGTTCATCGTTACTAAAGAGATTCATATTTCGGCAAGTCTCACGGTGCAATAATACGAATAATTTTTTTATTATTATTATTATTTGTTTTAAAGCAAGCTATCTTCTGCTCTGTAAAGGATGTAATTTGTTAGTACTAAACATATATCGAGACAATTAATATACACTGGACCTTTCTGGTGTAACTAAAACAAGTTCTATGCTTAAAGTGCTATCTGTATATCTGCAAACTATTCGAGCATAGTAAGAATGATTCGTTTTCTAGTATTAACAAAATATTGGATTTTCATAATGGCAAGCTGATCTTGAAAAGCTTTAGATTTACTGTGGTTTACTGAATTTATTATTTTCTAATGATTCGCAGCATAACATTACTGAAAACTTCATCAAACATACTTCTGCAGTACAGAACTACAAAATATACGGATGCATAAACTTGTTTCAGAACAAAATTTCAAAATCAATTCATGCATTTAAAACGAAAACAATTACGAAAATAAAAAGAAAATTACAAAAGCAATTATTTGGCATTCCGAAACTCAAAACACTAAAATACTTTATTCGATACATGGGATAGCTTACCTCAAACTGTGGCCAATTCATTGCCATATTAACACCGTGGTTGTTGGACCACCATTTCAGATCTTTCTCGTGGTCTGCATTATTGACCGTGTGATAGAATTCTTCATAGATTTGAGGAAGACTGAAATACAAAAGAATTCATAATAATTGTAAGAGTGGACATATACGTCAATTTTGTAATAAATTTCATTACTTACATTCTTTTCTTAAACAGTAATTTGATACGTTATTAGCGATAGCCAATTCTGGAATTTTCACTTTCCGGAATCCGGAAAGTAAAACCGGAAAAAATCCGGATTTTGGAAAAAATCCTAAATTCGGAAAAATTCCGGAATATTTCTAAATTCCGGATTTTTTCGAATTCCGGAAAGTGAAATTTCCGCCGGAAAATAAATTTTCAGGAATCTGGAAAGTCTGGGCCATTCCTATACATTATGTAAACTATTTGAGGAACTGATGAAACATGAATAAACTTAATGTACTCATTTTTACTCCTTCAAATTAATATAGATGGTTTAAACATTACATTAAACGACGAACTTTCGCTGATTTTAGAGAAATTGAACGCTGCAGAAGTACTGGTGATTGTTGATACGGGTTTAAAAAAAAAAAAAAAAAAAAAAACAGGTTAACTAGTTTTGCCAACACGGAAGGCCAAACAGTGGCAGCATTTAAGGATGTAAATGAGGTTGGAAGGGAACACCGTAGTCTAGTGGTTAGAGCGTTGAACTGATGTCTGCGTGGTTCCGGGTCTCCCATGCCAAAGCCGCGTACGCTAACCGCTTAGCCACGGAGGAGCTCTGAATGGAGATGCAGTCTACAGATGATCTCTGTTTCTTCAATAGCTTATCCTAATCGTTTAATACATAACTTCAACATCTTACGAGAATGAAGAGTTCTTTATTAGTATTAATCGTTCTTGCTTCGCAATCTTGCTTTCGAAACTGCTGGTCGATTATCTTTTTTTTTTTTTTTTTTTTTTAAGGTCTTGTTCCACCAGATAAATACCGGATGGCACCTTTAACAGTTATAAAATAATTGAATTATATGGTGGTCAAAGATTGATTCATGCGTTTATCTGGTAATTAAAATTGTAAGTGCCTTTCCGCTTCAAGTTTTATTTATAAGGTCACGTACTATCGCTTACACATGAAAAAACACACACACACTCGTTCTCTCTGTAGGTCGTACAAACTGAAAATATTATTCTGCATGAATCGAAAAACTTTTCTACCTTCATATCTATAACCGTACTTCAATAAACTTGGCAATACAAAGCCAAGGCCCATTAGTATTTTTTGAGGTACGGAGAAAGTTTTCCTGAAGTTGTAGCTACAACAGGGGCACTCTAATTTTAAAAGAAGATTTTCCGTGAAAATTTCCGTAACATCTTCCGAATTCATAGATCGTAATACATGTGCATGGTATTATTCGAAAACCTCGTAAAGCTAGGATACGAACCATTAATCTAAGGTAATTAGAGCACACAAGCAGCAGTTTCTTAAGTGAAAATCTACACTTTCTTTGAAAACCCTGTGTGATTTTAAAACGGGGTTAAAATTGTGTTCCATGACTAAGTAAATTTTCGTGACACCACCAACACTATCATTTATGGATAGGTTTAGGAAAATAATAATTTTAATCGGCCTCCACCTTCCCATAGTAGTCCATCGCTCTCCTGTTTGTTTTTTAAATGTAGTATAATTACTTTCTTCTTGTAAATACTTACTTCTGAGCCGAACTTCCTGTACTTAGAATACTATAAAACATTAGTACCAAACAATAATTATACATTAATGTAATCTCTGGGCATTCTTAATACTCAAACATAAACATGCAAACATATCATACTTTGGCCAATCTTTGATTATCTACAAACCTAATTTATTTTGTTCCGTAACATCTAAATTTTTTATTTACTTTCTTCTTCCAACAAAGTTTGAAGCTTCACACCTTTTGGTGCTTCTCAAGCTTATTTATTTCTGAAGATAATTATTTTTTGCAGCTTTTTTTCATCATACTCCTTTTGAATCTACATTGATTCTCTGAGATTTATTCACATCTTCTGTGAACAGTTGTAATACCTGTTAACACTGTTTAATAGAAACTGTCTACTTACTTTCGTGAAACACTGCATTTTGCCTGACTTCTATGAAATGTAGCAATTTCCCTGACCCTCGGCATATTTTAAAATATTTCACTGACTTTCAAGGTGCGTGTGAACCCCGTTAGTATATAAAACTTTACAGATTTTTTCTTTAACTCCCTTTCTTTCATAGTTATTGATGTTACTTTTGTTGACTGTTAATGATAATAGCGTAATGTTAGTGAAATTGGTGATCAATATTATGTTAGTGAAATCTATAAGGAAGACTTCCTCTTAGCTTTTCAGCAATATGATACACTTAACATAGACGCTATCTCAAAAGAGTTCTACGCAATTACTTACACAGGATCCTGGGAAATGTTGAGACACTTGTGAATGCCAAAGAGCATGTCCTTGAAAAATGATAATCGCTGAGCTTCCATTTCTTGGCACTTTTCGAAAACAACTGTCATGTCTTCCATGTACTTGGGGTTATAGTTGTTTATCTCTTGTAAAGCTAGTTCGTATTTTTCTTTGGTCTTCTGAACCTCTTCTTTTGACTTCTGAACTCTGTCCTGCATCTTTTTAACCTGAGAGGAAAATTTCAGAATTAGGTAATAACAGGAGCCATTTGCTGGTGAATAAAGCGCAAACCAATAACTATATATTAATTTAATACTCATGATGCTGGCTTAAATATTAAGTTTTTGTTCACTAGGAACAAAAAACAATTAGCATCAAAATAAGATAGCATTATTATGTTTTTCACGTTTCTCAAAATACTGCATGAATTAAAGAAGATGTAATTTCTCTACGCAGCTTTTGTACATTGACAAATACCTTATTTCGTAATCTCTGTTTACAACTGAAACGTCAAACTTCAATCACTTCATTCACAAATCTATAATTCGTCTCGTAAGCTTATGGCGTTGCAATTTACTTTATTTCTTGAAAGTGAGAACACACCAAGAATAGTTAAACTGTTATTAAGTGAAAAATCCTAATCGGCAATAGGAAAAAAAAAAAAAAATCTTATCAAAAACGACAAAGCTAATCAGTCGAGTTGAAGTGCTTAATTTGTACAAACAGGGTTTGCCTTAACATCTACAGATAATTATCAAAATAATGGGAACACGAAACAAATGCATATTGAACGAAGACCGGCTAGTAATATTGTATATAATTTTATAGTTAGGAACGAAACTTAAATGAGGTACGTACGTTAAATGGAGAAAATATGAATTCGGCAGCTCATGCTCTCAGTACTTCTTTCAGCACTTTAGAAAGAAATAAAGGAAAGCATACATGTCAAATACCTAGGTGATGCGAACTAAGGATTAGGTCTTACGCCAATTATTAGCTCCCAGCGTGATCAGGTGAATGTATGTGTGTGTGTGGTACTTAATTTCTCGGTAACTACTGGCCGGATCTAAACGAAATTTGGTGGGCGAGTAGCCTATCGTCAAAGAGAGAATACTCAAAAGCTCTCTATCTTGCTTGTTGTCTGAGCTCAGGCAGAGACAGACTCGGCTTGACAACAGATGCTGTGTTGCACAGCTTTGCGCGCCAGGAATTTTTAAGTTTTCTTTATCTTGGCTTATATTAAACTACATACATAATACGAATTCAACAAAACAGAACAACTATACTGAAAATTACGCAGAAAAATTGATTACATATTATTTATATGTGAACAAATATGTATATAAAAGATGTGAATAGTGGGAACAAGACAGGTGAACATAATCAATAACATATTTTACAATCGAGAATAGAGGTCAATTATACAGGATTGGAACAATCCTTTCTTAATAGCACAATGCTGAAGAGTTGGCTTTAAATCTGTCTACAATTACTCTAAAATAGTGAATCTGTGTTCTTAGTTATATCACTGCCATTTTTAATCCTCCCTACATACAGGTGCTTTTAAATACATTCCACGGCCATAAGCAATACGTCACACCCACATACACACACAAATAAACGAACTACCGATATACTGAAACAAAAGCACATGACCAAAGATTGATTTAGTTATCCGTTTTGAAAAATACTAAGCTTTAATTTACATTATGTTTTATGAACTACACATTAAAGAATCTATAATAGAACTTTGGATCCCAAATCAGTTATTGTTTATTTTTGTAATAATAAATCATTAGCTTGTTATCGCATTTCAACGAATGAACAAAAGATGTCAATAAGTGGGGTTATTATTAAATGTACTGATACTCATGTTGTAATGTTATTATGTTCTCTATGCATTTACCGTAAAAATAAAATAAAATAGTAGCTAACAGGAAGAATAAAACCACCGTCAAAAATAAATAAATAATTAAATAAATAAGTAAATAAAACTTAAATAAAAACAATAAAAACTTGTATCGGTATTCGTAGTTTGTCAAAAGCTGATTATGTCACTATAAGCGCCCTTCAAAACTTTTATCCCAACACTTGAGAGCGAGAGAGAGAGAGACGCTTATACTCGAGTAAACACGGTCGATATTCTACAACAAAAACTATCTTCAATGAATTTAATCAATTTTCTGACATTTCAACATCCTGTATAATCAACTCTATATACTATTCTATGAACCATCTTTAGTAAATATTATTTTTCTACGATAATATTTCTTTTAAATGTGGTATCGAGTGCAATTAACATACTTCAGAGTAACTCGTGGTTAAGTTAAGTATCTAAGGATATTGTACAAAAGGCAAAGTCAGAACTCAATAATAATAATAATAATAATAATAATAATAATAATAATAATAATAATAATAATAATAATAATAATAATAATAATAATAATAATAATAATAATAATAATAATAATAATAATAATAATAATAATAATAATAATAATAATAATAATAATAATAATAATAATAATAATAATAATAATAATAATAATAATAATAATAATAATAATAATAAAAATAATAATAAAAATAAAAATAAAAATAAAAATAAAAATAAAAATAAAAATAATAATAATAATAATAATAATAATAATAATAATAATAATAATAATAATAAAAAAACGAACTTTTGTCCACGTCCACGTCAAAGTCCAACCCAATAATGGAAAAAATGTCGCCGCAAGGAAAATAAGCGTATGCAACTAATAAGGGCTTGGATGAGATAAAGCGAATTTGACGAGTGCTTAAAAATGAAAATGTATCAATTCACATATTCCTGCATGGTTTCAATATGCTCGGATTACGTCTGTAAAAACTTAAAAGAAAATCAAAAACAATCTGTTGTACGATCAGAGGCATAACTATGAATTGAAAGAATACTTCGCTATCGTATGAAATCGTAATTAATGGTTCCTTGCGACTGATTACCAAAATTTATTAAATTCTTTACAAGATGTATTCTACAAACAACGATCACATATCCTTGTGGACTATTTGAATACTACGCATATTTAATTTGAAAATTTCCCAGCTCGCGCCAAGTGAACTTTGTGGTGGTCAAACACCATGTATGTGAGTTTTCTCGAGATTCTCCCGTTTCCTCCCACTTTATTTACTGCACCATTTCATTTATTTCTCATCATCACCGTCTCTTTTAGCCTTGCCAGGATAAGCGTGGGACGTAAAGCTGAAAGATTACATTTTTTAAATTTGAAAGTTTGTATGTCATTGACTGTTTATCGATTTAGATTTTAGTGCCTCCTTAATACTAATTATTATTATTATTATTATTATTAAGTTATGAATGCATATTTTCCATGTTTTTACTGCCTGAATACCCAGTCTCAACTTTCACTACCACAAAGGGAAGAAACTGATCATCCTACCCTTGCTCTAATGGCTTAATGGCTTCGCCTAGCTGTTAAATAAATACCCTAGAATTTGCCTTTGGGAAGAAACCCAGACAGCCAGATAGACTACTACAACGAAGAACAATTGTTCTTATGCATAAATTAATACAACTGAACTGTCCTACTACATTCTAGAGCAACGCAGTTTATAAATAAATAAATTTTTGTTTCAGGAAAGAAATTTTTCTCACAACTACTGACAAAACTAATGTAACTGAAGCAAAATGTTGTAAAGCAAACAATGGACAAGATGCACATAAAAGGTAAACAAGCAACTTTACTCGAGTAATGAAGCAAATGTAAAAGCAAAGAAAATTCAGATTTAACAATCGTAATACTGGATTAATAATTTCAATTACTATGAACTTTCTCTATTCGATTCAGAACAGGAATACATATACATACAGAAAGGTTGTATATATAAACATATAAAATGAGAATTCAAAAGTATCTCTCCTACTTGTAGGCATTTTCAAATATTGCTGATTACTTCGTAACAGGACTCTTACAGGAGAGTATTATGGAAATATTTTATATTCAAATTTCACCATAAATATAAATAAAAATGCAGCTTGATACAGGAACTTTACCGAAATACATGATACAAACTAGTAACACAATAAATAATTTTGAATACCGATCACAATTAGAATTTGTAGACAATACAATTCTATTCTTTTTCCCCAAATTCACTTGGTTGAACTATTTAATGAGCGGCTGTTTCAGAAGTCCTGCACCAAACAAAGAGGAAAATGAAACACAGAATATCAGAAACAAAGACAGATTTTATTCAGCAAAGTACAGACCTCCACGTTCGATGACCTGGCGTAAAGTTCAGAACACAGTTCATCTGTTAAAGCACAATCTTACGGAACAAACTCAAAATGGGCAACCCTGTCACTATCCCATTAAAATCACACGGAGCATTTCCCAAATATTTCCTATTTCATCTGACTCCTGTTCTCTTTCCACCCACTGTTTACGTATTTCAGGATTATTCAGAAACACCCATTGCTCGTCTCCTGTCACAATTTTCCTCCAAAAACGAAGATCGGTTATGTAGCAATAGGTTATGTAGCAAACTGCAACTCTGCGCTGGGCCTATATCTCTGCCAACTCGTGCAGAATTCGTCGGGATTATATATTGGTGTAATCCATGTAATGCAAGCGACAGTTTACTGTGTCGATTTGGAAGGCTCAACCAATCTTTTTAAGACACGTGTATTGAACTGTAGTTTGGCATGCACAGCATCCTGCAGAGTGTCGTTATGTAAACTGGAAGTCTTCCCGTGTAAGGCTTGTCGGCGAAGCTTAGATCAAATGAAGCTAATTTTTTAAACTAACGGTAAGCTATCGATCGATCCACTACTACTTGTCCTCCACATGAAATTTCTACGCTGGTTTTTGCTGTTATTTTTTCCATATAAATCACAGCACTTAACTAATTTCCAACGATCCTCATGTATCTTGTCCGCTTGACTTCACGGGAACACTTGCCACAAGCGCAGTGCTTGCCTTCATTTGATTTGAAGAAACTATCCTCTATGACTGCAAAGAGCCTTTCAGTGGGATGTAACTTATCGTCGCGAACTTTACCTCATGCAGCACAGTGTGATGATGGTGCAGGACTGACTTCTGAGACAGCCTGGTAATACCATAATTCAACACTGGAATTTACAAAAATGTTACTGCCGTTATATTACCGAGTTATAGTTTCAAGTTTAAAATTAAATTCTACTCAAGTTGCAATATTCTATGAGAAACGAAGTAACTGTACAAAACAGGGTTCACTATATTCTTACAATCTACTGTCTCTAAGAATATACAAACGACTTAGATACTTTTACTTACTGTTTTTATTAAATATGAAGTGTTTTTCTTACTTGTTGTCAGTGTTGGATATAAGTCTCCTTATAAGGGAGAAAATGATAACATAGAAACCCACAAAACAAAATTGAGGTTATGACAAGATAATATGATTATTTTAAAACTTGAAAAATATGCAATCTTTCGAATGTGATTAAAGAAACAACAAGAAATCTATCCATTTCTTTTATATTACGATCAAAGATATACTTAAGGGAACTCAAAAGAAAACCTATCGTCTCTACCTTTTCTCCTTACTTCAACTACTGTATTAAAAATGTATTATTCATAACCAGAAGAGTCATAAAATAAAATGGCAGTGACATAGTTATTAAATACGTTTAAAACTGTAATGCCCTGTTCAGAGTTACTTTACGAGGGCCATTCGGAAAGTAACCTCCGATTGGTTAAGAAACAAACACCAAAGTAAATAATTGATTATATACACATCTGAAAACTACTGCTTTGCTCTAATTTTCAACAGTTTCAATAAACATTCAAGCACTTAATATCTCTGTACTTGCTTAGAAATTCCATCAGCATAAAGATCTCCCGCCTGTGCCTTGAGCTAGTCTGTGATCGCAACTTTCAGCTCCGCATCATGGAACTTTTATGGGCCCACATCACTGACTGTTCTTTAGCTTGAAAAGCTACGATATTGTGAAAAATCGATTTTCACCAACTTTTCTATCATTTTTTTTAACGAGTTCATCAGTGACCGCTGATGGCCTGCCACTTCTCTCTTCGGCATGGATGTTTGTTCGTCCAGTTTTAAATGAACGAACCAATTCAAGAACGAATCCTTCACTCATCACACTTGGTCCATACACAGCACAAAGTTCCCGATGAATAGTTGCTGCCGAATATTGTTTTGCCACAAGAAAACTTATAACAGCTCGCAACTCGCACTTGGCGTAGTATTCTATTGCAGCACACATTTTGAGACGCTACAAAAAATGAACTAGTGATCAGACAACTCTTACTTTATCATGGCTGAATGCAAACTGATCTACCGTGCACGTCTGTGCAAAGATAGTAGCGCTGCCCCCATGAATTCACGTACAGTGACCAATCGGAGGTTACTTTCCGAACTCACCTCGTATTTCCTGAGAGACTCAGAAGAACGAGTTTTCAAGTTTAAATAACAGTACAATTAGGGTCAGTGAGGGTAATTATGAGACACCCTACTGATCTTCAAACAGTGTAGATCAATACAAATTAAGAGCATAGGCATTTAGTAACATCCTTCACAATGCTCTGTCTACATTTTTAAGTTTCAGTTTACCAATTTTTTTAAATAAACTCATTTAAAAAAATGTTTTGAAATTTGAAATCCTATCGTTAACTCTTACATCTACTCGTACAGCAATATCACTATTGTGAAACCAATTGGTGTTGGTGGAAGGCTGGTAGGTCAGCAGTCACGGGTAAAGTTGAATTTGTCCCTTGGGCGTTTTTTTTTTCTTTCTTTTATTTTGTTTATATGGAGGGTAATTATGAGAGGCATGCTGAAATCTATCTCTGTATCCTAGTATGTTTTGTTTGAAAAAAGCTGTATTCTGTAGTTTAGGTAGTCTTATAATTTTGTTTCTTAGTAACTTTCACAGTTGTATACTTACATTATTTTGTTGAAAATAGTCTAGCCCGGGCTGCATATCAATATACTAAGACCCAAAGAAATAGAAGTAGCCTCAATTGTTTTTTACTGAACAGCCTAGAACTTGGTCTAAATTTGTTTCATAAGCCTGTTTTGTAAATTGAAACTATCTGAAGTAGGCTATTGGCCTATAGGCCTATCATAGTCAACTCACAAAAATGTTAGAATAATCAGTAGCTATTTCCACTTTCTTTCTTAGTTAATTTTGTGTAATTCAGCCAAATATTTGTATCTCTGCATAAACACAAAATAACGAAGACTTCTTTGTCTTGCAATTAGACTCCTTCATGCCTCAATATCACATACAGAAAGCTGGATACAATGTGTGTCTCATAATTACCCACCAGGTGTCCCATAATTACCCGTTTGGAGGGAAATTATGAGACAGTACAAATTTTACATTTATTCAACAACTTACGAGATGACAGGAAATTTCTTGGCAGCAAATTGTTACTCTATTGGCACCATAAACTGCTTACCTAGGTTAACTGCTTTCAAAACTAATGTAAGCTGAGTAACGTGGAAAAGTTGTAAAATCTGTCACAATAATTACCCTCACTGACCCTACAGTTCATTCCATTTACAACAAATTGAATTTTTCTCAACAACAATTATCTGTATCAATCTGTACAGTTTCTTAAATTCACTTAAAATGTATGTAGTAATATGGTGCTTCCTTTTAAGATCATTGCTATTTAAATTACATTTTATTTAACACAAATTCTGACAGCTTTAACCCATGGATTGACCGGAGTTCAACATTACTTTTTAGCACGAACTAGGAGAACACGACTTGTAAGAAGAGATGGTTGGCAAACTCTCAGACAGGGCAAGTATATGGTAACTCGGAAGCCACTAAACTTTCAAAGCCACAAACTCTCTGTTTACATTTCAACATTTCAAACTGCTTATGAGTTTGGTTGACATCCCTGCCCTGCTTCTGGACGTATTTTAAGTAACTCAGCTTTCTGAAATATCATTATACGACTAGCGATTTTTGTTGAAAATAGAATATATATATATATATATATATATATATATATATATATATATATATATATATATATATATATATATATATATATATATATATATATATATATATAATCACATCTCTCTCGGAATATTCTAAGCCAGAGGTTTGACTCTGTATCAACTTTATCAAGCATTAACAATGTACTACATCATTTTGCACATTTAGATCAAATTTCTCCAATGTTAACAGTTCTATAAACAACAGAACAGTAGGAAAAACGCATCTAGTAAATTAAATAGGCTTCAATGATGAATGTTTACAAAAGAGCCCTCATCACGAGAGCAAAACAAAACAACACAACACAGCACAGCACAGCACGACAGAAAGTTAAGTTTAACCAAAACTACAGGATATGTCAATATAAACATTATCCAGCATTCAATAGAAACAGATAATAAACACAGCTTATTTACGGAGATAGAAGCTTTAGTTATTAGACGTATGTGAGTCTACCTTTCGATGTGAATAAAGAGCTTCTCAAAATTTATAGTAAGGTTTTCATTTTAAACAAAATAAGAAATGGAGTGCACTGAATAATGTACTTACAAGATAAAACGATCTACACAAAAGACGAAAGAATTTATAAAAAATAATTATAATAATACATGAAGAGTTCACACAGTATAAAGATTATTACCAAACCTAAATATATAACTTTAATACCAGTACTGTTCGTATTATTCTCGCAATTGTTGATTAAATAATTATTTTGTTCGAGTATTTGAATTTTAACAGCAATACACCATCTGTCAACAGAGTCTTCAGCCTACACTGTAGGACATTTCCGACAAAGTATGCAGACGTACGCTAAGAATCATTCCTCCATATGATTACAAATTAGTCACAAAAATGTCGGTCAGTCACAATCAATAGAGTTTCTATAAGAGACCGCAATTTACTGTATATCTATTGCGGAATAAACAGCAATATTACTCCTTAAATAGATAAAGAATACAGTTATAACGGATAGTTCATTTATAACAATGGAGAGAGATCAGCAAAATAAATATCCATCTTTTACACACATTATTTAACATTTCAGTTACCCGTGAAAGAAAAGAAAAAAAGTTACACGTGCACATTTAGTTTACATATAAAACAAAAATAACATACTTACCACAGAACAGTGTAGAACACTAGTGAAAGAAAACTAAAAACTGTTAAACACTTCATTCGATAGAAACGGTAAGAAGTACAAACAAAAAGAAATATTGTAGAAATAAGATGTAATTGAGAAGTGCCAGGGCTGTGGGTACACATTAATATATATATATAGTATTTAGTAATACTAAAAATTATTCCTGCAATATAAAACCTATGCACGTAATAAAAACCTATATGTTTGCTATTTATATACTATGATTTAAATGTTGCAGCAACATAGAAGTAGAGTTGTTGTAATGCAGCATACTTCCAAGACAGCCACATGGCCAACTTATAGAGAAATAACTAATGCAAATCTTGTAAGAAAATGAAGGTTTAACAGAATTTAACCCCAGCTAGGTAAGTAATTTAACAGGTTTACTGTAATTATGTCTATTTGGAACAAAGGAATACCGAACTGGCATGGAAAAAATACTTATAACGAATAAGACACAACACTATTATGCAAACACATAAATCGATATAAAATGTGTTTGCTAAATGATTTGATACAATGGATATTAAACAGTAACTACAGCCGTACTTAGCAAAAACACTTAAAATATACTTCTATTGTAAACACTCTAAGAATCCGTGCTGAGGATGGCAAAGATTATGGGAAAAGGTTATTGCCACTCTCAGCACGGGTTATATTCGTGTTTTTGTACGTACAACTTTAGTTAGTACAACAGAGTTTCTCGTAATATGCTTTATCAGACAAGTGAAATATTGGGAAGATGAAATGAAGGTTGTTTTTATTAGCAAGAAAGATTTAACTGATTGTGCCACAAAATAAATGGAGGAGGAGGAGGAGGATGCTGATAATAATAATAATAATAATTTTTTATTATTATTAAGAAAATTTATATCTACTTATCGTTACATTTTGGACAGTTTTAAGGTGACGTTGGAAATTCACATAATTATTATAAGTTCAAATTATGTATTCTTTACTCAGAAGATACACAATAAATTAGTATATTTTGATTTACACGTGGAAGCAATTATTATACGTAAATTGGTTTTATATCGACGTATGCATCAGTAAGATGTGGATAGGACAAACTAGGAAGTCGAACGAAAGTACGAATTTATATATACGAAAATGAGGAATATTTCTATACCCAGCTGTAACTTCTCTCCACAAAGAACAAATATGAAAATCTAACAGGAAAATGCAGTTCACCAAACAAGCGCAAAAAAACTATGTCGTTATGCGTTTTTGTGTTTAATCTTATTTCATCTTATTCCTGATAGACATCTTCAAAAGGCGATTTGCCATATTACAATAAATAAGAATTGACATAATGGAAAAAAAAAAAAAAAAAAACTTATTTCTCGCTCATCCATTTGAACAGTCAATATTCTGCAGTCAACTAAACTGACATCATGAGTAAGCAGCACGAAAGTAAACCTACTTAACACACTATAATTCCTTTTTAGTTCACTGCATTTTTGTAGTTATTACTTTAGAACGAGATATTTACATCACTGGAGTAAGCTCAAACATTACATTACATTAGATTACATTACATTACTTTACTTTAAGCATATAAAGTTATTCTTCCCCACATGAAATAATAAAAATAATGAATACATTAACATGTAAATCTGACTATCAAAACAGCATATGGGAGCAGTTGAATGATAATTTACTAATACCGCTACAATATAATTACTACATATAGCAAAATACTATTTATCCTTACTTAAAGATTACAATTTTATGATGACGTGATAACAATGCACAAATATCTACCCTTTTTTTGCGTACATATTCCAGAAATTTAAACCACTCACAAAAAACACTACAATATCATCTTCATTATACGCATTATTACAATTTTTCACTTACAACAAGCACATATTTACGTACATACAAAAATAGGCAAAACGGAAACCTGGAATAAATACGTAGCTAATTCCTATATATATCATCTTCTCACCTCAACCTCACGACGAGTTGGTACTATGAACGATTTCAACCTTCTAAACGAAAACCTTGCTTCAGTGCGAACCAACGCCTTCGAACCCTAGGTAGAAGGTTTTAAAAATATATTCTGAATATACGTGAGTTTTAACATTCCATTACAGTAATTTGTTTTGTTTCAATTTGAACAAATTATCTTTACAGCAAAATTACGTAAAATGTCGAAAATACTTATTTCTACATAATCTGATTGCTCGCTCAATTTAATCTGTTTTATTTGAGGGTGTAATCTTAAAACAACTACAGGAGTATTAAAAATTACTGAAGACTGTTGTACAATATAAAAATTACAAAAAATCATACAACTTAAATCGCCTTTTGGTCTTCTTTCCAAAATTGTTGTTTCTGAAATGTTTTAAAGCAACGTAAAAAGTCAAATTTCTACTACAGAGATATTACACAGGGTGGTTCTTTCTGTACTAGATGCAGGAAAATGCATACACTTCAGCAAATTATGAACGCCTAATTATGAAGTTGCATCAAAGAAACGTGGGACAGTGGAAAAGAAAAATCTGGTAGTGTCGGGACAACGATGGTGTCTGGCGCCATCTCGCGCACTGCCCTGTCATGATGTTAAGTAGTAGTAAAGAAGAATGTTTTACACAACAGAGTGTGTATTTACCGCTCATATTGTGTCAGGGCGTATTTTTCAGCAAAGCAGATGATTTCAAATTTGAAACAAGCCACTTTCGTAAACATGTAGTATTGTCTGGATAGTGATGGCGAACACTTCGGACATTATTTAGGATTTAGATTTTCGGCCTTTCTGCATCTATGGCCATTTAGCCCTAACATTCGAGGGATTACGTCCCTCCGCGAGTACACTATCCGGGGAAAGGGAAGGAAGGAAGCGGCCTGGGACCTATAAGTTAGGTACCACTCCGGCATTTGCCTGGTGTGTATGAAGAAAACCCAGGAAAACCTCAATCAGGATGGCTGGTCTGAGAAAGCTTTTTACACTTTTTTGACCGAGAGGCCCCACCGGGAATCGAACCCGGGACCGCTCGCACCGAAAGCGAGAGAGTTAGCGACCACGCTACGTTGGATATTATATCTAATACCGACATGCTTCTCAAGGAGCAAGGTATGTAGTCATATATACATGAATAGTTTCTGATATTTGCATTTTGTTGTCTAAGGAAAGAATCACTCTGTCTATTTATCAGTTCTATACATTGTGTGCTATATTACGTTCATAACTTATGATTCCTTTCCTGAAAATTTGACTCACTTTGACATGAGAAAATGACATCACCACCCAAACCAAATACACTACGGGAAAAATTTCTACGGTACTTACAGGTCACAAATTTTATAGTAACGTAAGCTGTAACAAAAGAAATACTGACCAAAGCTTAAAAACACACTATTTTAAAACTATTACGTGTTACAGTTTCGATCATCAGACATTTTTACATACAATCTGTATATAGCATGTATATAGTGTCTGATGAAGAATATGGTAGATATCCGAAACTGTAACACACAGTAGTTTTAAAATACAGTGAGTTTTTAAGCTTTGATCAGTATTTCTTTTGTTAAAATATACAATCCAAAGCCATGAATAGTGTTATTATCACGTAAGATGATATATTCTTGATTCGCCTATGTGAGTTTTTTTTTTTTTTTTTTTTTTTTTTTTTTTTTTTTTTAACAACTAATATAACAGTTACGCGTATGTATATTCCATCATTACTAGCCTTGTAACTAGCTGATGCCATTTGTTGCTATAGCTGTCATCGATCTGAGAATACTAGCGAAATTTTTATCTTAGTATAAGTTTTCACTACACTAATTTCCTTAGTTAAATTATTTTTGTCTCTATCTTCCTAAAATTTTCAAATAAATAACATTATGCAGCTTTAATGTCATTTGGATTTATGAACTGTAAACAAATTTACATTATCTCGATTTCTGATAAGGGAGATGTCAGAGAATAGGAGAAAAAAAGAGAATGGAAAGTTTACGCCTGAGTTTAAAATTTGTTCTGGTCTTGTTGAACGGAGATAATTTTTATTCTCTCTCTTTATACATATATATGAGTCAGACTAAAAAACCGAGACATCCTATGAAATTTACATAATAATCAATAGTGATGCATTCCTTTTTGCTAACTATTTGAATTAAATAATAGGTCAATACTCAACACAAGTGACTGAAAAAGTAGATTATATGTACTAGTTCAGTGAACATTTAGAGTTCTGAACAATTTTGGTGAAAAGAGATTATGTAAATTCGGGACTGTCCCTACTAAACCAGAACGTCTGGGAGCCCTGGACATGTAGGAATTATGGAAATGTTGGCTTTATTTTCGCCATCTCATATTTTTTTAATGACCATTTGAAAATAAAATTTCTCATACCCTGTTAAAATTAAAATTAGGATACGGCTGAAGAAAAGAAATACTGCCTACAACTTATAGCATATTTCTGGACAGTATTTACTGCAAAAACAAAAAACTATTAATACACATGAAAAAAGTTCATCACATTAATACATAGAAAAATATTAATTGAACATTAACCGTAAGAACTTTCAGAAAAAGAACACATAAGAAGGGGGAACTCAACAAACCCTTGTTTCCTGCAAATGCTCTCCGAACGGTCAAAATAATCCTTCGTCTAATTTGAAACTATTTTCTATAAAGAGAAATGACTTCTATAAACTACAAATATAGACATGAGAACTGGTAGCAACAGAGCAGCTTGGAAATGAAATGATTCTTTCAGTTTAACGTATCGCGATTATGCCTGTTAGGTTAAGGGAGACTACGATTAAAGCAAATGAATGATGATGGAAGAACTAATGGAGAGAAAGTGGGAGTACCCCAAGAAAATACACGGGCACGATGTTGTTAACCACGAACTTACCTGGCCAGTGATCGAACCAGGGACCCCACACACCAGACATAAGCGCTCTACCACTGAGCCAGCGTCCCCCCCCCCTTCCTTCCCCATAACAGAGCAGTTTGGTTTTACTACTTGAACACCTCAAACGTAATTTCGGAGCATTCAGACTGCATGTAAGTTTTATTGAGTTCGCCCTGATTATCCGGTCTCATATATGCAACTGTTAAAAACAAATACAAGATTTGCTTATGTTAATTTGCTTGCAGTAGGTTTTCAATTACAAGGAATTTCATTACAATGTTTTCTTTTCAGGCATATGCATCATTCACCATATTTGTTAAAAATAACATGCGGATGCTGTTTCAACACAATTCAGTCTACTATATGTTAATGAAAAATTTAGGACTTCAGCGACATTCAATAATGGAAAATATTTTTCAAGCATACACTAGAAGTACCGTATCTGTTGTTTTCGTTAGTAAGCATTCCTCCTGTATCAAGGTGCATATTATTTGATTTACTCTTTCAGTGCATTCTTCATAAACAATAGTGCAAAACTTAGTGAGTAAATCCAATAATTTACATACTCGTTCTTGCTCTAATAGTGTCTGAATAATTTACTCTACTTCTCTAGCACAATACTCAGGTTAATCACGCAACGCATGGGAACTTATAATAATGTTTAAAAACTTACCACCGCTGCTCTCTGAAATAAAATTGGGAAATTAATTATTTATCATGATCTTTCTTTTCGTTCAAGAACAAGATACCGTATTAACCCGAATTTACCATGATCCCAGGTTTTTGAGATGGTTTTAATGGAAAAATAAAAATATCCCTTTAAAATACTACACATACTTCGAAAAAATACATATCGGAAAAGTAGCTACTTAAAGCTCATTTTAAGATTTAAAATCATCTTGACTGCTGCTTGTGTTGCTTATCATGCTATACTAATAGCAGTCAATCAAACTGAACCATAGCATGATGCACTGCATTACCTATTTCATATATGTCAGACCTTGTCGCGTCACAACAGCACGACACAGAAAAGTGATACAGATGGTACGGTCCTACGTGGTGCGATTACAATAGGGAGTATGATTTTTATGAAAATGTTTTTATACTGAAAATATCGTACTATACTCGGGCCAATACGGTATTTGAGACAATTTAAACTAGCAAAATTAAGACCTAAAACTTGTACACAGAACTTTACCATGTTAGCTATTCTGATATAAAATTAGAATTTTTCAATATTCCTAACTCTAATGTAAGCAATATATACGAGAATATATGACCGATAGATACATATATTTAACCAACCCGTGTAGTTGTAAAGTGAAAACTTAACGAATGACAGTCGAACTCATGTCTACCAACATGTTTGGAGTTGTCACACTAATGTACGAGACAGATGAGTATTTGGTAGATCATCAGCTTCACTGAATGATACGATTTTAGCTAAACAAACCGAAAACAAGTGTAGTTCATTTCATAACTTAAAACTATTAGTTTCAGGAAACGTATTTACTTTCGTGAATCAAAAACAGACTCTCAGTATTTCACGACCAAATATTCTGGAATTTCAATTATAACCAGTATTTACAATTTTGAACGTTTTGTTTTCTTCAACAATTTAGGGACAAGATATTGGTGACAAATTGCTCCATACACTTAAAAAAGCAATTACCTGATCCGGTGAAAGGGAGCTATCACCAGAAGCATTCCTCTCTTGATTTGATGCAGACTTTTCCGTTTTACATGCCGTGTGGTAATCTGATTTGGCCTTGTTTACTTTCGCTAGTAACTTGGCCCACGGTTTTTGAGCTTTCTTGAACGCATCTTCCATTTCTTTCCTTTCTTTGATTTGCATCATGGACTGAAAGAGAAAAATGCCATTGAGAAATAAAATAAAAATATATGTTAACTCCATATTTCCTCATGAAGTTAGCTAGTTAGAAAAGACCTTCATAAAAACATTCTCTCATTGGAAACTCAATATTTAAGATTCCATCCACAAGCTTCTATTAAGGCTACAATTCTATGTTACTTTGCAGTAGAGATGCAAAAGCTCAGAAACTGCTTTCTTGCAGTTTTTATTCGCAGATTTTTTACCGGGAAAATTTTTGGATTTTTTTTTTAATATTTCAAGTTTAATGGAGAGAGAATACGTTCCACCTTGGTTTTCCCATTATAATACGAAAAATATTTTATTACTGCATTCTGAAGAGAGTATATATATCCGACAGAACAGAAAAAGTTCAAACTGATGAATGCAATCTACTTCCAACGAATTGTTTATAGAGCTATTACACTGTTTGACAAAAATGTTTTACTAAAAAGTTTAGCAACACAGGCGAATCTAGCAGGGAGGGAACATGTTCCTCCCAAAATTTTGAACACAAGAAATAGATGAAAGCAAATAGTACTTATATGGAAGAAGCAAAGAAACAGGAGAAACAAATGAATGTTATATCTGCTTTTAAGTAGTAATATTACATTGTGTATCTAGGTATATGAAACTTGTCTTTTCAGACGGAATTGTCTTCTGAATGCCGTGTTATGATGGAAGTAAAACAACAAAGGTACAGAAAGACTACAATTAATGGATAGTGTTACAGCTTTTAACAATTATGTCAAGATAAAGAGATTACCTAAATTATCTAATGACCTTTGTGCATGGACATTCCGAAATTTGTAGCCAGTGACCTACTAGTGTGGTAGAAAATTGTGATGAACGCCAATGCAGATAAAAAAAAAAATAATAATAAATAAATAAATAAAAATAAAAAAACAAACATTTGTCAGATCACAATCTTGACCAAAGTGGAATCCCTCTGAAAAATATAGCCAAGGAGAAAAGTAGGAGACCAGAAGTTACGAGGTTATTTTTTTTTTAGGAGACACGTTTTTTTTTTTTTTTTTGCGGGACTGGTACCAAAAATACAGTTTATTGTCACAAACTTATTTTTGTTAATATCTTTCAACCTTAAAGCTTCAAAGAAGAAAGTTTTGGCATTTATCACACACCTGGGTGAAAGGTTATTTGATTCGTAGAGCGAATTTCGTTATTTATTTAAAGGTGTTTTATTCTTCTTAATGGCTCGTATATAATGCGGTATTAGTTTTTGAACAATATTAATGGACTTATCATGAAAAAATGATTTAGTACTAGATAGTGTCAGCCCACTTTTAGCCTAAAACCTTGGAACACTATACAATTATCGGTAAAATTCTTGAAACTGAGCATGGTTAAAGAACCTTCATGGGTACCGTTACAGCTGCAGCTGGAATTACCGTCACCGAGAATACAGGAATGTTAAACCATAAAGGCTATTATTTATGTGAATACTTCACAAATGGATATCTCATTACCCCTTTACTTAACTGTAAGCCAATTATTCGTTCCTCAACCTCATGGAGTCTATAATTTCTAAACTTTACATACAACTTACAAGTGTTAATGAGGTCGATATTAAACTCGAAAAGGCTCGTGACCAATGGCGATCTTTACATAGGGCGTACCAGGCAACTGTCCAGCTCCCAGCCCCTTCAGAGTAATACTCATTGATTTTTAAAGCATTTTTGGACATATATTCAATTAAATTCTGAACTTAAAAAATCCCAAATAGTCAAGCTTATTATAGTTGTATTAAGTAGCCCATCTGCAGGACACGAACAGACACACCAGAATAAAAATATTCCCATTATTTCTTCCATCTAAATGTTCAAGGTATTAATGAATTCCGTTGTCCTTCAATTCATCCTGTAGTATTTCTGTAGATCAGTACTCATCAGGGAACGGCTCTGAGACCATTTCAACACGCTTTTTAATTCCGAGGAAGCTTTGAAGTTTAGTCAGAGCATTCAACTACCGGGAGAGTTTAGTATGAGATTAAAAAAAAAAAGTGTTACCAACCGTAAGAAGGAATACTGTCAAAATAATCACAGCTCTATGTACTAAGAAAAGGCTTTACACAGTGTATACCTTCCTGTGTGTCAGTAATATCATTGCCAAAAGCTTGGTGCATTACTTTCTCAATTTTCCTTACCTGCATACTGTTCAGTTGAGTGTATCAGTTGAGAATATTTTTGTGAAATACGAGGGAAATATTAACAGCGAAAAAAACCCTCCGTAATATTTGTTTTCTTTCAATATTCTCAGGTAGCTTTGAATCAAACCTAAGGACGAAGCTTTCCTTGCAACAGGGTTCGAAAAAGTCGTGAATAAGGTGGTAAAAATGGCACCCAAAATTCCTGATATGAATCCCATAAGAACACATCTGGGCTATTTTTGATCGTACAGTGAAACGATGCTCCTGAAAACCTGCTGTGCACGCGGAGATCTACTCAACTGTTCGCTTACTCACTGCGATATTCCACATAACAATAAGCAGAAATCACTGAATCAATGTCGACTACTTTATGGCATTCAATAAAGCAAGCGGTAGGCAAATAAATTTCGACTAATATTATAATTTGAATTTTTATAGACTGGACGCAATAAAATAAATGACAAGAACACATTAAAAAAAATAAATAAATAAAAACTTTTTCTAGCTTCCAGATAACTTTATAACATATTAGGAAAAATATTCAGAATATATGATCATTGTCTTTCATTACGACATAAGTACCAAGTAGACGTGTAAAAAGAACGAAGGAATGAAAAAATAGAAAGAAAAAAAAAACTATGGCAAAGCATTAAAAGACACTGGATGATAAATTGAATGCGTAAAGGACAAGCTGCTCATAGACTGAAAATCTTGTTTTCACATTCAACCGGTAGCATCTGGAGCCATCAGTGACACGAAGATGGTCTACTGATAATACCTTGTGAAACGTATCCTTTTGCCATGTTTTAACTTGTTGTATGACTTCATTACACAAATTATCTTTCACTTTCAGATGAAGATCACACAGTCTTTCAGATTCCACTAGAACACCTTTCCACGCCGCTTCTGTCGTTCCGTATTCAGGACCTGAAAAAACAAAAATAAAAAGATCTTAAAATATAATAAAGCATATACAGAGACATAAGTAAACATATACCTTGTAACAATAAAATGTAATGATTTGAAGATCGTAACTCGTTACTTCAACTGTGGAGAAGAGTGAAAATTACACAAGAAAAACAATGATGATGTGACCCAAAGAGTGAAAGAGTTGGGTTATTTCGAATGTAGTCGAATGGTGGGGCAATAAGACTTCAGTGTAAACCAAAGACAAATTTCCTGAAACTTTGAGATTCGATTATCCACCATCTCTTAGGTTATTACCCACCGGTATTTTCCACTAGATTGCTTCCAAAAATAACAATTCTCTTTATGGAAGAAAATGGTGCACCTTGCCATATTGTCAAAACAAGCAGACATAAAATTGAATACAAAAACTGCCATGTATCAGTCAGTTCCCAGATACAGGGCTCATAGTGGTCTAGTCTCTTGTGAATAGTTGAAAAGTGACCAAAGGCACACGAAAAAGTAACCAAAATCCCATCATGACTTTTTTTTTTTTTTTTTGTCAATTTCTGCATCACCTCTCTCTCTGTTTGTTGTTTTGTTTCATCTTTTCTTCTTTACTTCTTCTTTTTGAGCTTGCTCCTTTCTTTTGTAGTTACGGCAAGCAGACTTAGCAGATGTAAGAAGCTTCTGAGTACATGGAACCAGTTCTGGCCTACTTCCGATTTTCTTCATCCCAGACATTATATTTAACTTAGCACTGAGAGTTCTCAAAGTCATGAAGTATTCAAATTCATCACCTACTCTTAAGAAGAATATACAAGAAGCATAACACAAGACGAACATGATGAACCACACAAACGCACACACACAACGTTGAGCGGAGCGTTAACTGTTACGAGAGAAAACTAAAAGACTATTATGATAGAAGAAGGAATAGACACAGAAGGGTTCTCAATCCCACCTTGAGAGCTTAAGCATCCACTGTGCTTTATAAAGAATAAAAGCTGAAGTGAGAATAAAGCTGATTGTTTCACATGTGGCAGCAAGTACTGAAGCTTTCAGAACAGGAATGAGTAACAAGTTTCTGCCTTTTTCCATTTACTTTTATAATATTTTTCTTAGAAAATTGCCAATGCAAAACATAAATCACACGAAAAAGTCACTTTACCTCCCACCTTGAAAAAAGTAACTTTTAGTTATATATATATATATATATAAAAAAATAAAAAAAAATAAAAAACTTGCTATGAGCCCTGCAGATATGAACCTAATTGAACATATTTGAGCTTTTCTTGATCATACCAACAGACGGCGTCCCAAAAATTCCGCTTCCCGCAAGGAACTTCTCCAATGTTTGCGTCAAGAATGGGCATAAATCTCCCAGGCTAAAATCACGGACTTCATGTCCCAACGAGTTAAGATTTTGTTTCAAACAAGTGGCCGATCAAGATGATACTACTATGTATCCTCTTAGTTTCTGTATCAAGTGGGTACAGTTAAATGAAGGGAAAAGCTTATAAATAGAGATGTGTATTTGCTTATGATATGTCTGTTATAATTAAATTCAACTTTGGTTAAAATCATAGTGTAGATTCCATTATAGAAAATCAAAGCAAAAATAAACTAAATATTATGAATAACTTACAGACGGGGAGCAAGCGTTTCTCCACACAGTTTCAATCCTTCTTGGAATCTTTTTCGACATCTGTAACTGCGCTGCTCGAATCTGTGGAGACCCTTTTAAGAAAAGTATGTTCAATATTTCTTTTAAGAGTTTTCACAGACGAAAGGAATAACCTATGTGTTACCAGTCTAACCGCGTAGTTGAAGACACTAAAAAATATGCCAGAGAAGATAGAAACTGTACGGAGAAGAGTTTGTTCTTCTGGCTTAAAACACCTCAATGTCCAGTTTGCGAATTGCTGACTCAAATTACAGGTTATGTGAAACTTAAATTCAGTGGCTAACTACATTGAAGAATCGTTACTAGTTTGCTTATATCACACTAGACTTATTGTAATACTTGGTATACAAAGCATGAACTGTTTACTGACACAAATACTCAATAATAAAACTAATTTCTTTATTATATTTCATAAAGAAGGAATCATATCTTCCACGATTACTCTCTTTGATAGTAAAAAATAAAAGGAAGTTTGATATTTCCTTTAATTAATAACATATGCCTGCGAAGATTTTGTGGTATGAAATATGTTGTGACAACTCAAATTTAATGATTACGAAACTGTTCGAGTTTTGTTCTATCACGTACAGATTTTGTACAATCGACGCACACGTATGTAGAGCATGTTGTATTAGAAGTACTGCTTTCATCAGCATTATGTAGAACAGTATTTTAAATAATTAAACATTTCAAAACTCATGTTTCTTGTAATGTATTTCTTATTATATCCATAATACGGATATGTAGCCTTAACATTTCCGTTACATACCCAGGTATAAACAGTAGATTTGCTGAACTTTAAAGGTTTAATCAACTTCATAATTCATAATGTTTGGAGAGGTTGGGCAGAGGTTGCCCCTTGTATCATCTTTTTTGTGCAATAAAGAAAACTGTTTGTGTAGAAACTCTTTTAAAGTAGTTGTCAATGTCTATTGAGTTCTCACAGATTCCCACTGTCTGTGTTTTTTTATAGCATTATCAATCAGAAGCTTGGGTAATTTTTTGCACCGGAAGCAGTTTCTGTCTTCTAAAAATATCTAACGCAGTATTGTAATAGAAAGTACTGAAGCTGAAAGGTCGAATTCACTCTAAGATTAAAACTAGAAATACTAAAAGTATACTCTCTCAGGACAGCAAACAATTCTAATTAAAATTATAAACGTGTTACAGTATCGCCAACTAACTAAATACTTGGCTTCATCAGGCACAGTACCAACAAACAGGACAGCCCTAGCTCTGGAATTATGCAGTTTTTCTCCACATGTCCATTTGAATTCCCCTCTTATTTTGGTATGAGAAACTACCTCTTACAGTTTGTCAATATAGTTCATTAACACCCTGATTATATAGGACTGTGATAAGAAAGAAGAAATTGAATAAATCTGTGCAATGAGCGATATGGTAAACATTGTAGAAAACAGCTAGGGAAAAATTAAATAGATTTTACTAGACACACTTCACAGCATCAGCAGAATGGAAAGAACAGAGAAAATCATGGGTAACTGAAGCGATGCTTAAGAAGCTGGAGGAACGCAGAAGGACGAAAATCACGGACATGAAATAATTAAAATCATGTCAGAAGGCTGAATAATGAATTAAGAAGGGAGATTAACAAAGTAAAAGAGAAGTACATGGAACAGATATATGAAGAAATAACGGAGCTTCAATGGCACGGCAGATATAGTCTGATATATCAGAAAGAACAATAATTAGGAGGGAAAGCTAACAAAAGTATACGGACGCTTGGAATCGAAGACCAACAAAATCATATAGTCACTGACCAAAGAATCTTTTGAATCCGGAAGGAATACATCAAGAATCTATATGACCAGAAGAATCGCCCAAAGGATATTCGATCGAAGCAGAGAAAAAGGTGGATGATAAATAAATAAATAATAAAAAACACAGTATATTGAAAAGTGAAGTGTACAATCCATCAAAGACATGTGAAGGAAGAAAGCCACTGAGAATGAATGACATACCAGCGGATCTGTTCAAGGGATTAGGGGACAATGTACCATGGTTTTCTTGGTGCCCTTTCCGAAGGATTTCTTAATGTTACAATGGCTGCATTACCTAATAAAAAGCAAACAAAGAAATGCAGTGACCTCAGAACCATTAGCCTTATTTTCGATAGTGAAAAGATTATTGCGCGCATACTAAACAGATGATTGGAAAATATAATAGATTTCCAGTCGTCCGTTTTTGAAGATCTCAAGATTGGAGGGCCGATCATTAAAAAGCTTAGGTATGCAGATGACAAGTATTATAGCAAGAACCGAATACGAATTCTAGGAGACGGAAAAATTAGTTGACACTGGGAAACAATATGGAATGGATATCAACGTCGAAAGACAGAAAGTGATGAGAGTATTCGATGGAAACACGCCCTTAAGAGAACTTGAAGAGGTCGCTCATTTTAAATATCTAGGAGGTATTTTGACGAGAGAGACTTACTGCATCGAAGAAATCAGGTCAAGAATTGCCGTACTCAAAGAGGCATTCAACAAGAAAAGATCGCTCTTAGCCAGCAGGCTTAATATTAGATTAAGGAAAAACTGGTTAAGTATTATATATGGAGTACTGCACTATATGGTTCGGGGACTTGGACATTAGGGACGTTAGAGAACAAATATTTAGAGCGCTTCGAAATGTGGTGTTGGAAGAAGATAAAATAAACAGAGAGAGTAACAAAGATGTTTTAAAAAGGGTAGGCGAGAAGAAGACGCTTTTAATCAGCATCCTTCGTAAAAGGCCAACTGGACTGAACACACCTTGCGAAGAAATTGCCTTCTTTATACTGCCACAGAGGGAAGGATGGAAGGAAAACAGTAGTAGGAAGCAAAACAGCTCAGATGCTTTAAGCAATTGAAGAAAATAGTGAGGGTTAAAAGAGTAAGTTAAAGATAGGAAAACGTGGAAGAAATATTTCCAGGAAACTTTAGTCCTAGGACCTGGCAGAACACAAACGTCACTGTGTGAACATTAATATAATGGTGGGGAACCTCTGATGCTTGAAGTATTCGGCATTTTTTGCATTTTCAATATATGTAGGGAACGCTTTGAAAGTTTGACAACCTCACAATAATATCCACATATATTCTATTTCCTCCATAAACGGTACATGTAATTCTATTTGAAAATTTAACCGGCTGCAATGAAGTAGTCACGAACATTGAACACGAACAAAAAGTGAACTTTTTGAGCACCTATACTGTATTATATACGAAGTAAATTAAGAAAAATAATTTATTTACCCTTCTCAATTGTGTCATTCCACTTTTTCGCCCATCCTTTTAAACTTTTTGCGTAACCTTTTTCTATATCGGCCCTTTCTTGAATTAGCTGCATTAAGTCGTTACACAACTTGTAGCCATCTTCTATTCGCTTCGTAGTTCGTTTGTAGTTGCCGGGCTCCCAGAACGAATCGCTCGTTGCTATGAGCATATTGTCATCACTGTGATGGGACATCTTCACAAGACGTAAAAATTTAGTCCACCTGAAAAGAAAGGGAAAATAATAATGAGTCCGCTTCATGTTTAAGGTACTGGGTTTAATGTTGTTTATTTGACAAGAAATTTATAGTCTCGTCTCGAAAACGAAACAAGAAGTAAATTTTAAAATTCGATACAAGAAATTTCACACATCTCTTAGGCAATACTATAGTGATCGCGAGGACTCGTGAAGCTTGAGCTAGATTTACCATTTTCACTACCCAACAGAACGTGAGGGTGTCCCGGTCCTCAACCCCCACCCATGAAATTTTACCAGTATTGTCTCTCGTGCTATATGAAGAACATCTGAGGGTACAGTGTTCTCGGATAACCGCTAAATTTCGATCTTTTGCTATTATTGTTGTTGTTTCATATTTTTACTGTTATTGTTACCATTTAATTCGAATAATTGTTAGTGTTTGTATTATTATTTATTTATTTATTTTGGCTTGTTCGCCATGTCTTCTACGTTTGACAACGTTCTTGGTGTATTTATGTTGTTTCGCTTTTTCTCAACTGTACGTTCGGAGGGCAGTTCCACACGAATCGTACCGAATTTTTCCGATGGATCACACGTGAGAAAAAGCAGTTTTATCATTCGTGTAGGCCCTAGGCTTCACGAATCGTCGCGGTCACTATAGTCCACTTTAACTCGTACATTTCAAAAACAGTGTTTTAGTGTTAGGTAGTACACAACTATAAAGTCAAAGTAATTGTAAATACAATGAAAGAACATTTACCATCGCTTGAAAAGATACCAGCCATTATACAATATACTACAATTATAAATATAGTTTAAATGTAAATCTTGCAATTGAACGCATTATGATCATACTCCTTTTTCTATATAATTTAATATCTTAATGGATGGTGCATTTTCAATATTTAATTCCTTCTTGTAAATAGATTAGATAAGAAAGAATATGGTTCGTACGTTAAACTCTCGTTATGCCATTACATGATTTAGTCTTAAACTATTTATGCAATATTATTTACAAGGTATTCAATTATTTTTTATAAGGAAATTATTTCATGTTAAAAAGGAAGCGCCCTACTTTCTACATACATTAAATCTCAATGAAGTGTTTTTTTTTTTTTTTTTTTTTGAATTTATTGTATACTATTATTTCTCGTGCATCACTTATCGCTGTAAGTCAGAAGTTAGCGTCTTTGTATTCTTCTTTTTGATGAAATAGTATTTTCATGTTATAAATGACTTTCATGTTCGTTTAAGTATGAATATTAAGGAACCTGTGTGATCTGTGTCCCATTTTATTAATGCTAATTGTCAACAGTTACTTCTACACAGCATTTGAATTTTCTATTACTAAGTTCAAAATTCTACGGGAAGTCAACTAAATTTACAAAACGAGATAAGAAATTTTCGAGACAAGACAAACTTTTCTAGAATCGAGACGATACGAGACTTCTACAGAACTTCCGAGACGAGACAAAAAAAATCCCGACTCGTCTCGCTGGCAACACTAATTGGGGTAATTAAAACTTCTCTAACGCTTCTGGTAACAGTGACACATCTGTAACAGTGACAGTGACAATTTACAGCTGTATATCGTCGGCGGCAATTCAAAACCTGCTATGTGCATTTTGCAGGAGAAGCGAAAAACAGTATCCTGGTTAGCTTTTTGGCTTTATAAAAGTGATGTTATAAGTAATATTTGATGCTGCACGTAACTGGTACCTTCTCAAGTTACTTGAAAAGGTATCAAGTTACGTGCAGCATCAAATATTACTTATAACATCACTTTTATAAAGCCAAAAAGCTAACCAGGATACTGTTTTTCGCTTCTCCTGCAAAATGCACATAGCAGGTTTTGAATTGCCGCCGACGATATGCTGGTGAAAGCGGAACTACCATGCACTTTGCAGACTTATATAAGGTGCTCATGAGACAAGATAGAATTGTCGTGACGAGATAAGACGCATCACTTTCATGACATCTTTTCAGAACGAGACAATCTCAAATTCTTAATCCTAATTAATGTATACGCATGTAACAGTACTTGCGCCAGACACGAACTGGTGACGACTTTATGGACTACCGAGGAACAAACAGCAATATCACCACTTGTGCTATTATCACATTTTTTAAAAATATGCATTATACTGTACAAGAAATCTGACAAATATTAAATACGATATTTTTTTTTCTTTCGATAAAACTGACCTTACACAACTATGAACAGCCATACGTGTCTAGTTAGGATATGTGTGTTCAGAACATCGGTTATCAACGCAGGTATTTCTGGTTTTCAGACCAGAACTATAATCCTTAACAGTGGCGGATCCAGGATATGGTCAAGGGAGGGGCTAAGCCATAATTTGCCGTTTTATCCAGTGTAAACCTGAGCGTCAAGGGGGGGGGGGGGCTATAGCCCCGTAGCCCCCCTTAGATCCGCCCTTGATCCTTAATAAGAACAGTTTTGTGTCCCCACGGTAGCATCACGAATACCAATAGATAATATTAATCGTTTGTATGCGTATACTTACTCTATCAAACTCTAAAAAATAATTATTGTACTACGAGACATGTGAAGTATAATATAATCTATATCAGTAGGCCTATTATCAATATCCGCGCGCTTCTGTTATTATGCAATGTAATCCATGTATAATGCAAATAGATGAACGGTAAACTATTATCTACCATAACTGATCGCAAAACAAGGATAGGTGCATTTACTTAGGTTTCTGGCGCATTCACTCTGTCCTGACAAATATTTTACTACTCTTTCCTCCGTGTTCGGAACACCTGTTCACACCACAAAAGGAGAAATAAAAATGTTTGAAACGGCTTTCTATTTCTCTCTCATTCGCTTCGGCATAAAATAGGCCAAGCCGTCACTTATTCATGAGTTACATCACTGACCACCCTCATACCTCATCTCCCATGTAATACAAGGTCAAACGTCCAAGGTCACGTAGATTTCTCGCGAATAGTTTCTATCAATGGCAGAAAATTCTTTGAACATCGTGTCTGTGGGTTTTCTCGGGGTTCTTTTATTTTCATATTCTTCTGTTATTCTACGAATCATTTCATAATCATTACTTTCTATCCTTTAGAATAACGACCATAACTGTCGAACGATAAGGATTTAATTACACAGTGAAACCTTTCAATAATACACTGATAGGTCATGATTATTTATTCGTAAAGAGAGGTACTCGTTACACGGAGGTTACCGCATTTAGATTACTTGGTTTATGAGGTATTTGTACGCAGTAAATACAGTAAAACCTGCCTTCAACGGACCCTTTATTCAACGGAAAACTGTCTTAAAGGAAAATATTTCATGGTCCTATGGATTTTGGAGTAAAAGACATGTAAAAGTCCCTTCATTAAGCGGAAACTGTGTTATGCGGACAACGGAAAGCAAAATAAACCTTTAACGAAAATTCTCAGATTCAGACTACATCGTTTAGAAAATTTTTAAACATCCTGTGAGAGGGTAAACATATACTGTCTGCGATAAATACTTCGTTCTTTTGTTAAATCTTTATGGGCAGTGTTGACCTTCGTCAATCACTACTCATATTCAGCTCCCACAATTTTTCGCTAGTCCTACGTAGCATGTCAGCTGTCAGTCTTCTTTGTAGGCGTACTTCTGTTCCGCTTGTGTAGCAACTAGCGACAGCCAACAAAAATGAGAAGAAAACTGACAAAACAAAAAAATGAAATGAAATCTTTGAGTTTTACGTCCCACGGTTATGCCGGTTAGACTAAAGGAGACGGTGATTATGAGAAATGAATGAAATGGTGGAATGAAGAAAGTGGGAGGAAACGGGAGAACCCCGAGAAAACCCACACACACGGTGATTGTCCACCACAAAGTTGACTTGGCGGGAGCAGGGTTAGAACCCGGGACCCCATACACCAGAGGTGAACGCTCTACCACTGAGCCACCGCGGCCCTCCTGACAAAACAAAGTTCTGGAAAAAAGGAATTGAGGTAAAGCAGAAGTTATATATCTCCATCACGTGTCGTGAAAACAAGGAGGAAAGAGTTCAGAGGACTTTCAAAATTCCAGAGAAAGCTTTTCTGTGTCCTGAAACAGGGGTGCCCACAGAAGGGGGCTATGACGCAAAGTGCGTCATTGAAATATTTGGGCGGGTTAAAAATCTATATAAATATGTTTGAGGGGGTGTAAAAATTAATCGAAAAGATTTTTTTCATGGAAGAGCACCTACGGATAGACAATTGGGGAGGTGCGTCATGGACATAAGGGGGGATACCACTGCCTGAAGTATACCGCAGCCAAGTAGTAGCAATGTATGCAAAAAATCCTGCTTGACTATTGGGAAAAATAAAGGAAAGTGTGCACAGCATAATTTGTGTTTAAGTTTTTTTTTTTGGGGGGGGGGTATTAATCCGAAGAAGGAAAAAGTACTGTAATTGAACAAGTTGCGCACATCAATATATTTTCTCATTATGTCTGTTATAAGCATATTTTTTTTAACGGAAAGGTCTATCTGCATTAAGCGGAAACCTGTCTTTAACGGAAATTTTTGCGAGTCCCGCTCGATTCCGCTGAAGACAGGTTTCACTGTATATAGTTTAAATGTAAATATACACCAAAACCGAAATACTGCACTCAGTGTTCGAATTACTGCATGAATAAGGAGAAAATTCTCCATTTATAAAGTAACTAAAGTATGGGGGAGCAAGTACTGCAAAATATAGTGTTTGTATGATAATTTTCTTCTCAACTGTTACGTCATATCTCTATGTTGTCCCTTAATTCGATCACTAACTATTGTAAATAAAAGTAACTCAATCAGAACATGCAACATTATTATTACTATTAAATACTGATATTGTGACAGAATTAACGCATCAGGAAGATTTATGAATGTCTGTCAAAAAAAAAAAAAAAAAAAAAAAAAAGTAGTTGTAATCCTGCGGACACTAGTTTCTGATCGAAAGTTTCTTATAGCTATTGAATCAGTTGAAAGAATCAATTGAAGATTTATTTTTAATTCCAGAAAGCATTTTCTGTGTCAAATACACATGAGCTGATAGTAATTCCTGTTCAAAAGTATTTTTTTCTTGAATTGTGTCCATTTTTGACTATTTTGTGGACTATCTGCAGAATTCGCTTCTCCGCGAATAATCGGGAGTTTGCTGTATTTAAAGCAGCTGTAGACAAGAATCATAAAGTCGCTTTACACTGTAGTCATTAATTAAAGAAGATGAAAAAGATTGAGGAAGTCAGCTACAACATTATTAATAATCTTAGTAGGTCTAAGAGCCGGTCGTGGATATCGAATAGCGGATCTCCTAATAACAAAGTAAGAACTAATTGTTCATTTACGCTCGGAAAAACTACACACTCTTTAGAGTTCCAAATGATGCTATGCATAAGTATTGAAGGTCGTTTAGAGCAGCTATGTTCGTTCGTCTGTCTGTCTGTCGACAAGTACGAGAACAAAAACGATAAGAGCTTTTACTGAATTCAGTGTCCCAATATTCCATATTCTCTCTTAATAGTCTACCCAAACCGAAAGTAGAAGAAGTATATTATTTCCAGGTTCAACATTGGACAATATAAAACTGGTAACAGATAGCAAGATGGATTTTAATATGAATTCAAAATTCCAATAATGTGTTCCAGCTCCTTTCATAATCGTCCACTCAAACCAGAAGTGGGAGAAATCTAGCACTTCGAAGTTCAACAATGATCAACGTTGAACAAAGACGGTAACATAACGAGAAATATTATATTGTGTATTATATATATTTATATATGTATATATATAAAGTGGCGGATCCAGGATATGTTCAAGGGAGGGGCTAAACCATATTTTGCTGTTTTATCCAGTGTAAAGGAGGATTGAAGCCCATTTTATCCAGTGTAAACCTGAGCGTCAAGAGGGGGCTATAGCCCCTATAGCCCTCCCCTTGGATCCGCCACTGTATATTGTCCCCAGGAGGAAGGGACAATATTTTGGGAAATGGTAGTATGGGTGATTCTAAGCAAAAAAAAAAAAAAAAAAAAAAAAAGTTCACATGAACATTGGTCTTAATCTCAACGGTTTCAGGACTACAGGTTGTGAACCACTTTTGACTTTATGTTGCATATTGCTTACTCTGTAGTTATTTTACAGAGCTGAGACAGACGATTTGAAAGAAGATGGAAGCTATTGAGGAAAATGTGGGAAAGTTAAGGTTATTTAAAGAAATTGGATAGCAACACTGATTCCTAAATATCCCTCAATAACTTCTCTTCCAAAGACACCACTGCCACATGTTGCATACCGATGGAAAGGTAATTCCATCACCTTTCAAATCAGCTATATTTCACGTCTGTAGAATAAATACAGGGTGAGCAATAAGCAACATGAAGTCAAAAATGGATCAACCTGTAGCTCTTAACCTTGGAGATTAGGACCGATGTTCAAATGAACATTTTGCTTAGATACTACCCATACCCATACTACTATTGTCTCTTCCTCCTGGGACGCCCTATATATATGTGTAATATTGAAATGAAATTTTTAGTTTTACGTCTCACTATTATCTGTTACGTCTCTCTAAAGCAGACGGATAATTAATGAAGGTGAGGGATAAGAAAAGAGTTGGTAAAACAAGAAAGTGGAAAGAAACAGGAGAACCCCGAAAACATCCATGATTTTGTCCACTCCCAACTCACTCGGCCTGAAATCGAAGCAGTGCCCCCTTCGCTCTACCACTGAGCCATCATGCCCCCTTCCCTTTTATATGAATTTAGATTTCAAAGAATAGGTTTCTGCTTTTCTCTTACGAGTATATTCAAACCAGAAGTGGTAGAAGCCTCCCATTTCCGGTTTCAATATTGATCAACAGAGCAAAACCGGTAATAGATAACGAGAAGTGGTTTCGCGATATGAATACAGGATTCTAATTCACTATTTCAACTAAAATTAGTGAATAAATCTTTAACTTCCGGTTCTATCATCAGATCTCCGTGGTTTGGAAGTCTACAGTAGTACCACAGGGTGAAACGAAACTCACTTATTTTTAACTTTCAAACCAGTGAAACCATGAATTGTTCATGTTTGTTTTCCTAGAAACGGAAAAGTTGGAATGGCCATCGACGATCTACCGATGTAAGACCAAACAACTGACTCCCCCTCCCCCCTCCTTCAGTTGAAAATAGGCGGAAGGTGGTGGGAGAAAAAGTTCTTTTGGCTTCTAGCTTTATTGGATTTCTTCTCGTAACAGTTTTGGGATTTTTCTTTCTTGGGACTGCAAAGCGAGAATAGAGTCTCGATCCATTCTTTCTTTGCTGGATACACCGAGTTGAGAGCCTTTTGCTTGCCTGCCATTCACCATTTGAATAGAATGTTTACCGACTAAGAATGAATGTTAATTCCTTTCATGCATGGCTGCATGGTGAATAACCCACCTACATTTCCCACTTCCTTCTTTATGTTTATGCACATGAGCACAATACAGTCATGCAGCAGCCTACACGTTTGTATAATAAATTTTGCGTAATATTTTCATACAAATGCTATAAAAGAATTATACGAGTTAACAGGCTACATATGCAGTCTTACAAATAGCAGGATATTGTACAGTCGTAATACTAGAAATAAATGTTACTTATTTCGAAGACGCATTCAACTGATTTTACATATAAACCTATTCATATAAAGAAACTACCAGAATACTCGTTCTTCGCACGGGGAGAATTCGTTCCATTTTGGACATCATAGACAGAATTTGGATTTAAACTGCACTGTTCGTCTCAGCGACCCCGAAAATTGTATTAGACACTAATATCGGCCATTCTCTAACAGTTTTATATATCTCGCTTCCCCCAAGTAGCGAGGCTGAATTTGAATGTAATGACATCGGAAGTGTTACTGTCCATCTCAGCAACCCCGAAGACTATGGATTAGACACTAATATCAGTCATTTTCGATCATTTGTATATGTCTCTCCCAAGATACGGGGTTGAATTTAAACAGAATCGGAAGTGCCACTCTCAGCGACCCCAAAAACTACGGATTTGACACTAATATCGGTAATTTTTAAATATCCCACCTTTCCTCTAAGTTGCACCGTCAAAGTGAAATGATAAAAAAAAAAACATCCCAGGCCTGGACCCTCATTTATGTTGAAAGTTTGGTGGAGATTGGTCGGGTGGTTTAAGAGGTACGATGTCACACAGTCATTTTCATTTACACATGCACACACACACACACACACATACATTATTATATATATATATATATATATATATATATATATATATATATATATATATATATAATGATGATAATGATAAAACTTCTGACATCACCGATAGTTCATTTGCCGGAAATACCATAAAGTTTAATATTTGTTTTGACTAAGATTTGTCTGATTTAATTCCACCTATCAACAAAATTGTATTTCTTCTTTTAGCTGCACATCGATCACGTTTCGAATAATATAATTCTTTCTCAAACAATAACTGCATTCTTTTCTTCTTTTTTAATGTATGCAATGCTTCTCTTCTCTTCACGAACGTTGGACTTCTAAACTGTTATGCGTAAATACGCAAAGCTTTAGGCCGGTCGCGCATCGACCAGAGGCGAGAGAGGCAAGCCAAGACAGATGGAGGCAGTAATGGGTGTGAAGAAAGATGCAAAAAAATGAAAATGAAATGAAATTTTGAGTTTTACGTCCCACGCTTATGCCGGTTAGGCTAAAGGAGACGGTGAGGATGAGTAATGAATGAAATGGTGGAATGAAGAAAGTGGGAGGAAACGGAAGAAAACCCATGCACACGGTGTTTGTCCACCACGAAGTTCACTTGGCGGGAGCAGGGTTTGAACCCGAGACCCCTAGCACCAGAGGTGGACGCTCTACCACTGAGCCACCGCGGCCCCGTGAAGAAAGATGCCTGAGTACATTGATCGTCTATCTCAATCACAGCGTTTGAGAGGCTTTTATCTATAATATGCTCGAGTGAATACCTGTTACGAGGCTTTGCTGCACTGCTCACAGTACTGAACCTCGGCTCGGCTGTCCTGTCGTCTGGTCAATGCGCGGCTGGCCTTACAGAACGGCTATGTGAGTCCTGTCGATAGATATCAAAGCAAAAATGGTAAAATAACGAGAAACTGTTTCTTGAAATGGGTTAATTTTCTTAGGAATAGGAACTAAATTCAAACCGGAAATGCTACAAATCAATCACTTCCGGTTTCAACGTTGATGTTTTGTTTCATGACAAACTGTTTTCTGATGCGGATTCAGGAACCCTACAATATTAATTCCACTTCAGGTACTTATTCTTCTATTGAAACCGTCAGTAATATAACTTCGGATTTCAATATTGATTCTCATAGAGCAGATACAGTACAAAACAGCGACAAATTGTTTTGGACCTGATTCAGCGTTCCGGAAACAGGTTCCATATTCCACCATATCTTTCTATCCCAACCAGAAGTAACAGAGTTGATCTTGCCCATTGAATTCTCATAGCTTGAAAGTCTATCGAAGTTTTATAATGTTGGTATTTAAAATTCATTGAAATTCACCTTTGATCAGACCAATCAAACGCTGTTAGGCAAATGCGAAGAGTTGTAAATATACAGTCCATAAATTACAGTCATCTAATGAAGTGCAGTAGAGTGCACATTAGAAATGGTAGAAGACGAAGACACAACATTTCCTATGAATCACATGCGTTTCGCGCAATGTTTTTTCTTAGCTCCTCCCAAATTATAATAATTATTACAATAGTTAACCCTTTGACTACCAATGACACAAGTGTGTCCCATGCGAATAATTCAAACATTGTTGGAATTTGTTTTTAGAAAATTAAAAAGAAAAAAAAAAAGAACGCTGCTCTCCCATCGGGTCAGATGTGACCAGGAGACTGTGTTTAGTTTCCAAAACTGTGTACAGATGTCAGGAATATCCCACATTAAAGGAGTCGTACATAAAAAAAATATATTCACATTTTAAAAAATTGGTAGTCAAAGAGAAACATTTTCATGCCACAAACAAACATACAAACAATATTTTGTTATTAAGCTGATTTCTCAATTACAAGTACAAATTACAGTAGAAACCCTCTAATCCGTCACCTTTGGATCTGAGGGTATGGTCGGAACGCAGAAAGGTCGGATTATCAGAAAATATAGAAAAATATGGATTTACAGTAAAATAAACAATCTCTGAACTAAAAAATGACTGTATTGTTCTGTACAGTAAAAACAAAGGAACGGTAAGCACTAAAAACTGCACAGTACAGTACAGAAAACACGGACAACGAAAGAAACGATACAAAAGATGACTGAGCACTAAAGCGGATATGCAGTAACAATACGTAAATAACAATGCCGCGACGGTAGTAAACGACAATGGACCTCGTGAGTCACCGACGAGCCAAGACGAGTTCGGCTCGAGCACGGTCGGATGAACCGGAGTGGCGGACGAGAGGAGTTCTACTGTATTTAACACTTTTGCCTATCCTGTTCACTGTTCGTACTTTTCTCCTGCTATTCTGGGCTAATTTAAAAGTAAATATTCTTCAGTCTTTGCAGAAAAAAGTTATATCAGTTTCATCGGCACTCAGATTTCTCTCCATCCGACAAATAGAAATATTTTATATTTTCATATTATTTGTGAGATCTGAAAAGCTCTGCCCGATTGTTTAAAAATATTTCTTCCAGTACTATGAAATTGAAGACGCGTCATACAGTGTACTGCACCAAATGATTTCTATTTCAAACAAATGAGTTTCGTTTTACAAACTACGGTAGACTTCCAAACAGTGTTTCTTCCAGACATGCTCTTGGGGCGCACAGCCTCCTTCCCCCCGAAGCTCTGAGTGTGCCCTTCCGGAGGAGACCAAAATAGTACGGTACCTCTATCATTTAATAATAAATAGAATAGTACTATGTGAAAATAATATGGTGAACCTCAAGCGAATACTCTCGGAACTTTTTTTTTTTTTTTTTTTTTGGAAAGAAACAATGCTTCCAAACTATGTGATTTCAATACACACATTTCAAGTAGTACATCTATTGGGAATGGCACCGAGACGCCGAATCGATTGCAAAACACTACCTGCCACTTCTTCACAGGGTACAATTTTTGTTTTCAGCGAGAAAGTTGAAACCGGAGATGCCTAATTTCAATCATTTCCGATTTGAATAATAGGTTAACGGAGAATATGAAATTTATTCTTCGGGCACTGAATGGATTGCAACAAAAGAAAAATAAGTCGATATCTCTTACCGATTTTGGTTTTATACTTTTCAACAGACACACAGATGGACGGAAAAAAGCCATTCTAAAAGATTTCCGACAGTTATGCATAACAGTTTGGAAATCTAATACTTTATAAAAAAAATAAATAAAAAATAAAAAAAACATATTTTTATAATTTTGCTCTTATTGGCTTAGTTCTAAATTTAGTAAAGGGAATGAGGTATTGTTCCATAATCTGATAAAGCGCTATCTCTACTATTTTACTAATTTGAATATTATATATGGTATATCCCTCCGATGCAATTAACTTTTATCAACAAACTCAAGTGAAATACTTCTTTATGTTCTCATGTATAAAATCACTTGTTTCATGGCCTTCGTCATATAGCCCTAAAACGATAATACTGCATAATACTTATCACTCAGGCAGTATAGTGTGTTCGTATAGCTCCTTCGTGGCTAAGCGGTTAACGTACGCGCCTTTGGCGTGGGAGTCCCGGGTTCGATTACCGGCGGGAGCTCATGTGGTTCGCGTTCCACGTTAATCAGTAGGTCCACGTCTGATATAGCCTCGCTGCTGAACGGAACGTTAAAGTCAAAATCAACTCAAATGTGTTCGTAAGTCCCCTACCCCAAAGTTCGAGTACCAGAAAAAGCAATATCAATGTAATTTTAGTTTATTTATTTAGTACATACTGTAGTTGAGTACATATGGTTTAGTTGGATATTGCAATTGACCAAGCAATAGCAGGGCATGTTCCTTACACGTATTGTCACGTTCACTAAAAGGCCTGCCTTTGACACATCCTAAGTAATGACATGCTTGTTTCTCCCAATGAAGTAGGATTGCTTTGCAAAGTGAATTCTTGCCAAAGTTATCTCTAAACACAGTTATTATCTGTGTCATTATATGGCCTGTGTGCACCCAACGCAGGGGGTCCACTGGGTCCGGACACACCCTTGAGATACCGTAAACTATACTTGTTTAGCAGAGAAATGACTGATGTAGACTAAAGATTTCACCTTACTTATCATTTGTACTATGTCTTTTCTGATTAAAAAAAAAAAAATCCTTATCATAGTGAGAATATAGGTAGCAGTACTTACTTTTTATTTTGGCTGTAGAGTAACACCCATTTGATACTATAAAGAAAAACGCAGCGTCTTGTATTATTGGACCCTCCTCCCCTTCCCAACAAAAATTTCTGGGTGCGCGCCTGACCCACACATGCCACTAACCAATCCTCCATTATGTAAAGCTGCAACCATTTACATCGGCAGAAACAGCCACACTGCTTCCTTGTTTGACTTTTGCTCATGAAACGTGAGAGATTCTCGTGGAATTTTCCCCTCACCGAACATTAAAAGACAACTCATAGCGTTGGGTGTGTGATTCCTCACCGTGTGATCTCGTAAGATCATATTGAGAAGATTTTCCAGCTTAAGTTCAGTCAAGCAGGTATTCACTATACTCGGCTGTTTTCAGTGAAGTCTTCTAACTATAAACATATCAAACATACAGTACACATTCCCAATAAAGTTTAGTGATTTTATCACAAACGACGTTAATAAATTATGAAACACTCACGTGCAACTTGGAAGGAAATATTGAAATTTTACGCGTGTACTGAATTAAAGAAATAAATCATTACATATTAATAGAATGGCAAGTGGGCATTAACTTACCTCTGATTTTATTAACTTTTACTTTACTCGAGGTTTAATTCGCACATTGCAAATAATGTAAACCTTTTCACACCCTGTGAGATATGCAGTTATGTGTGATAATATATCTGCCACCATGTATCCCACGAAAAATGCTAAAAAGCATAAGTGACATGTCAGTATGATTGCAATATAACCTTCATTCAATGATTTACGGACCTCATTTAATGATCAAATGTGGTAACTAAAACATTACAAAACCAGCTTTTAAAAAACTAATTCCGATAAATTATACTTAAAAATTTACTGACTGATAATTTTAATGATTACGCTATTGAGTTTGATTCGTTTAGAGTCAGTTCGAAGTATTTGCCTATAAAAAGACCAAGCCCTTATTAGAGCGATTAAAGGGGTAGACTACTAAATATTTTTTAAAAGCTAACAATTTTTCTTTTGGCCGTTTTTCGTAAGTGAAAAGAGAGAATGAAATGCAACTTGCCACAATAATAGATAATGTTATTCTACACCCGAAAATACGAATCGGAAGTATTTTCAGTGTTGCCATCCATAGAAATTACAGTGTGACCAGAATTTGAATTACCCAAAAATCTAGGTTAAAACAGCGACTAGAAAAATGAATTCAACGGTAACTGATGACTTGATCATGTTGTCTTGGTTCCTTGTTAGCTACTTTTTAAAAATAATATTTGTATTTATTTTAACTGGAGATAAGGGCTGTGTGTGAAGATAAGGGTTCCACACTTTGACTTCGACACTGATGGAAGTGTAGTCAGCACCACGTCCGCCTTCTTTATTTCCAAATTGTTCCAGGTACCCATTTTAAGAAGTCATGGGTGAACCTCAGAACAACATTGGAACGAGAAAAAAATTCCTTTTCCATGAGATTTAAACCAAAGCTGCCAAGTTGGCAAGTAAGGTGCCTTAACAAGAATGCTACCGCGGGTCTTGAAATATTCCTAATCATTTGCGGTCATTTGTCGAGTGGGACTCGACATTTAGTTTTATCATGTCAATCCAATGTCAAGTCACACTCTACGTGCATTTTGCAACTGCATCATATTAAGACCATGTAATTTGGAACGTGGAATCTGTTCATAAAATGTGAGGAACAAAATACCAAATACTGTTTTTTAGTAAAATAATTCAGATATGCTTAAATCAACTTGGAAAAACTAAACAGAACAGACAAGGGTTAATGATGTAAACATTGTTTCAAGGAAACTTTTCGGTGCAGATTCTACACTGAGAATAATTGTACTATGTAAACATACTAAATCGAATACTAGGAATACTAGCTACATTTGATTTAAATAAATGTCACGCTGCAAAAATCCAGTAATTTCCTCTGAGATTGGCATGTGTGCTATGGAGACATCTACGAGGGTGACTAGGAAAGTTTTGAGTTCAGCCAAAAGGGACACTGAAGGAATAAAATTTTGCTTGCATGAGAAGTACCTTTGTAAGTGAACTTGCAGAGTCTCGCACAGGATGAACATACCATATGACGTGATGAGTAGTGCTGCCAAGTGGCCGGAGTTGCAACCATTTGCACTGCAGTCATGAAGATGGAAAGAAGGTATTTGCGAGCCATGATTCTGTAGGACTTTAAAATGTGGTTTAAATGAGTCGGAGTAGCTGGAAAGGTTGACACGAGCCTTTGAGGAGAGTGCACCATCGCGTTTCGCTGGTTTCCAAAATTTAAACGGAGCTGGATCTCATTAGATGATCGGCGCAGTGAAAGGGTATCAAGATGGAGGAAAGCATTAATGCCGTGGAGCAAACTATTAGGGACAATCCGCAAGTGACATGCAGTAACATTGAGTGTGCCATTGGGACTAGTGTGGCGAATGTTTCAGCCATTCTGAATAAGCATTTGCGTGTGAGTAAAGTTTCACCTCGGTGTGAACTACATAACTTTACTGAAAATCAATAGCAGACAAGAGTAAAACTGTGTCAAGAGATGCTTCAGAAATTTCAAATGGGGACTCAAGGTGGGTTTGAGACATTGTAACGGGTGACTGAAACGTGAATTTACCAGTTTGGCCCAGAGACAAAGTGTCGATCATCTGTTTGGGTATCGGTTTTCCCCTCTGAAGATTCTGTGAATACCTACAAAGAACAGATGCAGTGCTTGAAACCCAGTGGCAACAGTGCTTCCAGTTTGGTTTAGTAGGATGAGACGTTATGTGAAATGTCGGGAAGAATACTTCGAAATGTTATAGTTTAAATATATGTGTATCCAGGGCTGCATGTCTCAACTCTTTTAGTGACCCTCGTATTTGCTTTGCTCGACACAAAATGACAAGAGATTGTTGAAGTTTCAACACTCGAATGTAACATGTCTACTTAAAACCGTTTATCAATCTAGGGTCCGCGGAAAATAAGTGGTTATCGAAGTCAGCCTAGTCCTTTTAGATTAAGATTAAACATGAGTTTAAAAAAAAAAAAAATCAAGTGAATTGCATATCACATTATAGTTGAGTCTTTAACAGGTAAATTATATAAATACAAAACAGATTACACAATTTAATAAGGTGAAGGTAATACAAATTCTAATAGCATATAGAGATTTATTATAAAATATTCTTGATAGCCTTCGATTATTTTTTTTTAAATATGTATTTTCTTATGAAAACACTGATATAAAGTTAAGGAATTTTAATTAATACTATTTTAAATATACAAGTATACTAATATGTGCACAAAACATTATGTATAAATTTGCTTTCGAAAAGGACAAGAGCAGAACACACTGACTAATAAAAGCAGCAAAAAAAGGAGGAACGTTGATATAAAGCAAAGAAAGAACATGTAATAGACGAAAAGAAAAAGGAACAAATTAACACTCCACATTCCAATGAAGTAACATGGTCAATGAAATATCTCATCTGAAGAACCAAAATAACAGAGGACGCCGAAGTCAAAGTCTGTAGCAACTGCACAACCCCTTATTATCTCTGAGTTAGTGATTCAGAGCACAATGGCAACCACCTTATATTCAACTTCTCCCTTTATAGTGGCTTCTTATATCTACCTCCATGATTGTTTCCATTCCATTTCTTCCTAAGTGGAACCATCCTTAAGATATAAAACAGATCCATTTACAGAAAGGCTTGTTTTTTAAATTGTTCTTCCACAACTGGAAACCGTACAAGATGACTGAATCCAAACAGAGCGGAGCACTTATTCGCAATTCAAACGAAAGGAAGTTGGACATTATTTGCTTTGCTAACACAACCAGTTGCACTTATGGTATTTATGCGGCGAGTAAGCAAATACAGAGTGGCTTGTAACTATCATAAACTGGAACTGAGCTGTAATGAATGACGCTCTTTTGTTGCACGAATGACAGGTCAACATTACTAACCATGATTTTTTTCTTAACTATGTTAGTTTTATGGCTCTCCTAAAAGATTGACGGATTGATAGTAACTATGGACCTTAATGCTTACATTCATCATAATCAAGGATAGAATAATTTTAAAATAACAAAAAATCGTATTTGATCAAACTGTATTTCACGATAAATCACAAATTTTAAAAGTAATATTTATTCCTTCAGCATTACGGAAACTCCTGTCACGTTTTCGCGCGATTTCACAGGAAAATAAATCTTAAAATAATAAACAAACAAATAATAAATTATAAACATTCGAACATTTCATTCCTACAGAAGTTCATTCTAAACATATCATTACCAGAATGGAACTAAATACAATGAAATATAATTAAACATTCCGTGGGAAGTTACGAACAAACTCTTTTACGCTACTTGAAATAGTTTTGATTTTTTGAAGGCAAACTTCCGATCACTTTTTTTTTTTCTGGTCTTTAGACTAAAATGCATAAAAGCTAAGAATAGACATTCAGAAATCGAAGTTTTTCATTCAGTAACTTTTTCTTTTGTTGTTCAATGTTCAAAGTATAGAACATGTAGATTAAAATAAAACTTCTCTTGAGAATTAATTATGTAGAGACTCACCTGTTAATTTCCCTGACATACTACCATAACTTTACATTTTATCACACCAAGCGCATGAAGAAACAACGCACTGGGCAGCAATGTAGTAACTATACACAAAAGAGGTTATATTTCCGAAACCACAACCTCCGCGGAATTTCGGGCTTACCTTTTAATATAGCCAATTTTTGTAAACAATTGTAAGGCAACTTTCGTCTAGCTGTACTTTAAAGAAAACTAAACTTGCAAAATATCTGAAATACACTGCCAAGTTTTTTTTTTTTTTTTTTCATAAATGAAATAAATCATCAACATTCCACTTTAATTTGTCAATAAAAAAATATAGTCATGTGCTGCGTTTCAATGCTGATATTTATAGTTTACTGCTTGGTAGAAAAATAAACAATTTTTGCTCCCCTTTTTTTTTTTTTTTTTAAATTAAAAAGATTCATAAATGGTATGTTTAGAAAATAGCAAAATGATGAATCATAATGTAAATATTCCGACCAGACATACATTCAACAATAACTATCTTAACGAGGTCTGGTAAATCACTTGGTTGATAGAAAGAACAACGCAAGTACTGAACAGAGAATTCCTAAGAGAAACCAGTAGTATGTTGAGTTTTATTTATTTGCGCTTACCATACTAACGGAAAAACAATTAATAAACTGTTAAAATTTAGATACTGTTGAGTTCTAGTATATAAGTAATAAATAACAGATTTTAGAGTTCCAAAACTCTGCTATGCATAAGTATCGGGAGTCATAACTGTTATATCCATTTGTCTGTTGACATGTATCACGGAAAAAATGGTAAGAGGTATCGAGAAACGATTTTGGGAATCTATTCAGCGTCCAAACAATAGGTTCCATCTCATCCGTTAATCCTCGAATCAAACCGGAGGTGTTACAAATTTAGCATTCCGGTTTCAATGTTGATCGCCACAGAACTTGAACCTGGAGGTTCCTTTAAGCTATTGGATTATTCAAAGCTTACTTAAATAAGCTAACCTTGCCTCGTTCATAATTTATCAATACTTTTAATGTAAATAACAGATTTCACATTAATCTCTTTCTTGATATGACCTTGTCAAAATTTTTAGAACAAATATGGAATAGTGCCGGCTTGTATCACATACAATACACAGATTTGTTCAAAAACCTAGTCACCTAGCTACCCTTGAAAAGTACGCGTTCTTGTCCATAGATGGAATTAAACAAACATGAATCTTCTTTGGTCAGATTTTTTTATACTATTAAACCTTCTACACACGACTGTCTTCAAAGGAGGGGGTAGGGTTTTTTCCCCTTTCCTTTCCTTTTCAGGCTATATAGGGCCTTGGATCACCAGGAAACAACTTTCAAGAGCAACCGCAATATTAACAAAGAAGTGATGAATCCACATTACTTAAAATTTACTGCAGTTTACAAAGTCCTATTTACAAAAAATAGTAAGAGTTCTCGTGATGTTTTTCGCCATTAAAAAAAAATCATTAAGCGTATGAAGTACCGGTAATACATATTTACAATATACATTTGTTGGAACATTACGCGAATATGTGAAAGAATATTCTGCGATTTCTGCAAGAGGCAGAAAAAAAGTGGAAATAGAAATATTGAGCACTTTTTTTTTTAAAATCAAAATACAATCCCAACATAAGACTGTGAATCGGTCTTCAATAATATTCGTACCGATACAAGATATATTGCATTTTGAGACCCTAAATTTTTTTCAACTCCCACTAATCAACACGATTTTTTAAAAACCAATGGCTCAAACTAAACGCCGGATATTTTGCGATTGCGCTAAAGGTGTTATCTCAGAACTCGTTAAACAAGATCACTCAAACCATATATCGAGCCCTACCTATGATTTTATTTTATTTTCAAAAATAATGTTTCTCGTTCTCGAGGAGTCGAAATTCTCCCTTTGAAAAACTACTGACAACACCACCGACACACACAGTCACGACAATGAAAACGGTTAAGTAAATTGATGTTCTGATTCCGAATCTGAAGACTGTTTATCAATAACTCTTTGGTTCTCGCAGTACAAGGCGTTACACGCACCATGAATGTGAATATTGAAGTGATTTTTCCCTTAGGAACTGCTAAAATGAGACATTATTTGGTTCAACGTTCGGCTCTTATGCTCTATTTTCTCAAGGTGCGGAATGCACTGGTTAGAGTAACGAGAGGGGAGGAAGCAAGAGAACTTTGACGGACCGTAACATGCTTACAATGCCTGGGATCGAACCAAACATGAGAGTTCTATTACATTCCTGTGCTCCTTGCTCCCAGTCCAGACTACGTCACTTTATTACAAGAAATTCATACAGCAACGAAACGGATTGCGAAATCAGTAACAAGTAAGTACCTTCACAATTCTTTCCTGTTTCATCAACTGTCTTGAATAATTAAGTTCTTCACTATACACTTCAGAAGTATTGATATCGAAATTTACGAGCCCGCTAAAGAAAAACAGCAGCACAGAACAAAAGACAGTTAAGTCCTTTATGATGACAAAAACAAATTTAGTGTATCTTTTACATTGCAGAGAGAACGAAATACACAAATATGTGAATTGATTTAGCTGGATTTGTTTACGACAATATCTCATAGAACTCAATTACACAAGTCTAGTTTTAAAAAATGGTCACCCATTTCTCTTTAAAAGGCTATAGGCTTTATTATTACAATCTGCGAGTAGAAATTTGTGCTGTATACGCTTGAAAATAGATCTTGATTGGCTCGACAAGATTTTAAATTATTTTATTTAATTACTTCAATCTCCCGATAAAAACACAAGACTTTACAACGAGACACTATTAGTTTTTTTTTTTTTTTTTTTTTTTTTTTAACCTACATTACTCAACTCAAATATATCTTCGCAGTATGTTAAAATCGATCAAGATTGGATAAACATTTTATCGTGTCTCCAAATACATTAAATTTCTACTTAACTCGAAGTTTACAAAAAACAGAGATTCCACGGAGAGGTATACGAGAGTGTCAATATTAAGAACCTATAACATAGGCAACATATTTGCATTAGTTGTTACTGAGAAACACAAAACCTGTCTTCAACATTTTTCCAACTTCACTTCTACAATTAAGACACTACACAATATTATTAGTATACAAATGCTTCACTAACACAAATGTAAGATCAAAAAGTAACTTATTTTGTTCCTCAATTCCAACTTTAATCATCGTGCACAATACATTCACGACAATCAACAAACAGCAGTCTAGCACTACTTGCCCAGATACGTTAAGTCAAACATAAATGATAGTCAAATACATACACAGCAGAAAGACACATTGCAACACGTCCTACAAGGGTAACTTCTCAAGGTTGTTCGTGCTTAGGAAACTATATGGTCATCCTTCGAAGTTTGTATGTTAGATTTCTTCACAGCAACCTTCCGATGGGAATCATCACCTGCTAATAAATATTACGTCATATCCCGTGGTGCTTTGCATTGGGAAGGAAGAAGGAAGAGACTCGAAGTGAGCGACGTTGCAACAGAAAGAATACGACTCCAATTGGCTGTGGGATTGCAACAGAACTACAGAACACTTCTGTTCACCCAAATGTACTGAAGCACTTCTAGCAGATACCGTATTGATTTCTATTTATTAGCTTAACCCTGTCTTGTTTCGAGCAATGACGTTCATGAAAACACTTCCGGAAAGAGAGATTCAAGGACCTGCTTAAACGACAAACTGGTGTGAAAAAAAAATGAAAATGAAAATATAACTGAAGATTTAAGAATTATTTGGAATACAATAAAATTATACAAGGTTTATACAGTGTACTTTACGGTTAATTTAAACGAATTAATGAAACTCTGTAGAATCAGGGGGAAAACCAGGATAAGGTAAATTATCCTGTCTTCTTCTTCTTAATAATAATAATAATAATAATAATAATGACAAAGAAAAGGAGAGAAATGAAATCTTTCAGTTTAACGTTCCACGAGGGCCGCTTTTATGCTTAGGCATGCTAGACACGTGTCTAGGAAGCAAAAGATTTGGGGGGCGCAAAAAATTGGAGCGCGAAAAAAAGAGAAAAATACAATACGCTGGTGCAGAAAACGTCATTGCCGTTCCGGTTAAGCTATCTGGTTACAAGCAAACTAGATCTCAGCGGCTAATGTAAATGCAATACCTATAATTTTGATATGTGTTAATTGAAAATAGAGATTTTATTACTTGATAAATAAGAATACGGGGCACGGCAGTTCCATAGGTAATGGATAATGAACAGACTCTCCAAAGGGCAAAAACAAAGAAGGGAAAAGAGGAAGAGAGTTATGGGAAAATCCTTCCCGAACCAAAAGTGGGAAGGTAATAACTGAAGGTGCTCTGGAAATAGTGAGAGGCGTAAAAATTTTAAGTGCCTAAGGCGCGGGGATGTTAAAAACGGCCCTGCGTCCCACCATTATCTCATTAAACTAAGAGAGACGGATGGTTAAGACAAAGGAATGATGGAAGAATAAGAATGTGGGAGGAAACGGTGAGTACTCCGAGAAACCAACGGAAAAAGGAGAGTGCACCACAAGCTCACATGGCCTGGAAATAAATCAAGAATTTTCTACTTCAGAGATGAATGTTCTACCTCACTGTTACCTGGCTTCCGTTTTTGAATTAAATTCTCCATTAAAAAAGGGATGCAGTGGCTCTGTGGTACAGCGCTCACCCCTCGTGAGGATCCCTACTTGGATCTAAGGCCATGTGTGTCTGTGGCGGACAACATCGTATTCCTGAGTCCTCTCGTTTCCTCCGCATTCTCACTCCACCAATTTTATCAATCATTCACTTTGATTAATCGCCTGTATCTTTTAACCTAAATGACAACAGTTCGATGTTAACCATTTTTTTATCAGTCTTATTTCTATTAAAAATAAACGTATGTTACCTTAAAGGGGGTTGTCACGTTAGAAGAACTTGCAGCTGTCATAAAAAAAAAAAATCTTGAAACCCTACCATATTTCACCGTGTACACACAATCTTGAAAGTGTCATCAAACATTTTTTTTTTTCATCTTGCAAGCAGTTGAACAATGCGCAACTTTCTGTGACGTCTTGCTTGCTGCCTGCTATCGCCCTCCAGCTGACATAAAAGAAAAACCAGTTTCGCCGCTTCCGAAACAACGGATTCTTTTAGACAGGGAGGGGAAGTGCGCCAAAATACACGTTTTTAATGAGGAAGTTCACTGTTTGTCCACTAGAGTGCAGTGCTGCAGGTGTGGAGAAAACTTTCTTGCTTTCAAGAAGTTGTAACATGTAAAGAGTAAATAGAAAGATCGGGTTGCAAGGTTTTTTTAATGACAGCTACAAGATTCATTTAACGTGGCAATGTGGCTTTACGCAAATTTCTCTAAAAATGTTTACTTATTAACAAAGAACCTAAAGACTACAAGAGGGATTCCTGAACTTGGCTGAATTTCAATTACACTTTTACAGTGCTGAAGCAAAATGTAAAAGTTCTCTCTCAGTTTCAATAAAATGGGGAGTAAGAAAAATAAATTCTGATACGACAGTATAAAGGATAACGAGATTCCATATCCTTTTATTATAGACAAGAAACATTTCTTTGCTGCTGAACAGGCTGAATAAATGCTAGAGAATGTTGTGGACGGAATATGGATAGCCACTTGTGAAGATTTAACGGATTGACTCGATTAATGAACTCGGCCGAGACAATGACTCTATTGCAACCCCCCCCCCAAAAAAAAATCCTTTCGTTCAAGAATTATCGTGTGGAGTAACGGACGGATGTGAAGTCCAATGAGTGATCTGAATAAGATGGAACTAAATTAATATAATCTGAAAATAGCTATTTTAAAAAATCGCAAACATGTCAAGGATTTCAAAGCAAACGATCATTTCTAGGTTAACTGGACGATGTATAACTCAGGAACAGAATTTGGATCGGAGGAAGGACTGAGAAATAGATGAGGCAAAGGTAATCTTCATGTAACTAATGTATTTCCTGTCTGATGCTCACCCTCTTCATTATAATCAGGGAGTAGATAGAAAGAATACTGTTTACTTGAAACCATGGTTTGACATCACTCGAATCATGTTACGGTTGATTAATAAGTTTTCTTTATTCCGAGTTGACATCTCCGATTGACAACGTTTTCGTGTGTTGTAAAGAATATATACAGGGTGGAAAGTAGCTCCACTGAGAAACTTTGGGAGGTGATTCTTTATGTGAAATGAAAGAAAAGGTTCTTATAAACACGGGTCAAAGAAGTCTTTCAGAGTTATGAACCGCCGAAAATTCGAAATATCACGTTTCAAAACGCCCTGACAAAAACTATAGGACCTATCCCAAGCGATTTAAGGAATTACACAGGAACTAGTATGCGCTCTATCTAAATATCCATATTTCAGAATTCACCGGTACCAGCGAAACGAACTACCATTAGTACTTAAGGGAGTATCCCTATACCTCAACTTCCTTTTTACAGTTCGTTTTGCCGATAACGGAGGATGATAAAACATGGATATTTAAATAGAGCGCATACTAGTTCCTGTGTAATCCTTAAACCGCTTGGGATAGGTCCTACAGTTTCTAAGTCAGAGCGTTTTGAAACGTGATTTTCGAATATTCGGCCGTTCATAACTCTGAAAGGATACGTTTTGCAAGCCATGTTTATTAGAACTTTTTTCTTTCATTTCATATAAGGAATCACCTCCGAAAGCTTTTCGGTGGAGTTCCCTTCCACCCAGTATATAATTTTTAATAATCGTCACCTACCTACTGTGTAAAAAGAACGTTTTTTTTTTTTTTTTTTGTATAATTTTACACAATTCATAGGAGTCACGCTGTTACAGTGATGAATCGCTCACCCCTGGTGCAAGGTACCCCTCTTTCGAGTCTTCTGGTTCTCGAGGTTCTCCTACTCCTTTAACATTTTTATTCCACAATTCTTTCATATTCATTCATTTTCATTAATTTGCTCGTCTTCCTTACCCTAAGAGCGCGGGACGTAAAACTGGAAGATTGCATTCCTTATACTTTTTATATAAAATAAAACTGCTAAGAACTGCTAAACACTACAATGCGAAATCTGAAAATTCCAAGGAGAAATCTAGTCTGCAGCAACAAAAGTCTGCTACTAATTATTACTCAGAACACATTTATAGAACGAAATTTATCTTGGAAAAACACCAGAGAAAAGTCCAGCTCTCCAAGCTCCAAGTGAAAGGTAAATTAGTTGAATCCGATTCTTGACACCTATTATAGTCATATAAAAGTATTGTCCAAACGTGCTTTCACTTACTCAGTAATCAATAACATGTTATTCCCAAACAATGAAAAAGATCGTAAGCACGCCGTATCGTCAACCAACATATTTATGCACTGTCGCTAAGACTTGCCAATCGACCGAATTTAATTGTCTGTTACAACGAAACACATTGAGAAAGCTTACATTCTTCTACTAAGTACTTGGATACTAGGTTGTCAAGGAGGAAGTTTTCACTAAGCAACGGGAACTCAATTCAAACAAATACTTTTACCTTAATTCAAATTCATTACACGGTGGCTGCCTCATGTGAAATGTAAATAAACGCATTAAAATACTGTATATGCATAAACACTACACTGGGAAAAGAAACTCGGAATAACCAAGTGTACAACACATTATTATATTTAGAAAAGTGGTTTCATTTTCATCCATGGTGTGTGTATTAGTGGTGATAACAACCAAATTTTCGGCTTTTAGGAAAACCGAAAGAGGTTTTGAAAATTTTTTAAAAAAAGGGGGGGTTTCACCGAAACCAGTTTCGGTTTTCTCCGAAAACTGGTTCGATTTTTACCGAAACAGGTTTCGGAATATTGATATTACGGCATTGTAACATGCGTCGAGAACACGAAGCTCAACAACGTGTAAATTCCCTTAAAAACGAAGTAGAAATCGAAATCGATAGGGCCTATGCTTAAAAACCAATACGTTTAAAAACAAAACTGTTTTTGTTGTAATTGGATCCTGTTTTCGGAGAACTACGAAATTCTACTCTAGTGTGAAGTCGAACCGGGTTTTGGAGAAAACCGAACCGTTTTTTTTAGAAAACCGAAATCGTTTTTCGGATTCGGTTTTTCTAGAAACTGATTTCTGGTTTTTATAAAAACCGGTTTTGTCAATCCCTAGTTTGTATATAATTCACACTTCCCAATGTATTCGGATTTACAGATACATAGTACACTTATCACTAGCTTTGGTGGTTCAATCATGTTGAGTGACAGGCACAATTTGAAACTAAAGTTAAAATAATACAGAAAGCCATTGCAAAGAGAAATGAAAAATATATTAGCTAGAGATGATTTACTCTAGATCAGTAGTTTCCAGCCACTTTTGGCCTCGCCCATCTACGCCTCTTGAAATCGTGTCTCTCAATGTACACTTTTTTCTTGTTTGCATTAATCGTTTTATTCAAATAGTTTATGGCAGAGAAATAACGCTATGAAAGATTAGTACATGAAAAACTAATAGAATATGGAAAAAATATTAAAATCAAAACTGTATTTTTTTTAAAATGGTGACGTCTATAACCAGGTAAATTTTCAAAACAACTGAAATATTACTATAATGATTATTAGGTAGGTCTACCTATAGCAGGGTTGGTGGCAACACCTTTAATTTAGGATTTTATAACCGAATTGGGGTTTTTTTTAATCCGAAATTATTTATACAGGGTGTTGCAAAAAAACACCGACAACGATTGGGAGTGATTCTTGACACCAAGACCAAAAAAAAAAAAAAAAAAATGATGCACAAATGCTTTCTTTCGGAGTTATAAGCTGCTCAAAACATGAAAAAATGAACTTTAAAGGTCTATAGCTCCAACACCATAGAACCTACCGTAGTCGCGTCAAGACTTCACTTAGAAATTAATACGTGCGCTATCCAAAAGTACATGTTTCAGAATCCTGTGGTATTCACGCAACAATTTTTATAGAGGGAGTTTGGCTAGGGGCATATAGACTAATTTGAAGTACCCACTAACTATCTACAAAAGTGTTGCGGAATTACCACAGGATGATGAAACACATATTTTTGGATAGCGAACATACCAGTTTTTAAGTGAAGTTTTGACCCGACTACGGTAGGTCCCATAGTATTGGAGCTATGGACTTCCGAAGTTCATTTTTTCATGTTTTCGGCAGCCTTTCAGACCGAAAGGAAGCATTTGTGCACCTAGGTTGGTCTATACTTTTTGTCTTATCTTGATGTCACGAATCACCTTCCAAACGTTTTGAATCATCCTGTATATTGTGCTCTTATATTTCAAAATTTTATAGTCAATGCTAATTCTTTATTAATTATTTGATGTAAAAAAATATTTGTAATTAGAAAAAACAATTCGGTTGTAAAATCATAAATTAAAGGGTTTTACACTATCCCTTCTAGTTTACATAAATAATAGTATATAAATGTGCCTCTGAAAAAAAGAATATTTCTTTCTAAACAGTGAATTTGTTTGGTTTCATTTTAATTTTATAAGTTGTTTAATGCACCTAAATTATCTAATTACCCCTAAAAAATCAAGTATTTCCCAGTGGTGAGTGGTGGTGGGAATCACTGCTCTAGATAAACTGCTGCAAATAGATATGAATGCAACATTCCATTAACTTACGAATTTCAGTTCTTTCAATCTCACCACCAAATCATTCTAGAAGGGATTTATTAATTTATTTGTCACGATATATACCAACAGTTACAGAACAATTATCACACTATTACATCGTTAACTTTTAAAACTATTACGGAACCTTCGTGAGAAAGAACCACATAAATCGGAGAGTCTCACAATGAAACTATTTTTATTTCAATATGGTTTGTACGACACCGGAAACCTTTATAATGCGGAAATGGATTGTGAAGATTCCGTATGCTGAAAGTTGTTGTCAGTTTTGTTGCTATGTGGCACTTCTTTCTTGTAGATAGTAATATATATGAAGAAGTATAAATGGATCAAGAAAAAAAATAGCAAATATTCTAGCAGTTTCACCCAATAAAAGTTCTGCACCTTTCTCACCTTAGTCTCTGTTGTGATATATACACGAGGGCCATTGTACAAGTCATGGCAACTATTAATTTTCTCGAAAATTGTAACGAATTAAAACAAAATCTGAAATATGCAAATGAAAGGTTAGTTCATATATAAACATTACATGTAGGGAGATAGATGAACATACACACTACCATAAAGATATAGCACAGAAAAAAAATTGTCGTTTGAAACGTGTTTTACTGTCAATTGCAACAGTACACAATAGTACAGGGCAGGAACACGTACCTGTGACATCTTCGAGTCCTTGCCATCGTGTGGATTCTTGGGGAGACTCCTGATGCCATGGAATGCACGTAGTTTGTAATGTACTATTGTATATAGTTGCAATTGACAGAAACACTTTTGGAAAGACAAAATTTTTTCGTCTTTTTTTCTCGTGCTAAATCTTTATTGTGGTGTGTGTTCATCCATCTCCCTACATGTAATGTTTATATATGAACTAACCTTTCTTTGCATATTTCATATTAAAAAAAAAAAAAAATACTTTACCATTTTGAAAAAAAAAAATAGTTGCCATGACTTTGCAATGGCCCTCGTATATAAACAAACGTGAAATTGCATTTGTTTGAGTTATAGCGTAGGAATTCTACCCAAGCCTATCAATAAATATCGTATTCATCTTGAAACAGAAGATGTCAAGATTTATTTGTAGTCTATTTCGCATACCTACTTTTTATTTTTACCTGATATACATATTTTAAAAAAGCACTGAACTGACAGGAAGCTGGAATTTGTATAACTACGTACGCCAGGAGCGAAAGTTTTAATATTCAAATACTACTGCGATTTCGATAGTTCTTACCTTGTAGAGTGGAAAAGCTGACCAGCAGATTTTCTGCCAATAACTTTGGAACAAAAGGACCGATCTGAATATAGTTCTCCGTAACGTACATCGAACTACGTTCTTTATATTTGGTCTAGGAATTAATTCGTGCGGTTGGTACGCACACATTGAAGCTGTAGTACAAACACAAAATACATAAATACCTTAAGAAAAATATTGTCCATCGCTAGCCACCACTTTCGCCATCTGTCAGGCAATGTACGGATTCCGTGGCGAAAGAAGTCCTCATCCTTGGAAGCGATCCAGTCAGAGACCCATGTTTCGATATCTTCTAAAGAAGTAAACCGCTGTCCAATCAAATCGTTGTTCATGCAATCGAACAAGTAGTAGTCCGAAGGAGCAACGTCTGGTGAATACGGCGGGTGGGGTAAAACTTCCCATCCGACATTTTCTAAATAGGTTTTGACCGGTTTTGCGACATGTGGGCGAGCGTTATCATGTTGAACAATAAGTGTATCATGTCTGTTCTCCCATTCTGGTCGTGTTCTGGCCAGAGCTTGCTTCAAACGCATTAACTGTCGTCGATAACGTTCTCCATTCATAGTTTCACCCGGTTGCAGCAGCTCATAGTACACCACACCTTTCATATCCCACCATATGCACAGCATAACCTTTGCACAGTGAATATCTCGTTTTGGTTGTGATGGACCTGGTTCACCTGGTTTCACCCAGGCCTTTTTTCGTTTAGGGTTTTCGTAATGGATCCACTTCTCATCACCCGTAATAATTCGATGCAGAAACCCCTTTCTGCTCTGTCGTTGAAGCAGCAATTCGCAAATGGTTTTTCGTCTTTCAACGTCTCTGTCTTTCAATTCATGTGGAACCCAATGTGACATCTTTTGAATTATTCCCATGGCTTTCAAGCGTTTGGAGACTGTTGTTTGATCAACGCCTAATGCTGCTGCAAGTTGTTCCTGTGTTTGACACGAATCCTGCTCGAGCAATGCTGTCAATTCTTCGTCTTGAAATTTTTTTGGCTGTCCAGCTCGCTCTTGGTCTGCCAAGCCGAAATCACCACTTCTAAACCATGCAAACCACTTCTGACACGTTCGCTCAGCTAGAGCATGGTCACCATACACTTCCACCAAAATACGATGACTTTCAGTCGCACTTTTCTGCATGTTAAAGTAATGCAGCAGGACACCCCGCAAAAACACTTTATCAGGCACAAATTGCGCCATGTTCACTTAACTACAAACTGGTGTTGTTGACGCTTTAATCCACTGCCCTATACTACGAACGATACGCGATGACAGGGGTTTGCAACACATGTGTTGATACACGGAACTGTGGGACGCTCCGTTCGTTGCGCCATCTCTTGTCCACCCGCACGAATTAATTCCTAGACCAAATATTTTTTTTAAAAAATGTTACTCAAATTAGTAAACTTATTCCAAAGTTACTTGTAGATTACAATCTAGTTGTGGGAAAACATTTTCCATTCATATAATTGAAACATCTATGCATTTTCTTCAGATTTCGAAACAATTTATACGAAATATAGTTTCACTAGAGACACCTTCTTACACGATACATCATTTTCACAATATTTTTTCGAGACAAGACAGCTTCAACTCTTGTCTCCCAGAAGGAACTCTAATAGTAATATTGTGTCATATATATACTCGAGAAACATATACCTAGTTAGTTGTCAATCAACTGTGATGTCCTAAATACGTTTCGAATCAATACAGACAGTATTAAGAGAAACTGTCAGAAGCATAGAATAATTATTTTTTGAATGTAAGAGTCAATTGTATTTGTAAAAGCTAGTATTACATACATGGGCGGCGATTAGGGGGGGGGCAAAGGGGGGCAGTTGCCCCTCCACTTTTTTGAAGTAACCCATTAATGTATATAATTTCATTTGGAAGTTAAAGTTTTCGTATGTATTACTGTTTCATAGAAAAAAAATGGTGCCATATAATATTTGCCGTTGCGTGAGTACGTATTGGTTGTCTTCCTGTGAAGTTAAGAAAGCTGCAAGAATTGTGTTCTAATTGCCATGGAAACTAACCCAAAAATTGACCTATTGGAGCACAACAATTCCAGCATTCACGGATATAGAAGCAGAACTTGTTAAATCCATTTTTCAACTTTATCAGGAAACGAAGAAGTAACGCCCTTTTGTTTCAGAATTGTTGAACAGCTTTTATGTTTAGTGGTCACTACTTAATACAAATGAGTGAAATCAACCACTAAACAAAACAAACAAAAAAAAGTTGTTCAACAATTCTGAAAACATGAGGGCGTCACTTTTTCTTTGTTCCCAGATAAAATTTTAAATGGATTTAGCAGGGTTTGCTTCTGTACCCCTTTCTTACAAGGGCTCGGTATGTTAGTCAGCCGCTTTGAAACAGAGAGAACGTTTCGAAGAAAAGAAAGAAAACAATCACAAGGTATTCTTTAATTGCACATAAACTGACAGTTCCTAAAATGTCTTCTGTTCTTTGTAAAATAAGGAATATTGATTAAAAAGAGCGTAATAAGAACGAGCAACTACCTTTTTCATTGTTTTGTAGTGTAATATGCGAGTGAGTGTCGTGTTTAGGGGTGCACGAGTGTGTATATACAATGAAATTTAGTGAATTCAACACAATTTTAGGTTTTAGGATTATTTTCTATAACTGGAGTGTGAAGTGATTCTAGGTATTGTGTTTTAATGTGTTTCAAGAAAGTGAAAACTGCACCTGATGGCAACGAACATATTTCGGGAAGCTGCAAAAGCAAATATTGCTTTAAATGTCGTAACATATGCTTGTAGTATTTACTGTCTTTCATTTTCTAAGAGTAATAACATGTATTTAGTAGCGTGTGTGGAATTAAAAATTAAGTTGTTCATTAATCCCCAGTTTCAATATAACTTATTCAAAACAAGACTCGTTATATATTACTATGTTTAATATTCTTTCTATTTATGTTTTGTTAATTTGTTATTAAATAATCTGATTACACAATTTTCCAGACAAAATTTTAAGATGCTCATGAGCAAGGAATCAAATCTCTTCTTACACTTTCCTTGTTTAAGTAAATAGACAAGAGCAACGCAAGTAGGTACTATCCCTTTGTATTCTTAATAAAATATGAAATGCGATATACGGTATTTTAACCGAAAAAGATAGTATCCTATTAGTTATACAACCTTTCGTCAAACACAGTGTTAGAAACAACCAGGGAAACTAACATTGATATACAAATATTCAGATAATGTCTTGCCCCCCTACTTTTAACGTCCAATCGCCGCCACTGATTACATATATAACCTAACTTGCATATATAGCTTCAGCGAGTTACGAACTGAACTATGCACTGTTCGCACTTCCCAATACACATTTCGTTAGCATTAGTTCTACAATTATTTTCTTATAAAAGCAATAAGAAATCTGATTACTAAGCTGGCAGGAAATCGGACTGAATCCCTTTCTTTCACTTAAAATACGAGCAGAATTTATAATATATTATTCTATAATTCCGGTTACTTTGACGCCTGATCTTGGCATTTAAGCTTAAGTTGAAATAATATTACTCCTAATGCATGTTTTCCACTCCATTTTAAGGTCCAAATTGTGAAAATTCTTGCTTTTCTATAACCCCTACTAGAGACACAAAATTTTTCGATTTTGATATAGCGTTGTGAGCAGTGCTTGAGCGAAATGTCCCTAATCTAGGGAAATTTAGCAAAAAGGAAAAGGCATTTTTTCCATAAAACGTGAAAATCCAGGGTAAGCACCGCGCTGATTGATTGAGCAATTTAAATGCTTTTCTTAAAAAATACCAATACAATAGCAATAGAGTGTGTGTTCAAAGTAGCATAATCTGCACCCATTTTGGTTAGGTGTATTTGTATTTAGTGAAAGAAAAAGTAAAAAGGAAAATAGAAACAAACAAACAAAAAAAAAAAAAAACAATCCACACTTCCTTTAATATAGCTAAATTAATGTTATCATGTAACTTCTGTCATAGGAATTGGACACTCAACAAACCAGGGAAAATTTGATAAGAAACGAGAAAAAAATGTCAGTCGAGTGAAATTTTCTTAAGAAAACCTACGAACACTGGTCGTGAGGAACTGGGTAGTGAATTCTGGTCTAAAAAGCTGAAAATAACAGTAATGTAATGGGTGTCGATGTATGGATTGTATGTCACCAAAATATACCACTACATGTCACTATATAGAAAAACCATCTATTCTGCCACAACGCTTCGTGTACCGTAACACCAAGGAATTTGTTCAGAATTTAAAATGGCCAAATTATGTCGCCCTCGTTCATTATTGCAAAGTTTTTCAATTACAAACCTCCCAATTATCATCGCTCGAAATACTTTAAAAGCAGACGTAGTAATTAAAAAATGAGAGAGAGAGAAAGAGAAAACCAGAACATTAATTACAACTTGATTGCTTGAGAACTTACAACTGACTATGCTACTAAGTAGAACAAAACAGTATCAATGAGGGAAAAAAAAAAAAAAAATGCTGCATCAGAATCTTGAAGACAGTGACACCGACCAAACAGCTTCGTAATTTGAAACTTGAAGGCTTGCATTATGCCGACAGCTGAATTAGTATTACGAGTCAACAATATTCATTAAAGTGCATTGCACAAAATAAAAAGAAAATGTTTTTGTTTTGGTCAATCTTAAATATTACATAACACTCTGCTAGACTAATAAAAGCAGAGTTGGCATTCTTGTTCAATATACTGCTAACCTCACTAGTAATGTTTTGCACATTAAAAAAACAAAAAGAGAAAAGTGTTACTATGGCTTAATACTATTATATAAACCTTGTCGCTTCACAATTACATTATATATTATATAGACACTTCCGCTAATTACATAGACTGAAAAATTGCTAGTAATGTTTCCTCCAGTTACGTTGACACAATCATTTGTACACTCATACATCATAACACATTATACCTTGAGGTATTTATGCTTTACGACAGTACATCAAGTTGTTACAGCAATTTTAACTCAATTATGGTCAACCGACTGAAACGATATAGCTTGTTGCAGTTCTCTCCTAATCAACAGGTCACAGGTTCCACTACCGATGCAGACCATAGCTACTGATGAGTCTTGCTTTATTATTCGTTACCTGTAACCAAATGATTAACGATTTCGAGTTCAATTCCCGACGAGGACAAAATTTTAGTGTTACCATCGCGAAACAATTCGGGAACTTAAATTCTGAGTGAGTGAACTGTGGTCTAAATCTGCGATTCCTGCCCGATGTATCGAGCAGTCGCACAGGATGGGTCGTAAAATTTTACAATTTAAAAAATATGAAGAATTTAATAATCAGTTCAAATCAATTTTGAGAGAGACTGTACCAAATGCCTTTAGCGCCAGCAATAATGCTCAGTACTACATTAAGGAACTACTTTATGGATATTTATAGTTTTACAATAATATAATGTATTATTATTATTATTATTATTATTATTATTATTATTATTATTATTAGAACAAGTTCGTTGCGGTGCCGTGGGCGTTCAGAAAGTGTGTAGTCAGTCAAAAAAGGCTGGGAACCACTGGCCTACACAGTCAGAAATAACGCTCCTACATCACTCAACTAAACACGTGACTCCCACAGCCCTTCTAACATGTGTTCAAAAAAGATACGTATAATTTAACCTTAATCGAAAGCATGACAAATATAATTTAATTTAAAAATCAATTTAATGCAGTACGAGCAGTTTATGTAACACTATTTTTATCCCATCAAGAGCTTCTTTTTTCATTATAATCTCCTTGTAATGAGTAGGGCTACCTAGTTTTCTCCCACTGAAATCTTTAGTTTTATGTCTCATAGTATGCTCTTTAGGTTAGAAAAGGTAAATAATTTAAGTGAATAGGTATCAAAGAACTGATTTTTTTTTCATGTACAGTACATATAGAGTAAACTCACAGTTAACTTTGGAACTGGGTGGTGCGGAAACCGAGGTTCGTCCGCAAAATGGTCAAAAATAACACAACACAACTTAATGTTTCTGAACAATTTACAGTAGGTGGCCATTTATACAATTAGGAATTAATAAACAGTAGTTTTCTATATTTACAGTTTGTTGATTTACTTTTTCACAAAAAATAATTTAAAATATGTCAACTGTTTTTTTTTTTCTTTTTCTCAAAACAAAACACGTTAAAATATATCAAATTTGTGATTGAAGTTTTCTTAAACATTTTGTCACAAAGTTTGTAAAATATTTTCTTTTCACATCGTAAGTTATCGTCGAAAAAAGAAATGTCGCGGACAATCGAGAGTTTAATGTGTAAGTAAATAATCTGTTAAAGCAGAATAAAAACCATCAACTGCACAAATTGACAAGAAACAGCATACCTTTTAGCATGCGCGCCGACTACGTGCGTGCTCCGGGGCTTCGGCACCCATACAAACAATTTTGTGTGCGCGCCGCACCCACAAGATTTTTAGTTTGGATTCAGGTTTGAACCTGTTTCTCTTGCGTTTAAGTCTGCCGCGTTGCCGACTGACCTAGGACAGCCCCAACTTATCCCTAATAGTATCGGTATATTTTACTTTATCACAGCACAGGACTTTATGACAATGTTCATAAAATATTTTAACTAAAAATAAATCAACCAAATATCCAGACTTCCCTGTAAACATATAGGCTAACACGTCCGGCCATTGATAGACACCCATATAAATTTTGGAAAGTCGGCGCCGTTACCTTTTAATGGCATTTTTTCTTGGTTTCTCGGAAACTACTCATCAGAATTTACTCTCCAGTATTCACTTTTGTTCAGCTCAATGTGATCCATCGATTGATGTGTGTTTCATCTTTGAAAAATGAAATTAAATCTTTAAGTTTTACGTCCTACGCTTATGCCGGCTAGGCTAAAGGAGACGGTGATGATGAGAAATGAATGAATTAGTGGAATGAATAAAGGAAACGGGAGAACCCCGAGAAAACCAATGCACACAATCTTTGTCCACCACAAAGTAGATAACAAAAAATAAAGTTCCAGAATTAACCATAATTAACTATATCTCACTAATCGTATTGTATATTGTTGTCCTTCTAATATCATAGTGAAAAGGTTGAGGTATGTTTCTGAGTTAATTTCATCTTAATAAGTGGTGTAGTTACTTTTCAGCAGGGGATGGCCAAAGCGTCGACCGTGGTCAACCGGTAATTTGTGACGTAGTTCGCGGTTCTATGCATACTGTCTGATCGATCGTTGTTATTGTTTTAGGGTTCCCTCTAGTGGGCTAGTGCAGTGGTTCCAGAGCTGGATTTAGGTTTGGTGGGGCCCTAAGCTACTGAAGGTATTGGGGCCGTTTGTGTGTTCACATGAACGTAGGCACCCTATATATAGAAATGAAGAAATTAATGATATTTTAGGAAGCAGGCTAGCAGAAGGGGCCCCGTTACTTACATCATAAGGGCCTACACAAAACTAAGCACTGTTGCTATATGTAGATTTTATTTTATTTTTTCTTATATTTTGGAGATTTACATTCAATTTTTGGGCTCTCCAAGAGAGGGGGCCATAAGCTATAGTTTGTTTAGTTTATACGTAAATCCGGCACTGAGTGGTTCTCAACCTTTTTTGATTGACGACACAATATACTGAACGTTCAGGAACATCGCGACACACTTGTTTGATGTTTTAATTATAAATAATAAAATAATACTATCTATTATAATAACGAAAAAATAGTTTTTTATAATTACTCTATATAGCTCTGAGAATTACTGCTACCACTCGAGGTGTTGACTGGTACAAAAATGAAATTAAATGAAATCTTAAGTTTTACGTCCCATAGTTTTGCAGGTTAGGCTAAAGGAGACGGTGATGAGAAATGAGTGAAATAGTGGAATGAAGCAAGTGGGAGGAAACGGGCGAGCCCCGAGAAAACCCACGCACACAGTGTCTGTCCACCACAGAGTCCACTTGGTTTGAGTGGGGATAGAACCAGGGACCCCACGCACTAGAGGTGAACGCTCTACCACTGAGCCACCGCGGCCCCGTTGACTGGTATAGTCTTTCTCGATTTTAAATAATTATTAGTAAATTCTTCATAATTTTTAAATTTTAAAATTTCGGACACCTTAGGGGACTGCGTAACACATCGGTTGAGAAAGTACTCCTCAAATTTAAAAAAAAGTTGATCAACATGTCGTACAGGATCGATTTTGAATTTTTACAAAAAAATCTTTTCGATTTTCTCTAAAACTACGCATCAGAATTTACATTCATATCGATTTGTTTCGCTCAATGAGATCTAACGAATATTAAGTGTCTTATCTGTAGACTTCATCCCGTTGAAAACGGTAACAACATTGTAAAATTTAAAGGTATCAATACTATACAGAATTAATATAAGGATTACTGGTGTGCGAAACCTGGGTTCGATTCCCGGCGGGAGCTCATGTGGTTCGGATCTCACGTTATGCTGTAGGTCTACGTCTCATATAGCCTCGCTGCTAAAGGGACGCTAAACTCAAATCAAACTAAATCAAAATTCAAGGACTATTGTGTAACGACTTTTGTGCATAAGTGTACATCAACTATTCATAGCCACAACTTCTCCCACTGACAATTCTTTTTCCCAAAATACAATAGGTTATTTACGCCCTCTTCGCATACACGCAAGGTAAAGTTACCGGCAGCTGACTAATGACGTCATCCCGACAGCAGTCAACAAGTCACGTGAGTTCTGATGGGTCACAGGGTCACGGATTCCACCAGTACTACCTGAGGCAATAACATTCCACTGCTCGTCGTCAGACTTGCCAACTCTAACCATGCGGAATGATGTGGTCAGACACTTTCGTTGAGAAACAAAACCTTTCAAGCCATCTTGTGAAGAAGCCATCTCTCACGCTACCACTCTGTGTAGTCTGCGTTCATTCTCTTCGTTCACGGACGAAAAAATCTTAGCACCTTGTTATACAGTCATTGTCCTCAGCGGAAAAATAAATGTGGTTACAGACACCGGAACGAAGTAACTGTATACACTATAGCATGAATTTCACTTTCACTGCCCTTCCGGAACCATAGAAGAAAATACAATTGGCACTACCAAGATTCCTTCTACTTTTACCTTATCTCACCAACATGTAAAAATTAATAATTCTTCCGCACAAATGGAAATCATTGTCTGAATGCTCTGAGGTAAAATAGCAACCTGTTTTCTAATGTATTCGAATTCGTTAATATGTTTACAGAATAACATTGTCTTCATTGCCAGTTATACAATATTTTGTGAAGTGTAATAGTCAGTGCTTGGAGTTTGTTGACATGTCCAGTTTTATATGTTATGCAACGAACAGCGTATATGACTTGCTTACACTCAGAAGATTCTAAAGGTTACACAGTTATTCGAAATGAAATTCATTGTTTAGTGTAGATTTAAATTACTAAAACCAAAAGTCAATAGGTATTAAAATTTAGAGGGCATAGCACCTTAGAATATACCATAAAGCCAGTAATACATTTCCTAATTACGGAAAAAAGTTCATTCATTTTAGAAAATCTTCATTATAAGCAGGACTCGCAAAATCCCGTGCCAACTGGAAATACGAGTCTGTAGGTTAGTTTTCTTTTTTTTCTTTTTGTGTGTGTTACTATTTCCAGTTTTTGACTGCCAGTAGTTTTAATCTTGAGTGCTTGGGTGGATTAAAAACAAATTATATAAGTGCAAATGTCCAACTTAATGTGAACCTCTAAAAATATATATATATTTAATTCCTCTCAACTTCGACTATAGCTTCATTCTATGCAGTGTATGTCTATGTTTTACTTTTAAGTTAGCAAAATTTTGTTGCTTCCAGATTAACTATGAAACGCGGTATTAAATACTCAAAAAACACAGGATTTAAAGCTATGCCAAGTGCTATTTTGGCATGCGGGTAAAAAAGAAGGACTCGTGTTTGAGTATTAAGTTAGAACTACGTAAAACGAGACGTGAATTTTTATAATCATATGCTATTGTCCCAATGGGACTTTTTTATACCAGTGACTGTAATTTAAGGCCAAAACATGTAGACCAGTATAGAGATTCATGCTCTTCAAACTTAAACCGAGGCATTCTACGAAAATTACATTAAAGCCGGGACATCTCATGAAAATTTACAGTATAATCAAAGTTATTTACTTGTTTTTGACTGAATTATCTGAATTAATTAAATAACAGGTTAAAACTCAGCAAAAATGAGTAACATAGAGTAGATTTTCCTATTATTTTAGTATCGGTGACTAATAAAAGCGGTATTTTTATATGCATATATATCATACGAATGGTATTAACTTCTCGTAAGGAAAATCCGCAGACACATTCGGAATTTTGAATTTTTAGGAGGAGGAAATGATATAAATTGAGACTGTTCTGGCTAAACCGAGACGTCTAAGAGTCCTCCTACGTATCAAATTAAATTTCTATCATTGGGAGCGCTTGGTTTTTAGAATTGATGCCGGGATTTAGGTCAGGAGATTTTTTTCGAACCCCGATTATAAGTACACACTTCATTTACTTAACGTTTAAGAAGTTTGTTCCATGTATTTTCCCGTACTTCTCGTACTCTGACCGAACCTATGAAGCTTAACGGCATTCTGACAGAATATTTGGATTTAAATTTTATCCAGGCTGCTGTCCTGAGAGAGCGAAGAAGTCCTTTTGCACTTGCAGTCTTCCAAACCAATCATGCTAGTCTTATAAAATGACTATGTCCGTCTAAGAGATAGCGAAGTTTTAGTATCCCAAGAATACGTTCCATCTCCTCCCTTGATCAATTCAAACCGGAAGCGATAGAACCAACCATTTCCGGTTTAAACATTAATCATCGCAGAGCAAAAACGGTAATACATAGCGCGATGCTATTTTTTGCAATGGGTTTATCATATGAAGAACAGGTTTTGTCTCCTCCTATATCTACTAAAACTGGAAATGGCAGAAATTCACTGCTGCTTGCGATTTCAGAGATATCGAGAAACTGGTTTGATATGGTTTCAGAATTAAAAGAACAGGTCCCATCGGCCTTATCCCTCGACTGAAACTGGAACTGATAGAAATTCACTGCTTGAGGTTTCAGAGATAACGAGAAACTGTTTTGATATGGATTCAGAATTAAAAGAACTAGTTCCATCGACGTTATTCCTAGACTGAAACCGGCACTGATAGATCTGCTACTTCCGGTTTAAATATTGAAGACCCATAGCTTAGAAATTTACAGTAGTTTTACGGTGTGAAACTCATTTGTTTTTATTTTCTTCTCCGAATATGTCCGTACGAAAATAACCGAATCACAATTCAGTGGATCCGAGACAACCAGTATTTCAATTATTCAAACCACATTTTATCTAGTTTTACATAATATTCGTAAATTTTAAAAAGTAATTATTACTATATTCAATTAATTAATTTCATCAGATTAATTATCATTAAAACAATCACCACATGCCAAGTAAGGAATGCTCTGCATGTGTGAGAAAACACCCGTTATCAAACTCTAAAAAGCAATCAGAGCAGTGCCGCACAACTGAAGCCATACACGTAACTTGCCAAGGAGCCCACACTTATCATTTGGGTTTATCTTGGATAAGAAGATATGAATGCCTCAGTAACAAATCAGTCGGCCTGAGCAAGCATTGAAGCATTTATAAGACAGCAATAAATTCTAGCGGTTTTGGAGGCTAAACGTAGTAAGGCGTAAGCTGACACGAACCTTAAGTTATTACACCAATGGAATCTCCGCCAATTGTATTCATATGTGATTCGTTACATCCTTATTCTTCACTGAAGATATTTGTTGGGCAGGTAGCATCTACATTCAAGTAGCGGCAAAGAAAGAAGGAAGAGAGTCAGTCATAAGTTCCATTTTCAACGATATAATCTGTAAACTATTGAGGTTTGTGCTGACAATCATGTTCATTAACATACTTTTTTTTTTTTAATAAAAAAATACTTGCAATACATGCGCAATAGGTACCAAAAACTTCTGTTTCGATCTGAAAACGCTTACCAATATTTTAAGACAAATAAATCTCACACATTTTTTTTTTTTAAAAAAAAACTTCATTCGATGTTTATTTTACGTGATTATGAATTTAGTGACTGCACCCTATGATTTTTATTTATGTGAAAGTGAATCAAATCTGAAATACAATTGTGAAGAATAACATTCAGAAGAAATTGAAAGTCAACTCCTATACAACGAACCTGGCCACTACTGGAATCTTCACCGAATTTTTGTAATAGTTTGTAATCCATACGATTATTTAAGTGGCTGTCGATTATGTAATACTCAGTTTCTTGGTGAATGAAGGCTGTAGCAAATCCTCCATTGTAACAAGTTAGGTAATCAGTGCACAAATCATTCAGAATATGCTGACCAGCAATCTGGATTGGAGGGGTATTCATATGCTCAATGAATTTATTTAAAACTTTGCATATGCACAACTCAGAAAGCAAAGTTCTGCACACCAAGCAAAGTTTAATATTAGACAGGATGAGTTCGGCTGCACTCGTACGATACACCTAGTTATTTCACAAATACTGTCAGAGAATTGGAAATGAAACATACACACAGTGTTGACGATAAATTGATGTCCTTTTGCAAGATGATACACGGAAGTATGGAGCATGAAGCACCAATCAGTTTTCAAAATGTCCACTTTGAACCTGAATGCAGACCCGGAGTCTGGCGGGTCACTCGTCAATGGAATTACGAACATTCTCAACGAGGAAGTGGTGGGATGCCATAACTCTGGCGCGCTTCAGAGAGTCCACATTAGGGTGTGTCTAGTTGCAGATCATTGATTGAAGCCCTGACTGCAGCTTGTAATCGAGCAGAGCCAGTCTGATGTGGAGATGAAGCCTGGGACGTTGGCTTGCAGTCACTCTTGTGCTGATCGTCCCTTTTGTGCAGGAGCAGACTTCTGCTGTTAGGTTCCCACTGTTAGTTGGGAAACATTGTAGTACTTATAGTCCGCGTCACCCGAATTAGCGTGTGGCATCAGCCAATAAGTTTGCAGTGCGCTGTTACTAAACCTTCAGGAAGGAATTTAATCATTCATAATTGATGTTGTTCGTAAGCGTGGACAATTATAAATGATTAGATTCCTCCCTGAAGGGTTAGTAACAGCGCACTGCAAGCTTACAAGGCTGATGTCACACGATAATTCGGGTGACGCGGAATATAGTGGCTTCACAATTGGCTCCACCACTGTGGTTTGGTACATGGTAGCTGATGTTTTTAGCCTTTACTCAAAAAGTGGAGCTGCCTTGCGCCGTTGAAGCTCACGCGCCACCACACCATGAATGATGCTGGGTGATGGGAGCTTTGCACATTGGAAACACTTTCAGAGCTTGCACTGATGATACGTACATATGGTCATTTTGAGCATTACCAATACAATTATCCTGCAAGATCACTTACACCAAAATAAATGGTTTGTTCTTGTAGTGTCAATTTTTAGGTTTACAAAAAAATTGTTTTTCCTAATTTCCTTAAAAATACGAATGACGTTTTACAATCGCGTATATCACTTTGTTTAGCTCAATACGAACTATCGATTTCCATCTTCGGACGTTTTCCCCTTTATTAAAGGTTAATAATGTTGTAACCGTTGAAGATAATTCATTCTACAACTCCAAAACATATTGATCTGTATTGATTTTGAACGCATATTTTAAAAAGACATCTTTGTTTCTCTTAAGCTATTTCCAGCACTGAAAATACGTTGAAATCAATCATTCATTAACACCCTGTATATAATAAAAGATACTTCTCTTAATACGAAATACACAACATAGTATGGGTTTAATTTACTCCTCGAATTACTATTGTGCACGAAATCATTAAGGAATGTTTGTTCATTTTCGTAAAACAATTTACACATATCGTACTTTCTTTAGACAATATAGATGCTTCCTTCTTTTTTCATTATTCAATCTCGTGTTAATGTAAATACGCAAAATTAGTATATTTCCGTGACTATATTATTATTGTTGTTATTTACATTTAGATGTTTATTATTATTGTTATTTACATTTACAACTACTATCAGCTCATTACAAATATTATACAATAATAACTTTCATCATAAGCACATTTCATGCGAAGTTTATGATGCTTTTAATGCAATGTATTTATACATACTGCTTTTCTTTTAACTATGTGAAAACTGCTATAGTTAATATTATTAATTTAATTTCTGTACCACCACGGTTCTCTTATTTTAAATGCGAACTATATTTTGGAATTCACTGTACTTTTGGCAGTAGAAATTTAGCTTACATCTTATTAGAGTACGTTACTAAAATTATTCTACAAGCACTACAACCAGTGTTCGGGGGAAATTTATTAGGATTTCTCCTCTTCCATTTTACAATTATACGCATACCGCCATCTCAAAATTTAATTTTCCAATCTGTGTAATTTTTCTGTCCGTAGTTTATATATTGTGTTCATGGTGCTTAGGTACTAAATTATATTCTGTTTGACACGGCATACTTGTGGATTTTATATACGTAACTAGAACATTATTTCCACAGTGAATGTTAAAAATGAAATCTTTAAGTTTTACGTCCTCCGGCTGTGCCGATTTGGCTAAAGGAGACGGTGGTGATGAGAAATGAGTGAAATTGTGGAATGAAGAAAGTGGGAGGAAACGGGAGAACCCCGAGAAAACCCACGAGCACGGTGTTTGTCCACCACAAAGTCCACACGGCGCGACACAGTGAATGTTAAGTTTCATGTAAGTTGGCGGTAAAGCTTACTAATATTGCACTGTTCAAGTGGACGTAGCGGAGCGGCGATTGTTAACTATTAGGAATTAGCATTATCCACGGACAAAGTATTCCTATTATAATGATTCTTGATAGGCTTCAACTCAGTGGCGGATCCAGGGGAGGGGCGATCGGGGCAATCCATCAGAAGAGGAAACTTTTTTATTATATATATATATATATATATATATATATATATATATATATATATATATATATATATATATATATATATATAAAACTCGTCCCAGAGTTTGAACCTCTTAAAAGTAGCTCTAAGTAGCAGTATGACAACCCTTCCCCCCAGAAGTCGGTCCTGAATCCGCCCCTGCTTCAACTTAGAAAAAACTAGCATGTATTTTCATTTATTTTAATAATAATACAAAACTACGTATATATTTTTTTTAAAAGTTTAAAACTACACTGGTATTGATATATGCACAAAAAAGGTAAATTTGCTTTCGAATGGGACAAGAGTAGGTAGTTCGGCACAGCACTCTTACTAACAAAAGTACTCCCCTTACGTGAAAAAGTTTTATAAACACTGCTCTATATTTTATGACTGTTTCATAATTTCTTGTTCAAAACCTACAAATACTGTTTTCTTCTTCAAAGTGTTTTTTCGCCAACTTATCCCCACACTTATGCTAGTGGGCCTTATAAGATTGTAGTGTTACGTCCGTGCGTTACTCCATAGAACTTTTAAACGAACGTGAAATTTTAAATTATATTTTTGTAATAGACAGCTAGAGCGATTACCTCGGCTAAGTTCGTTAACAGAGTCAATCAGTTCATGGTAACAGAGATTTTAACGGTGGCTATTAACCACTTCAACTACCAGTATAGATACTTCATTCATAAATATGTTTCGCGTGATCCTCTTTACTTTCTTTAAAAGTTTATTTATTGTTCATATTCCCTGTCCTATCTAATTATATGAGTTACATACCAAAATAACTATTTTTAAAAGTATTTCTCAACATACGCTTTTATAACATTATGTTATTTACAATCGGACATTGGCTTCAATGTAACATTGGAATGGTATTTATTTATTTATGCCTTCAACAGAGTAAATAACTCTAATGAAAGAAGACTTACAAATAATTCTTACATAATTTAGATACATATCAGTAAGGAATATAATAAAATAATGTACATATTAAATAACATACAAATATTATTTTCATGTCTAGTAAAAAGTAAAAAAAAAAAATAAAAAAATATAAAGACAAAACCAAGCAATGAAAAGAAACAAGGTAAATAAATCGCTAGATACGTGAAAAAAAATCTAACATCCAGTAATCTAGTAATTGAGTGTCTAATATAATGCTAAAATTCCATTTTGACAACGATATTTTAATAGTAATCATGCCACTAGGAATTTTAATTTTTAATTATTGATTTTATAATTTTTTTATAAACGTTATCAAGGGAATTCCTAAATCCAAAACTGGATTTTTTGCTGATAGATCATTATATAATTTGCACAAACGCACCAAAGGAGAGTTCTTGAATTTTTCAGTTCTTTGAAATATCCATCTTATAGTTGACAATTTTGTATAACAAAATTTGGTGGTGTATTACACTCCTAGTTTCAAGGCTAATATACTGAAGTTCTGACAATAAAGTACATTTGAAATCCTTTATCTTAGTGCAGATATCTTATACTTCTTAAAGTAAAGAAATAGTTTTAAAAAAATCAATTCTGATTTATTTACATTCAGCTTACGTAATGTAAACCACACAGACGATCCATACTCCAGCCTACTTCTAATTAACGTGATATAATAATTTGAAGCTGTTTCTGTCATTTACATCAAAACTATTCCCAATTTTAAAACTTAGCTTTCTATAAGCTTGATTTCTTATTTTATTTATATAAGCCTTGAAGGTCAAATAATCATCCATTACCACACTTTTTTTTTTTTTTTTTTTTTTTTTTTTTTTTTTTTTTTTTACAAATATTCATTCTATTTAGCGGTTGTTTGTTTATTGTGTAACGTAACATTTAGCTTACTTTGATATGTGCGTCAGTGTAATATGTAATATATGTGCGTTTTCATAGGTATCCTAAGCATTTTTTAATGTTAAACTGTAAATAATTTAAAACTTACTTTGTATGACAGCTCAGTTACTCATACAAAGAGGGTTAAAAAACCAGGTTCTAAATGATTGTCATTCGGTTCAGGAGTTCCGACTTCCACGACGTGACAGAAAGTGCATCACTTTTGATTTTTCTTCACTTTCTCAACCGTCTGCTGTGCTTTACGCTTTCTTGCTTCCACTTCTATTGAAATACAAGCTGTTCAAACGAAGAAAGGAAAGCTATTCATCTTTGTACAAACTGAAAACACAAAATTGGTTCAGTTTTATAGTTTTAAACACGGTGTATACAAAATATGCCGAGTTATAGAATTACAGCTGCCATGAAGTAGCTGTGTTAGTGTCAACAACTTAACAAACCGCAATGCCTCCCAATGTTATAACGTGTGCTATGTCAGATGAAGTCTTGATACATAAAGGAATAGTCGTTGAAACTATTGACAAGAGGTTTTCTCATCTCAGATGAGAACATACCGCAAATTCTTATTTACGAGCCATTAGGCTTGCCACTCGTTACCAACGAGTTAACTCACGTTGGTAATAATAATAATAATTTGTGGTATAATAATAATAATAATAATAATAATAATAATAATAATAATAATAATAATAATAATAATAATAAAATATTTCAGTATTGGGGATATGTTTCATAAATGTGGTGAAACGGACGTACGGTAAATAGAAGAATGGCGCGGAAGCTCAGTGGTAGAGCGTTCACCTCTGGTGCATGGGATCCTCGGTTCGATCCCAGCTCGCGCCAAGCGAACTTTGTGGTGGACAAATACCATATGTGTGGGTTTTCTCGAGGTTCTCCCACTTTCTTCTTTCCACCATCATTTCTCATCATCACTGCCTCCTTTAGCCTAGGCAGCACAACCATGGGACGTAAAACTTAAAGACTTCATTTAATTTTTTCCACGACGGAGGGACCGAAGGCAAATTCCTTAATAATTATTACAAAATACGTGTTTTTATGTACAGATATTTGGGACCGATGGCGTTTAGTTTTGACTCAAGAATTTGAGAAAGTCGTGGTTCCCCAACTCAGCCCCCTTGGGCTCTTCCTGAATTTAACCCCTGCTGATACATAATTAATTATACACTGAGAATTACAGTTTCGTAGTTATTGTGGAGATCAATGGTAAAATAATATTTGGAAGATCGTTAGGCCATGCAATTTCTGGAGCACTACGACAACCAGATGCATTGTGCAGTTACATTGTAAGGAAGAACTTACCAGCGAGCGATTCGTATCTACGTAGCATAAAAAGATTGCAGTCAATCACTTAGTGTAGAGATTTGTTTCACTTCTGTTCTCTCGAAGCAAAACACTGTTCAACGGGCAAGAAACATTCTATGAAGACCTTAGTAGTGTAAAATCAATTTCAGACAAAAGCAATCAAAAACAAGCCTTTACTTTAAACGTCCTCTTCTTGCATCTAAGGTAGCATGTCTTTAATCAAACATGAAAACGTACGCCTTTGCTTGCAATTTTGCAATACGGATATATATAGATTCTAAGGAAAAGAGGATGTTCAACTTTCTACCATGACAATGCTTATTTTCTAATGACCGCAGTATTGGCAATTTAAAGGAAAATAACATACCTTACTTGTTCCTATCATTTTAAAAAAATGTCTCTGGCAAATAATGTAATCAAAGTAAGAAATACAATTGTGAAAAGTAGGCCCTATCACTGCAAGAGAACTCTGAGTCTTGTTTTCTTTATGATACAACATCCTAAGAACCACCAAAAAATCTTCAATATACCTGGACTCTGAAAATACTACTATAATAATTTTATTTAATGGATTTTATAAGTAGAAGGGCCCCACTTTTAAAAATTATATGCTTTCTATTATATTTACATTATTCACAAGAGTACAAAAAGCCTTCTCCGCTGATCTAGTAGTTAGCAGGCACACATTCGGTGCACGGAATCCTGGGCTCGATGCCCGGTGCGAAAACCTTGATATCTGAACGAATAACGCTGATTCGGATTCCACCTTAAACTGTATAATCCATGTCTCATACTGCCTTAGAGCTCCCTCGTGGATGTGGATAGTTGAAGACCTGGGTTCAATTCTCAGTGGGAGCTCATGTGATTCCATTCCCACGCTAAGCTCTAGATTCATGTCTCATATGGCCTCGCTCCAGAATGGGATGCTAAACTTAAGTCAAATTGAATCTGGCATAGAAATTTAAGCGTTCCTTGATGGTAAAAAGAGACGCTAAACTCCAACTAACTTCTCCCCTCAAATTAAGTCAGAATGCGAAGTCTTAATCTTTGATAGATACATAACAATTTTATGCACGCGCTTTTCACGTACAGTAAAATTGAACACATGATCGCCACTCTCATGATGTATATGATGCGTTCAGTGCACAAGAGGATCAAGTCTACTTTTTGGTCATTTTGTACATATTTCATTTTAAAGATCTCCATGTGAAGCTCCCTTCAGAGAGCTTAAAAGATTCATGACCAGATATTGCAGACAACTCTTATATTATACATATGTGTAAAGTGTTACTAATTTTTGGATGTTTAACGAATTTGATGGCAGGTTTTGTTCATTTCTGTGGAAATTCTGATCTACCCCATTCCCCCTCTTAGTAACAAAATAGTTGTGAGATTAAATGTGAGAGAGAGACTAGTATCACGAGATTTTTTTTCAAAGACCTAGCTTCTTTTCAGTTTTGTACAGAAGTTTTTTTTTTTTTTAATAATTATTTTACGGTATATTGGACCTTTCTGTGTCCTATATTAGAAAAATATGCAGTAAAATATTATGAGTTGTAAATACTTTATATTTTCAGTAACTCGTCCAGCTTTCCGTTCACACTAGATCGAGTTTCTGGAACTCTCTTGTATTACTTTTTCTTCTTCATAGCATTTCGGTTCCATACAATTATGGTTTCCATTCTTCTCCACACATTTGGTGCTTCCAATCTTTCTCATCGCTCTTAAGTAATATCAACATTTCTGCTTAGAACAGTATGACACTGCAGACTTGATGAGTGCTTTACCTAACCCTATCCAAAAAAACATTTTTTTCTACAGACTTTTTCGCCATTCTTCATCTTCACTTGTGTTTTCCGTAAAGGCACATTAGTTCTGCCCGTAGCCATAAGTAGATTAAGTGGAAAGAAACGACAGCCAGCAAAAACTAACGTGCACGGTCAACCACCAAATCCACACGTTCCGCTCACGCTACTGAAGCGATTTTCATTAGGAGTTAACAGTTTCAATTCATCTAGCGTGTTTCACAATAAGTTCTACATATACTGTACTTCTGAGGATATAAATGATAGAAATAGTTTTGAATTCAAATGATTTGTTTCGCCTCGAACTTTATAGATATGCGTCTTGCATCATATTATATGGTACAAAGCAGAGGAGGATACATTTTTTTGAGGACTATACAACAGAAAGATACTTTTTTTTAACGTCCACGGCTATTTGTATTGGGGTTCAGTGTCCCTTCAGTTCCGTAGAAGGCTGTATGAGACGTCGATATACATACAGTTCACTGTGGGATCCGAACCACATGAACTTCCACCAGGAATCGAATCCGGGTTTCATGCGCCACAGCCAGTAACTTCCGATGGACAGAAAATTTCCCTTCTAGTCCATGTCCTATGAGCAGACATAGATGGAACCCGAACCAAAACCTTGTCCAAGAAAAGACATTAGAAACATGGCTACCAGTAAGGAGATCGAACGGATACACTGATCTCCTTAAAAAACATATTAAGTGGTTAAGGAAAGTTGGCATCTGACAAATAGCTGCACTTGCTGTTTTATATTTTTAAATAAATAAATAAATAAATAAATAGATAAAATTTAAAAAACGAAAAGAGGATTGTTCGAGAATCACTGCAATATTCTTTCACGCTGTTTCTAGACAACTAAGGTTGAACCAGTTGCCGGTAGTTGAATATTGAACCTTCTGTCAAATATCGCACGCATGATTTCTTTTGTTACTTTGAAATAATCCTTTATAAATCATCCTATGATATTATCAAGATTATAGAATCAATGCTTGTTAAAGTGTTAAGTGTGTTACCAGAACTTCTGTCACTAGTGCTGCTGAGCCTTTGGGAAGAGCGCTTCCAACAAAAATGTATGTCTATCAGAAGCAAGTGTTTCTTAACCGCACAAACACTTATTTTCATCTCCTGAACATAAAGAGTAAATAATAATAATATTCTATCTATTAACAAATTGTACATCTCAAATCTCTCATTTCTTTTAACCCAGTAATCTCCTTAAACTTTAACTGTATATTATTATAATTACCGCCCTCTCAATATTATATTCTTCTTTATCTTTCTCCCTGTCAGTTACTCCAATACTCATGGTATTTAGAACTAACGTACGATTCTTCAAGTTGGTTGATTGATTAATGAGTGCTTAATAAGAACGTCAGCAGCAAGTGTACTTCTCCCCTTCATGAATCCTTCAGTTTATATGTTGCAATTCTCTAAAATATTAACTAAGATTCTTATTCCATAATCAACTGACAACAACAATATTACATAACTCTCTTTCTCTTCTTAATCAGGATATGTACAACTTCTAAGACATTTACTGTCTACTTAAAGTTTCTCTTGTACCGTTGAGGTATGTGAAATTTTAATTTAGATAAGATCTTCGGACGTAGTCGAATATTTATTAAAGAAATTGAAGAACTTACTTTCGAAACTTTTCTAACAGTACTAGCGAACCTGCGCTCTCTACACAGTGCATCATTTGCATATGAGCATGAATCTCCTTGTAATTCCTCACAACATCTTTACGTATCCCTTTACAGACACAAATGAAGGACATCTTGGTTAAAAAAAAAAAAAAAGGCAAGGGGTACCATAAAGGGGAGTTTTTTCGATTATTTTTCCAATTTCTAGCACCGTTTGCAAGATTTGAGTCTACTTACGATTGGAGTTTCTAATTCATGTATGATCAGTGTATTCTTTCTTCTTGCATGCAGTATGTAATAAGCAAATACATTATACATACAATTAATTAAATGTCAGTGATATATGGTGTTTATTGGACAAAAACTCCAAACAATAAAGATTCATCTTAGACTAGAGAAATGGTTATCGTTCGTTTTTCATTATCATTTGGTCATGAAACAAACGCCAGAAATATATTCTAACCCCTCATACAAATGTATGGTGTTGGAATGTATAAATCATAGGATATGATTCTTTTTTAAAATTGCAATACTTGCAGTATATCTCTAAAAAATGTAATGAAGAAGTAATGTCACTTCAATTGGAACTGAACAATCTACACAAAATTTGCAATCGATCAGTGAAACCATCATCTTTCTAGAGCTTGTGGTTTCCGAGATACGAGTATCACCGTCAAAAGAATTGGCCACAAACATATAAGGCCTTATGCAGAGTCGTTTTGACGTATGATTAGCGTCATACTAGAGGCTTGATTACTGCAAGAAAAATGTGTTAGTCGAACTCTTTTAGTATGGCACTAATCACGCACCAGAAGGTCTCTGCATAAGGCATATAAGCTTTTCTTGACCACAAACATATAAACCTAACATTTTAATACAAAACTAACTAGCGTTGCCCACAAAACGAAACAACACAAAATTTTTGTGATGTGATGCGAGACAGGAAAGAGTTCTTCCAGTGGAAACAGATATACTTTTCAAGATGAAACAACCGGTTCATAATACATTTTTGAGACGAGATAGTCCAAATCTCATTTCGTGAAGAACATTTAGTGGCTCGTATAAAGAAGCTTCGTATCTTATACAAACACATTAGAAATATACTTTACAAACACTCAAGATTGTATCCAGGGGGAGGAGGAGGTATATTGGGCAAAAGTATTAGATTTCAATCATTTCAACTAAATGTTTTTATTCGAAATATTTATATTGCATGGAAGAATTAGTTATTTTGTTTTGCTAGAAACAACGGAAGCAACAGACACAATACTAAAAGAAAATCTTTTGATTTTACTACAAGGATGGAGCGCTTTAAAAAAAAAATCAGCTGTACATTATAAAACGATATAATAAAGTATATTTTATCATTCACAATAGAATTATAAGAGTTATCTCAATAAGTGCGCTTACCCAACCTTATACATCTTTAACTCTCATAATAATTAAGCTCAAAATATTTACTATATATAAATCAAACGTGAAGACCACAAACTCATTCTTTTCTTTTAGAAAAGCCGGAAAACGGTTCCACTCTATACTCATTCTGATCACTTACATAACGTGACCATCACTTCAATCGGAAAGAATCGAGAAAAATGCAACCTTCACTTTCAATCAAGGTGTACAATGGCAACCAACGCACAATGCCAACCAACACTTTCGACAAGGAAGGCCGGCCTAACTCGTGAACGAACTCAAGCGGCTGAACTTCCGCATGAACTGGTATGTTACCCATCTTTTCCCTTACCCCCACCCACGCCCATCTGAACGTCCACTACCGTACGACTTTAATTACGTTGATTATTAACGCTACGACTAGCGGTGACTTTAACAAGTTCGAGCAACCGGAGCGGGCCTCTCTCTCCTGTAAGCTAACGTCAAATAACCACCCTTCTACGATGCAACACTATATAAGTTTATATAATTAACAGATATCTGAAGTTTATGCCGATTAACTCAATACGCGCATGTATCGCTCGTATGAAATTTCACAAACCACTGACTTTAAAATCTGAGTGAAAACTGTAAATTTCTGTTGGTTTTCCATCCAAAAATCACTGAATTGTATAAAATTTGTTATATATTGTTGCTCTAGCTCAATACTATGACAGCTTTTTAAAATGTGATTTTGGGATATCCCTACTTGATTAGTGAAAAAAGAAATGAACGTACTTGAATAAGGTGATTTATTACGCACACAGAACACGCACTAGCTAACTGTACGTTGCGAATCATAGAGAAAAATATGTACTATTTATAATTGCACGTTTCCAAACTTAATTTCTTGAGATAAAGCATATACTTACTGATTTTCGCTTAGGTATAAACAAGGAAAATACCACAAAAGGGCACAGTTAGCTGCTATACTTAATAGTCAAAATTACTATTATTTCCTCGAGGAAGAAGACTCAAACTCACTAGAAACTGATTTAACATTGAATTCGTATTTATATACAACAGTTTGTCTGGAATCAATCTTTTCTAGTTACTGTAGTCTCTTTCAGTCTCTATTTTAACTCAAATTCTTAGGTCTAAAGGCGATTAAATAACTATGGTTGGACTGTGTTGAGCGCAATGAATTTATTATCACACAACATAAGATGATTTCAGTACGATATAACAGGAAATGTCACTATTTGCAAAACCTCAATGGATCAGTGTTTGATTAGTGGCTCTACAATCAGACACTAAATTTTCGAAGGAATTTTCTAGGTAAACAAAAGGCCTAAGACAGCTCCCTTCTTTGCCAACCCGATATCTGCGAAAGATATAACCATGAAATAAATTAAAGTTAAATGCGTTGTAAGTACCGGAGCTTTTTACCGCGAACTATACCATGGTTATCCTCTCCAAGACAGATTGAACGTTACAACTAGGATTGATTAGAAATGAATCATACCTGAGATATACTATAGGGTCTAGCTAATGACAAGTGGCTGAATGGTAGAAAGTTCACCTTCTACTAGGACTGTGCGAAGAGTTCCTGGATCTGTCATTGCACGTTTCCGATGGACATAATCATTACCAGTACTATCTTGGGAGGGGGAAGAAAGATATGCCGGTAGGTACTCAGAATGAAGTTATTGTTACAGTAACATCCACATTTCTTCCATGTTTTAAACAAAAAATAGTCCCGGATATTTTAAAATTGTTTTTATACGATTATTTTTAGTGTGAATCTTTTTGAATTAGAGAAATTGATTTCTCACCCACTGTAAGCAACGAAACCCACGGATGTAACTTACTACTCACAGAGAAAATGCAACAAGTTGTGTCTTTATCTCCTATATAATCGGCAACTCAACCTTAAGAATAATTTGCATTCAGCATCTTAGCCTTCATCTGTCAACCTGCCTCGATCTTACCGCAGTTTCGAACTACCATATACTGATGTCAGGAACAGAAGCTACTATTGTGAATTTCGATGTGTCCTGCAAGGATTTTTGAAGTGTGAAAAATATTTGTGCAATATTGTTGATTGGTCGGACTTGAGGTTAGGGTTCCTTTCAGCATCGAGGCGAGGACATACAGCTTAATGTGAGATCCAAACCGCGTGAGCTCCCAATCGGGAATTGTGATATACGATTTTGTGTCGTATGTTACAATTACTTTAATGAAACTGCCTCAGTTTCCAATTAAAATTATTCTACGTAACGACGTGAAACCATATATATTCGTTATGGTTCTGTATGTAAATTGTGAATATTATATCTTCCGATTTTTTCTCCTAAAAATCATAAGATATTCCTCGTTTTCTTTCGCACATACACACACTCTCTCCCTATAAAAAAAAATATGGCGACCCTACCTCCAACCACATGTTTCTTTTGATATCAACATCAGAATAATGACCTGGGAACAGCTGTGAGTCCACATATTTGCTTCAGTTACAATGTATGAAAGGCAGTCCTAGTATTGTGATGATCAGTGCAGACGTTGTCCGTACAAGCAAAGATGACACGAAGTTACTGGAAAATCATTTGAGACAACCTCCGTTCAAATTCGCTATGAGATATTGTGATTGAGCTCAAAGTGTAATTTAGCGGATGTACTGTAGAATGTCCAGGACTTTAAAGTTTCGAAGATACTTACGGAAACCACGAACTGATTCTCTCCCATTTAAGAGAAATTTGCGTGTTAACTTTATAGTTTTGGCTTCAGTCAATCAGCCCAAAATGTTCTGGCCAATACTTGGAATCAAAAACCTTAGCACATAGAACCAAATTAATAACGTATCCTTCGATCAAACGCTTCAAGCGGACTATTCAACAACTTCTTTCAGATTTCTATGGCCAAAGTTTAACCTAGAGAAATATGTCAAATCAAAAGAAAGGTGCTGGTACTTGGTGCCGCCAGAAAAATCACTCATCATAATCAATGGTTTTCTAAGATATTCTATCTTTTCCTTCCGCTTTCTTATTCCACTAATTATTCTATCACCATTCACTTACACTGGCCGCTCTTCTCTTTCAACATAGCATCGCCATCGGACAAAGCTTTCAATCAATTTTATCTTTCATTTTCCAACTAATTACATGAAATTTCAGCATCACTTCAAACCCGTCGGTGAGAGGATTAGCAACAAAGAAAAAAGGACAGGATAAATAGTATACTTTTATTGAGGAAGAAAGGAAAAATTTACTTTCGATTCTAACCCTGTTATTCCACTTTCTAAACAAGCTGACAAGTAAAGACAATATTTCAATTAAAGCGACCAATAATATACGTATATAAAAAATCAATCCCTAACAGCTCTGTTAGCAGTCCGTTACCTTCAGGCTAGAAAAATATACATTGTGATATTGACAGCCGAATGACTTATATAATTCCACTGCCAGTTGTTTCAGCAATAAAATATTACAACATATTGCATGAGAAAAATTAAGTATACATTCTCAGTAGAAAACAATATGTTAAGCTATAATTTGTATGCGACTCTTTCAAAATGCTTGTGTATTTATCACTAATTTTCTGTACAGTAGTTACACAAAAAATAAAAATAAATAAAACTGCATAATATGCCACAAAAATATTAGGCTCTGTCTGTGTCGTAAGCACAGAAGTATACAGGAAATATTTTTACAATGTATTTTATGTTCTAAGTATGCTAATTTCTTCATATATTTCCGCGTTTTATGGGATATTATAATTGACGCTACAACAATGCCTGAACGGATATCGGATTTAAGTACTGTATATTTTACAAGACTTATAATGCAATACAAGATAATTAAAATGACAATAAAAACTTGTCGATAAACAAAAATGTCACGGACGTTTCTTCTACAAGTATCGAAGTCTCAAGTACTGGTATTTATTCAGCCTTACAGACAATATATTAGTTAACCCTTAGACTTATTTCCCTATTTTTTCCTATTAAAAGAAAATACAGATCATTCTAAAAATTAAAGCTCTACATGTCTGGAACTAAGTACAAAACCTGATAAAGGTCATACTATTGTTGTTGTTGTTTACTGACCAATGTATGTTCTTCGAGGCTAAGGGAGATAGTGATGATGATAATCAACAAAACAGTTGAATGAAGAAAGTGGAAGGAAACGCGTAACCCCGAGAAAATCTACGCACACAGAATTTGTCTACCACAAAGCCCACTTGGCGCATTCTGGAATCGAATCAGGGATACCACGCACCAGAGTTGAGCGCGGTCTAACACAAGGCCAACGTGGCCATTGTACACGAGTTATTGTACCATTCAAATGTGTGCTGTTTCCTTACATGCATTTTTTAAAAAAATATTAATCGACTTTACTACACCCATTAAGGTGTTTCATGGTCTAGCTCCGTCAAAATCAACTCATCAACTCAACTATAATCATATTCTGCTAAAATTAATGGGATCACCAGACAAATACACTCTCTTAAACATTAAAGATCAAAATCGATGCACCCACGTCAAAATTACGTGAACATATCCACAAGATATATAATTTATGTAAATAAGTTGAATTGAGAACCTCCTTCTTGTTTAGAAGTCACTTAAAAATAAAATTTCCCTTTACTTCACGTGTATGCTTTAGAGAATAAATCAAGATTAACTATGGCACTTATGAAGAAGGTTTTACGTTGTATGCTCCTTTACCGGTGGTGTCGTGATTATTGCTACCTGGTGTTTTGTCAAAGGTATCTCGGAATCGAGCTGCAGCACAATAATAGCGCGAACTGCATAAGCAGACATTGAACTCGGGTTCCCGAGGTTAGTAAGCGCAAGTGTGAGCCTCGCTGAGAATATGAGATCGGGCGAACCAGCTATAGCTCGAGGGACTACGAGCCTCGAGCTAGCGTGAGCCTCACTGAGGATACCGAGTCTTAAGTTCACGCAAGCCAGAGTGAGCTCCGATTGCAAAATGAATAGCTCTGGTTTCTGACAAAACCTGCAGAGAATACTGGGACAAACTCTTTGTTAATAATATATGCAGCGAAGAAGAAGACAACTTGTCTCGGTAATCTAAACAGGAATTTTCAACTCTATACTTCCATTGGACAGAAGTGTGACTTTGTTCTTTTACTTGTAAAATAACTAGAAGTTAGTGCCTTGGGTGGAGGAGGAAGGCATAATAAACTAGAAATAAAAAGGAAATTCGAAGACCTTTTACTTTTCGAAAACATCGATTTGTATATATTTTCCAACCCTTGTCAAACCATAAGCAATTATGAAACGTGACAATTTTATGCAGTTAACGGGGTATTACTTTTCAAGACTATTCACCATTGTGTCAGATGAAGGAGCCCAAGGGAAGAGCGGTAACAACTTTTATGAATATCCACCTTATTTTCTTACATATTTCACTACAAGTTCTAGTTGGTCACTTCATCTGTACCAAATAAAACTACATAACCTTCAAAAGTATGTATACATTGTCCGACCGTGTATAACTTTTCTGTACCCTCTCCGTGTACACTACAAAAATCCTCACTCACATTTCAACGAATATACCATAATCATCATTACTAAATTACAGACGGTGTTGGTTGATTTGGAATTTAGGATGGCGGAATGCGGTAGTGATCCTAAATTGCACGAGTCTCAAACTGTATTGAACTTTACATGCACTAGTCCTAAAATGTAGAAGAAACTAAAAACTAAATAGATGCATAACTCCCGAACTGCAGAAGACCCAAAATTTACGACTTGTGCTTTTATTTTTGGAGTTACGAACATTACCCAATGTTTCTTGTCAGCAATGAGAATATGAGACATGAACTTAACAACTACAAACGTAGTTAGTAGGAAGAAAAGAACGAACGCCAAATTGAAAAGTAAGTATTATTCTGAATTATTTTTCTTCTTCTAAAAGATTTCTGAACTTTATTGCTCGTTTCGAGTTGAGTTGATTTCTGAGTTTAACGTCCCCTTTTAGCAGCGAAGCTACATGAGACGGGACCTACTGATTAAAATGTAATCCGAACCACATGAGTTCCCGCCGGGAATTGAACCTGGGTCTCCCACGCCAAAGGCGAGCACGCTTAGCCACAAAGGAGCTCACTGCTCGTTTCTAGTTATTGAACGATGAAGTAAGACATATTTCAAGTATATATATATAAAAAAGCCAATTTAGTACAACACAAGTTTTTAAATTTATTTCATTTTACAATAAACTAGGTGGCTGTACATTTAGTCACAAAGTATTACTAGGACACAAGGAATGCAGTTGATAAGGTAAAGACTAAACAATGTTAAGAGCCCTTGTGTTACGAATGCGATTCTTTGTAATTTGACTGCGAAATTTTACAGGGCAGGTTGAGACCCAGACCCGTATTAATTATTTTAAACTAACGCAAACTCCTACATAGTTAGTTATACCGAAGTTAAAATGTCAAAGATAATCCGAATTTAAGTTTGAGAAGTTCATAGGTGTTATCAGATCGGCAGTGTTAAGTATCGACAGATGTGAGGTTTGAGAGTCTAGAAATATTGTAAAGTTGAAGGCCAACAGACTGCTTGAGAGTGACAGTAAAACTTTGAAGAAGATGCTTATTCTGAGATAAGCAAGCTTGTAACAAAGCGGTAGAAGTATTCAGTTGTGGTAGGACAGATTACACGGCAGTTACAGTAACAGAATGCACAGCTGTTAAATTTTAACTAAAACAACCTTCAGTACACTAGTTACTGTGGGTTGAAGTTATCCATGGGGAAAAATTCTCCAACAATGGAAGATGATGGGAATGAATTGCTTTCTCTCAGTCTGGGGGCGAAGAGAGCGAAACTACAATGTAAGAGTATTATTCTCTGTCAGCTTTATATGCAGGTAGATAGGTCTATCATATAATATTTCAAATATTTTTACACTTGAAATTATATTTTGATATACATTATTTAATGGTTATCAGTACCGGCGTCAACTTAAAGTTGTTTCTCTCATTTAGCAGTGTCATTTCAGATTTTGCCAGCGGGAGGAGAAATTATCCACAGACATAAGAGTTTTTTTTTTTTAAGTTTCTTTATTAGTATACAACTTATTAAAAATTGTGTGTTCATGAACTCATACGCAACTGCCCTTGGTTTCCCCAAATGACGCCCCTGATCTCAATGTATGATATGAAGATTTTTTTTAAAACAAACATAGATTTACGGTTGGCTTAAAGGGACAAGTTTTGCCGATAGATGGCACTACAGTCTTCGTATGTCTCCCATGTATTTTTTATGTCACGAAAATTCACGATTTCTCTTACAAATTTCAACCTACATACTTCAAATTTTTAGAAAAGGAACTTCATAATTTATCGAAGGCAATAATCCGTGCCGATTCTTTATTAAGAAATTTCTTCATTGTTGAAATGGCTTGATTGTTGAAATGGATATCCAAACCTTTAACAATGGAACTGTTTCAATAACGCAGAAAATTCTAAAAAATAAATAAATAAATAAATAAATAAGCACGGATTGTTCCCTTTAATAGGTTATGAAGTTCCTTCTCTAAAAATTTGAAGTCTCTAGGTTGAAATTTGTAAGAGAAATTATAAATTTTCGTGAAAGGTAAAAAATACATGGGAGAGATACGAAGAGTGTAGTGACATCTATCGGCAAAACTTGTCCCTTTACACTAACCTTAAAATTGGATTTTAAGAACTTCTTGAAGACTAGTTGAATGTTTGTTGCTCTGCCAATATGCATCTGTGTTATAAAGATTTTTTAATAATTCTCAAATTAAATTCGATCTATAAATATTAAAATCGCATAACTTAATTTCACAAAGCAAACGACATTTGAAGACTCGCTGTAAGTGCCAAAGTGCCGTAAGTGCCAAAAACAATAGTTACCGTAACAGTAGAGACAAAAGATAGTACATTGTGCCCAAGCGTCAAAAAATAGAAAATACTATTGCTTAGAAATACAACCTAGGATATAACGAAATGAAACTCTAAGGCATACATATATTTTTAAAAAATAAAATATGTGAAACAATTTCAAGATGGCACTTCCATTTTTTTTTTTTTTTACATCGGTCTTCATTTCAGTACATTTTTAGGAGAAATCAGTAAAATAATAATAAAAACATAATCTATTCATTTCAAACAAACGACAGCAACAGTTTTTCATACAAATCAATGTGCTAAAAACAAAGATGGCGCAGAAACTTGAATCAATCTAGATTTTTAAAATCATATCTATCTCTAGAGTCCCATTCTTTGTGACTCGACTCCATAGTAGAAATTAAGAGATAAGTTTCTCCTTACTGTGAACACAATTACATGCTCAACTTTGTTCACAGTTGTACTTTGTTCTGGATTTTTTTTTTTTTTTTTTTAAGCTACGGTATATCAGAAAGCTTTACACTCGAAAAATATTAATATACTCAGTCCCGATAATCATCACCAATCACTTAGTCCTAATTCTTAATCTATCCCCTTGCTCCAGCTCCCTAATATCCAGCTTTCCATACATCTACAAACTATTAAAAAAAACTGGCTATTCTATTCCTGTTCTATAGGTCTAGCAGCCCCGTCTAGCTCTGCTACACAAATTGGATATAACATGCCTTTGGGCATGATATCTACATATACAAGTGCGGAATTTAGTCTCTTCCAACACCAAAGGTACAGATGCGGACTTACAGGGCCTTATGCAGAGTCGTTCTGACTCGTGATTAGTGCCATACTAGAGAGTTCGACTAACACATGTTTCCTGCAGTAGTCAGGCCTTTAGTATGACGCTAATCATATGTCAAAACGACTCTGCATAAGGCGGACAGTGTCTAACCATTTGAATCGAATCAAGTATCTCGCGTAGGACGGAACTCCAGCTATTTAGCCATGACCAAGTTCTACATAACTCAATGAATGGCTCTTTGTAGCTCTTCTTCTGATAAATTTCCCTCAGCAGAATCGCCTTGAACCACTTCCAAGCTCGCTGCAGGTCTACCGCTATAAGGTACATCAGCAACCTTTCAACGGTCCTTCACCCATAGTCTTCTTTCTGTTAACTTTTTGGAACTCCCGGCACACCGCAACACACAATTTAAATTCGTAAACAGTTCTTCAGAACTACAGCTACCTAATAATTTACTATTTGTTGATGATGACTCAGATGTCACAATGTTGCAAATTCCAAAATTTTAAATGATCATGTCCCACTTTAGCAATTTACATCGATGAGACAATTCGTTTCGAATTTATAATACTTTCAAATCCGAGCGGACTTTAAAAGCACCCTGTACATTTCAACATCAATTTATGATTATAAATATCAGTTAATACCGTACGCAATAAAATGATTTGGCTAATATTATAGAAAATAATTTTACTTTTCAGTTTACTTAACGATTACGGGGTAGCGTAAAAACATCGTCTTCTTTCTACTGGTAGGAGTTCCTAAACAGTTTTCAAATTTTATATGTATCGTCCTGAGAAGACTTACAATATGAAATGTTGTGGGTTTCATGTCATCCAAAGGCTTCACTGTTGGAAACTGAGGACATAAGGAAATAACGATTAAGGCTACGCAAAAGTCTTTTAATTTGCAATGCGTATTAGATATTCATAATAACAAACATACTTTTCGCATTTTAAGGAATCTATTAGCTTCCGCATTCTACTTCACATTACTTCCAACTGTGCTGAAAGTAGCAGAACACGTAACCTTCTCAGAAAATTGTTAGAACATACATGCCAAAGCAGAGTAAGAGCATTACGTTGTCGTTTACCAGCTGTTAATTGAATGAAAGCATTCCAGCTTTATGCACTTGTACTTACGCAACGCTACATAATCTTACGGTAAAATTATGCATATACTTTATCCCCTCATTTGTCAGGACAGCTCAACGGTCAGGGCACATTATTTCATCAAGAACTGCTGATATAATAATTATTACATAATGGAGTTAACATGCTTAGTTTTAACAACGAAGAGTTGGCGAAAGGTGTAGAAACGCACAGTGGCGGATCTGGCAGGCGGCTTAGACCCCCCACGTTTTTTAGTGCCAAAATTAATTTTAAATATTATGTATATATTTTTGAAAGTTTGTACTAAACTCATGATACACCTATCATAGTCTGGGTTCTAGCTGCCTCCTTAGCTTTTACCATCCAGATCCTCCACTAGGAGCATTATTAGGACAGTAGATTAACCACGGCAAAGGTATGTACACTTCATCGAAATACTGCATACCATCGATTAATGACGCAGACAATCTCACACGCTCGTTGTTAGTTTTGCAGTGGGTTCGATTCCTGAAGGAAGCTCATGTGGTTCGGATTCCACGTTAATCAGTAGATCCCGTCTCATATAGCCTCACTCCTAAAAGGGACGTTAAACTCAAAATCCACTTAGTTTTGCAATTTTCCAGATGTCTTCTACATTATCCCGCAAACTATTGCCTCATTAGGAACCCAGTAGGATTTATATTATAAGATTGCGTCATTAGTCTGTCCGTCTGCTAACACTTGAATGAAAGTAAATTCTTGAATTCTGTTTTTTACAATAGATAGCTAGAGCGGTTATCTTTGACTACTTCGTTAACGGATTAAATCCGTTAACGTCTTACCGGGTAACAGCGACTTTAATGGTGGCTACCTATATCCCATACATTTAACCGAATATTTATTATTTATTTCAGCAGACAGCTACAGAGATTATCTCGGTTGAGATGCTTAACATCTTAACGGATAACAGTGATCTCTAACGATTGCTATATCCCATACAAGTCAGATTCATGTGATCCTCTTTACTGTCTTTAGTAGAATGAATGAACGAATGAGTAGAAGATTAATGGGGACGACAGCATCGAGACTATATGTCTCCGACATGAATGTCTTTAGTACAGTATGGCACTTGCGTTTCCTCATGGTCTTTATCAGAGGCGAATCTACCCATGGGGTCGGGGATCTAGGCCCCCAGTGTTTTGAGCGACGAAAATAATTGAAGCTCTTACTTATATATTTTTAAAAGTTTATAGTAAGCGTTGTATTTTATTCTGTACCGGAATATTTTTGTAACATTAGTTTTAGTTGCAGTTTTTACTGTTATGCTATTTGTGAAACAATACTTGAGGTACACAATGTCAACGCCTGACCTAGCCACAATATCCATCGGGAGAGAAGTTGAAAACTTCTGTAGGACCCATGAGAAAATGTAAACTCATGATACAGCTCACAGATGACGAGAAGACCCCTAAAACAGGGGAAGCGGGGAAAGGTCAACGATACGGTCAAGTCCATTTTCGGTTTTTGAGGTGTGGTCTATACTTACAAGTAAACCTTACGTTTGGGTGAATCGAGTTGCTGACTGAGACACATATGAGAAAGTAGTACTAAATGTGGTCAGTATTTCAGTGAAGTTGTAGGTGCGAAGCTCCAGGAGTTTAGGAGATACAGCTACCAGAACATCACATGGAAGTACAGAATAGTCTTCATGCAGTTGGAGGTAAAAGCTCTGTAAGACCTCTTGTAACAACAAAAGGTGAATAACAAATATATGGGTACATATTAGGACTAGGGAGAAGTCATATAGTAAGGGTATACCTGTCGGCGGCCACCTTGAAATCCGCCATTTTGAATTAAGGTTAAGTTTTTAAAATAGGAATAGGGTCATGTGATACATGATTTAAGACGCAAATTTAATCAGGAGAACAATGGTGACGTTAATTTTGATTTACGCGCAATTGGTAAAAAGTTACAGGGAAATTAAATATTGTTGCAGCATATGTATTAGTCCTTTACCCCACCTTGTAAATTTTGCGTTAACGATAATAATTAAATAAAAAGCAGTTGGATAAATATTAGGTCTACGGTAAGAGTTGCCTTGATGGCGGCCATGTTCAAATCCGCCATTTTGAATTAGACAAAAGTTTTAAACAAAACGCATAACATTGACACCTTATTAATAGCAAATTTTACCATAAATCCAACGGTATAACAATTTTTGCTTTATCATTAACCAGCATTTGTTATCGCATAAACAAGTTGCTAATTTAAGGAAAAATCACCAAAGTGGAATTGAGTCATAATTGAACTTGGGTCTTTCTTCCAGAAAAGTCCTCAATTAGTACAATCAATATGTAGTTCAGAAAAGAGCGCATGACTTGCACAAATGCTCTGCTCAAAGCGAGCACACCTGACAAAAGCAATCGAGTTACACTTCACACATTTGTCGTTAAAAATTCCGTACAAGCAGTATTCGTAAGGAGCGATCCATTTAATTTTCTGCTGGTTAATGATAAAGCAAAATGGTTATACGGTTGGTTATGGTAAAATTTGCTATTAATAAGGTGTCAATGTTATGCGTTTTGTTTAAAACTTTTGTCTAATTCAAAATGGCGGATTTGAACATGGCCGCCATCAAGGCAACTCTTACCGTAAACCTAATATTTATCCAACTGCTTTTTATTTAATTATTATCGTTAACACAAAATTTACAAGGTGGGGTAAAGGACTAATACATATGCTGCAACAATATTTAATTTCCCTGTAACTTTTTACCAATTGCGCGTAAATCAAAATTAACGTCACCATTGTTCTTCTGATTAAATTTGAGCCTTAAATCATGTATCACATGACCCTATTCCTATTTTAAAAACTTAACCTTAATTCAAAATGGCGGATTTCAAGATGACCGCCGACAGGTATACCCTTACTATATGACTTCCCTCTAGTCCTAATATGTACCCATATATTTGTTATTCACCTTTTGTCGTTACAAGAAGTCTTACAGAGCTTATACCTCCAACTGTATGAAGACTATTCTGTACTTCCATGTGATGTTCTGATAGCTGTATCTCCTAAACTCCTGGAGCTTCGCACCTACAACTTCACTGAAATACTGACCACATTTAGTACTACTTTCTCATATGTGTCTCAGTCAGCAACTCGATTCACCCAAACGTAAGGTTTACTTGTTAGATGTCGTCTGCTACTCCGGGTAGTTATATGTGTGCTATTCCGTGGTGTCATTTGAAACCCCCGTGCGAAAAGTGGGCGAGCCATACCTATGTCACTACTTCTGCTAGGGTTCTTCTCGTCATCTGTGAGCTGTACACGCATCATAGCTGCCTCCCGCCCTCCTCAGTTTTTACCTTCTAGATCTGCCACTGGTCTTCATTATATCAAAGTAAACATTGATTTACATTTGACTGACTGATTAATTGGAGTTAAACTCTCCCCTTCCCTTCAACGCCAAGATTATAAGAAAACGGATTTTATGGCATAAAGTGGAGTCAGAATCACTACTTGGGTTTTTATCCGAGTCTTTGTTTCCTACTGAGGATCGGATCCGGGACCAGGTGCACAGAAATTCTGAAATGGTGATAAGTTTACTTATGTGCTGAAGCCTACAAATTTCCATAGCGTTTCACCTTTAGTACCATTATGGGCAGTATACGCAATAGCTCTTTCTATTTCCAGCAAACTAGCATTTACATATTCTTGGAATATTATATCATATTGTGGACTTTTAAGCACTCGCTGATGTTTTTTAAAAATGCAAGTTTTCAATACGCTACTAACTCAAGCATGTGCAAGAAATAATAATAATAAAATGAAATTCCCATACAATGTAAAACATGTGAAATGAAATCTCTTTTTTAACGTCCTTTAGTTATGCCCATTAAGCCAAGGGAGATTATGAATAAAGCAAGTGAATGATGATGGAAAAATTAGTAGAATGAGAAAGTTGGAGGAAACGGGAGTACCCGAGAAAAAACACGGACACGATGTTGTCTACCACAAAGTTACTTGGTAGGGAGTCTAACCAGGGATCCCAGGCACCAGAGGTAAGTGATCTAGCATTGAGCCACTGTCCCCCCCCCCAGTAAAACATATGAGATCTATATATATAAAAGAGAACGTACAAAATCCTTTGTCCGCTCATCACGCTAATACGGCTGAACCAATTTCTTTCATTTTTGGGGGGTTATTAGGATTTGGACCCTAGATGGTTTTTATCATATCACTTTAATTTTTAATTACCAGTGTCTTGAGATAATTGACCATTCAAGTGTCCATAACGTACAAATCCTTTGTTATTAGTTCATCATAGGTAAAAATAAACGTATTTATATGCAACCCGCATGACCGTGTCACTCGGCGGGTTAACATAAATGACAGGCGATATACAGCGGAAAATAGCTTGAATCTTCTGTTTAAAATTTTTTAATTGATTTGCTTATTTTTACAGACACTTTTACAATATGCCAGCACCGGGATGACCGCAGCGAAGCGGGGCGGGTTAACATAAATGACAGGCGATATAATGTTAAGATTTACTGCAATCTTCTATGGTTTTTATCATATCACTTGAAAGCGAAAAAGTAAAAATTATCTAAGTAACAAAGTTTATTGCGTTCCGGGGTGACCGCAGCGAAGCGGGGTGAACGCTGCTAGTGAGGCAATATGAAACTTCAAAACAGATCAATACTTCATTCAGTATTAATACGTAGACTACACTCTAAATCAAGCACCAAGAGATCTAAGTTGGCTATTCTTAAAAAAATGAAATTACATCTTTCAGTTTTACGTCCCATGGTTATGCCGGTTAGGCTAAAGGAGACGGTGATGAATGAAATGGTGGAATGAAGAAAGTGGGAAGAAACGGGAGAACCCCGAGAAAACCCACGCACACGGTGTTTGCCCACCACGAAGTTCACTTGGCGGGGCCTGGGATCGAACCCGGGATCCCAAGCACCAGAGGTGAACGCTCTACCACTGAGCCACCGCGGCTACTGGCTGGCTATTCTTGAGTTCAGAAAGAAGAAACTAAACACAAGTAACCGACTGCCGAAGCTTAATATTAATGATTAGTCGCGGTAATAACTACATAATTATCTTCTAAACATACAGTAAAATTAAGAATTCTACAAGTTAGTGAATCGGAAGACTAAGGTAATAGGTTTATACCATCCAAGAAGTAGTTGAATATGAAAGAATACAACTGCACGGATGAATCAAAAAATACTTTGGAAAGTAAAGAGCACAGGCCATACGTTCCAGTACTCAGAGAGCAAGGAATACTTTATTGAATAATTTCTTTGAAGTCTTATTAAACGGTCAGGTACGAGCAGAGGCGCCAATACCAAATAAATACTGGAAGAAGACTAAGAAAATATAAATAATAAAATATTTAAAATAATTTGTTAGAACATTAAACATAATTTAGTGTCTGTATCGTAAGAGGTAAAGAGTGGTTCAAATTTCTTTTTATCAATAATAGTGACGTAAGAGTTTTCTCACGAATCCCTGAAGTTAGGGAGGTGCAACTCAGTACATGAAGTTCCCCAATAAATACACAGCTAACACGTGTTTCAGCGTCCCAGCTCGCGCCACATAAGCTCTGTGGTGGACAAACACCGAGCGCGTGAGTTTTCTCGGAGTTCTCCCACTTTCTTCATTTCATTCATGTCTCATCATCACCGTCTCCTTTAGGATGGACGTAAAACTTAGAGATTTCACTTTATTTCTCGTGTTTCAGCATTTTCGAAAATTCCGCTCCCAAAAGGGAGGAAGGTAAGTAATTCCTATAATATTAGAACTTTCTGTGTTTTTACTCAGAGAATATCCAATGTGAAGATTCACTAAGTTGGACGTGAGAAATTGGTATACGAACTCTACATTTACAATGATGGAAATTCTTGCTTTGCTCAATCTTCTCAATTTCGGGGAAAGAAAAAGGGAGGTTAAAGCACTAAGCGAAATACCATATTCGTCAGTTACATGCTACACCTGTATCTTCAAAGCTGGAAAGGGGGAATTTCCCTCTCTAACATGTCTGGATAAAACTTGGAACATCTTCGAAAATTCCGCTCGTAGAGGTAGTGCTGTAGTCTTAAAATTTTCAGAGGGTATACGCTGATTTGAGATCATCTATCATTGTCATAAGAGACATTGAAGGCATTTTTTAATAAACAATGTAAATCGTATGTATTAATTAATTCAATATAAAGAATAAGTTACTGTTTATTTGTCTAAAAGCATTTCATGCAATTTTCTTGATGGCACTCCTTCCCTAAATCACACCATTAATAACATAAATGGGTGTAGGTATCGAGAAGGAACTCACTCACTCCAAGGAACAGAAAAGATAGCGACTGATTTTTTCATGACTCACATATTTGAAGACCTGCTAAGAATATAATAGGAAAATGGTGATATAGTCATTTTATCATTGGAGTCGTGGCCCGATTAAATAAATAAATAAATATATACGGAACAAAAGTAAAGTACTATACGCTTTGAAGCAGAAGGTACACTTTAATGACTAAGATTAAGCAGAGGGTATACGGCGTGTACCTCCGTGTACCCTCGACTACAGCTCTGTGTAAAGGGAAAAAGAGAGCAATTTCTATAATATTCAAAATCCCGGTTTTACATTCATTAAACCTTATTCTATCCGTGCCGAAGAACGAGCAGCTCTGCTAAACTCGAAAGCAGCCTGATGAATCTCTTACGTAAATCACTAATGCCATGCATCAGCCGAAACACATCTGGAGTCAAAATAAAGGACGGCAAGAAGCGTAATCCGTCCTAGGTTCTCTGAGATAAGGGACTGAGTGTACTATTCAGTCCTTAGAATAAAGGAGAGGATGAGAAAATCGTTAACAATTTTCGACCGAAATACTCAATCAAAAGGAGGCTAGTGGTCACCGACCAGATCAGTGAGATGAGGCGCCTATAAAAAGAAAGGAGACTCTATGTTGACAAACTCAAATCTAAAAATACCTTTCCACTCTAGCTCTATAAGAGTAGCTACTTTTGAAACTAAGCATCAGTGGGTCACGAGATACTCAATTTACAATTCCTCAAATCAAGAAAGATGAAGAAACAGAATTTTATAGGACTGTCAGCGAGTAATTCATGAATTAAAATTTCCACAAAATTATTACCGACTTGCCTTTCGAACTATTGTTACGATTCTAGCCGCATGTGCACATATTACATGCTTGTAAGTCGAAATCCTGTTTGTCCTTGAAAAGCGACGTCATATATAAAAATATAAGATATAATCATAGGATCTCCTAGTCACGTAAACACTGACTTGGTCTTAGTATCATTAGATATAAAACAATATGCGATGTTTATAACAAACCATACACCAGATCAATTTTTGACTAGGTATATAAAAAAATACGAACAGCTAAGTCATATAAGAACGTGCGATATAGGAAACACTGTGCACGGTAACTCTTTATCAATCACTATCTTTAACTTTCATATTTGTTTTTTTGTTTTTGAGACGCGAAAAAAAGTAAAAGAGATGGCAACAGAGATTCTGAAATTTGATACTTGTTTATTTACAGTAAATATAGCATATTTATTTATTTATAATCATTGTCCATTTTCTTCATGAAATAAATACAAAATACAGACGTACAACCGGTCAGAGGATAAACACTCATTATGGTATACTAGAGCACTAATTAATCTTATTAAAGAGCATGATATTACTGATTCATATACGAACTTACCGATGGACTTCATAGTGCAAATTCCGAGCAAATATTTACACATACACACTCTCACAATTGTAACATATCAAGCGTATGTTTTCATCACAATTTATTGTATCACAAAACTTACACTAAACACTACACAATTTTTTTTTAAGAAAACGCGTATAACTCCACGAACTACGGTAACAGAAATCCTTCCACACAATCAAGGTGGCAACTCTCCAAGTTACACTACTTCGAGTAGCTGGAAGGCATTGCCGCACTCTGTAGAAGACACTTGACGCATGCGCACTCAAATCTTTAACGTCGGTCTTGTTTTTTAGTTTCCCCTTGCATTCTTCACGCCTAGCATAGCAGCTGGCTAGGGTTCGTTCAAATAGCAGCACACGTGTGACTCTCCGGACAAGATATTACATGTGAATCTCCACGACGAGAGATGTACTCGATTAATGTTCCAACCCAGCAACCCATCAAAATATTCACTGCATTGTTATTCAAACAAGTTTTACGTAGGATTTTTTTTTTTTTAATGTTGTATTGCTATCTTCCTTTTTATCGTTCGTAGGAAAAGGTGCTCCGTAACTTCAGATATTTTATTTTTGAAGATCCCATGGTGGTAGTATTGTACTAAACATACTTTGTATAAAACATATCAGCATCCATATTTTCAGTAATTTATTTGTGGATTTTGTAGAAGGGGGGAATGTTTATGCAAGATTGTGTTCCGTATAACAAAACAACTTTACAGTCGGGTTGGGACAACGTTATTTTTAAACCTATCTACTTTAAAATTATGATACTAGTTTGATAGGCGGTCCCCAAGTTCTTCATTTTTTACCTTTTTAAAAACAATTTTATGATAAATACGGGTAGGTACGTTATATAAGATGTGGTTAGGTAAATTAGTTTACATGTGTTACCTTGCTACTTTTCGTCCTACTGCTGAAGACAAGTGTGCAGCATCCAGTAAAAGCCCTATAGTTACATTGCAATCTGCACAACTTGTCGTAACAAGTGTCACGCTCCTACGTAAAACAGTTTTGTTATGACAAATAATTCTTTAGTCCGTTCTAATTTGGTCTTTGAAAACCAAATTCCTCACCCGAACAATAAATATGATAAAAGGTAAGAGTTTACTTTGGGCAGAACAGTGATAGGTGCACATACACTTGAACCTGATTTTATTAAATAGAAGGAGAAAGACGGTATTAAATGTCATTCGTCATATCATAAATGAGTTTTTGCACTTGCTCCTTCTACTTAATAAAATTAGATTCAGGGGTGTGTGACCCTAGCATTGTTCTGCTGAAAGTAAACTTCTGGTCAACAAAACATACTGGTATTAAAACGAATCCATAATTGAACAAAGACTGTAATCTGGTCTCCGAAGAATCATGAGCATCTATTAAACAAATACTAATATGATGCTACCTAGGAAAAAAGTACCTTTTCTTTCACTTTTACTCTCGAAATTGAAACAGCCATTGTAGCCTACAATATTTACAGTTTTTATAACAAAATAACGAGAAAGGATTGACTGCCGATTTCACCTTGAGTTAAGGTGGAGCATGACTTACGGCGTGTTTTTAGAAATTAACAATATTTTCACAGCGTATCTCACTTTAGAATAGTGAAGCAATAGAAGGTTAGTTTACATCGGATACCGTCTTTTTTAGTTGGTTTGTCGGTAGCAATATGATGTCCATTTTTTATCCAGCTGAAGGCATACTTTTCTGCATTGAAAGATGTAATGTCTGGCCCATTAACGTTTATGGAAAGAAGAGGTTTGAGGGTTTTTACAGATAAATGGTTTCTAGCGTCAGTATGCTGTAAGTTTAAGTTGGAAAAGCCCCTCTTACACTCTGCAGAATAAACTGAAAGCAATTCTATGAACAATTCTTCAGAAAGCAATTTATAAACAAGACCAACATAGCTCGTGACAATAAACATACTGAAAAAAATAAAGAATCGCTACTAAAACATGAAGTTGAATCATTGCATTTCAAAAGAGTTTATAGCTTAAGAAACGGGGAAAATATCTTCCCAGGCTGGGAAGGCTGAATTAAACCTAGAGACAGGGAATCAAAATTTAGAAGGGGGGAAATTCCCAGGCTTCCCTGGCTACAAATAAATCCCTGCATATTTTAAGTCAAGGAATATCTTTCCGTGTTGGAATCCGCTTTCTGATATCTCAGATTTCAGCTATGATGCACTCCAATTCATTCATTTATTAATGAAGATAATATTTACCATATTTTTCTTATTACTGTATTTCCTTCTAGTTATGTTTCTCTCATGTGACTCTGAAACTTATACTAAGAGGGTGATACACAATAAAGGAAAGAGCACTTCATGAAAAGAAAAATTACTTACTCAACAGGTATACGACCATAATTGGCTTTCATATTGCATTAAAAATCCTAAAGATGTTTATGGGACACCATTCTACGCATAGAAACTGCTTCAGCATCTTCTAAGATGCTAGAAGAGGGTAAAAAGATCCTATCATGTTTTCTAAAACTAAAGTACGAATGAGCCCCTCCCGAAAAAAAAAAATCTCCGAAACTATCGGGTGAACAACCTTGAATTGTGAAATAAATAATCTCCATGAACTTTAGGAAAGGCTTTCTCAACCAGGGGCGTCATTAAGGGAAGTCAGCGGGGCAATTGTGCCCCTTGAGTTTGGGAATTACACTGTCTAATAAATTGTACACTAATACATTAATAAAAAAAGACGAAGCTTTTATGTCGATGCACAATCTTGCTTTTTTTGGCAAAATCTAAAGCGGCGCCACTCTTCTCAACCCATTTCATATCGTGACCCCTTCATTTACTACACTTCCTTGCCAGCGACCTCATATTTATTTTCCGGTTACATTGTGTATGTGTGTACTCTTTAATCTGAATTGTATCTTAATATGCAGTTTTTGTAGTATGTTTGTGTTTTTCTTTTCTTTTAATATGCATTTTTCGCCAATTTCATCCCTCTTTCATTCCAATGATTCCACAGTTTAAAATTGTACTAAATATTCTTTGCTATATTTCACGAAAAGCATGGACAAAAAACTATCAAAATAAGAAATTATCAAAATACTTAAAAAAATAATTTTTCGTTATTGGATTATAATTACATTTATCTTTTTTACATCCTTTGCGACTCCCATGTACGGTATTTATCTCGCGATCCTCCTAGGACCCCCAGGTTGAGAAATACTCTTGATTAGCAACAAGATGGAGTTTCACGAAATATAACCCCTAAAGAGAAGCAAGCGTTTATGTAACCAGTAACACTAAACTTGCATCCACAAATATTTTCCATAAACGTTATTTTTTCCATGCGAAGAACTGGTATTCTGCTAGTATCGAATCCAGAATGAAGTTTGTAAGAAATAGAAATTAAAATCAAGAAAAGAAGCACTATTGGTATATTAGAGCGGTGCTCATAAGGAAAGAACATGACAAAAGGCTCGTCATTACATTTGTGGAAGAGGGGGGTAAAAATTGAGAATTTAAAACAGTTACGTAGCAACACAAAATTTATATAAAAATTTTTGGTATACACTTATGTAACAACAAAATTTATGAGACGTGAAGAAAAAAAAAAACATTTCTTAAATCGGGGGCAACACTGGTGAAATTTGGGACAAACTAAGGACTGTGTTTCACTATTCATAGATTAATGTGTTGAGTATATACGCGATCTTTAGTTTTTACTCCACTGATTTCTATGAGTAATTATTTGCTTTCTTGAAGTAAACTGGAACTTTAATTTTGTGATTTTACCGTTTTTTTTTTTTTTTTTTTTTTCAAGTTTGGTTAAATGTTCCTTGCTTTATCAAAACGATTTCGGATTTAGATTTCTGGGCTTTCCGAATCTATGCCTATATTAGCCCGTCACGTTTGACGGATGACGTCCCTAGACGAGCACACTATACGGGGAAAGGGAAGGAAGGAAGCGGACTGGGACTTATATGTTAGTTATCACCCCGGCACTTGCCTGGTGTGAATGAGGAAATTTTGATTCAGGATGGGTGACCAGAAAAAGCTTTTTACACTTTTTCGACAGAGTGCCCCACCGGGTATCGAACCCGGGACCACTTTATCAAAATGAATTTGCATTATATATATATAAAGAGAGAGAGAGATTCAATTTTGCCATTCATAGGATAACGCTGCATTGTTACAGGTCTTGAAAACCTTTTTCTTTTTCAATACCATGTTTTAAATGTGAGATATACGCCCTTCTTTCACCGAACTCTACAATTACTTCTTCGATCTATACTATTTTCTGCTTAACACCACGAGTCAATGTTCATAGCAATGAACATCTGAAGCTACTTTGATGCAAACAGATATTATAGAAAGCATACTATAATTCTGTTTATACAATGACTGTGTACTCGTCCCTGTGTATAATTCACGGCAACCGGAGCTACATACCAAAGACTGCGAAAAGACATTGGCAAACTGAAAGTCCAGCGGATTTACGTATCTATAAATTTACACTAACGCCATTACTTATCAATGCTAGATTTTTTAAAAACACTTTTCTATTTTAAGCCCGAAATATTTAGGAAAAAGGAAGTGAACAGGTGATCAAGGAATGCGATGACATCACAGTGATTCCAAGGAACAACAGGTTAAGAGGTCGACAATGTCGACAAGTCACGACTTTGTATTCAAGTAAATGGACTCATAACATAAATATTCAAGTTGGAAGAACTGATGGTCGTCATAAATAGCTTCAACATTCTCAAACCTGCATAAATCCAGTTATTTTCTTAGTTTTCAAGTTTCTCTTTAATTTAGTAATTTTGGTTACTAGTACTTTGAAAATATTAATTGCACTTTAATGTATACAAGCTACCACTCTGCACGCTAGCGATGTCCAAACTCGCGAACACGACTCAATTGGCGACCAGTTCAATAAATGAGTGCTAGCCTATGTAAACACGAGTCCTATAAGTGGATAATGAGCCAAAGCCCGTGTCAACACGAGCGCGAGCTCCAATGAGGCTTTAAAGCGCAAACACAAAAGTAGAAAAATCTCAAGGGAAATGGTGAGTTCGAATCCAATGAGGTTAACGAGTGCGGTGGTTCAGCGGTAGAATGTTTACCTCTGGTACATGGGGTCCTTAGTTCGATCCAAGCTCACGCCAAGTAAACTTTGTGGTGGACAAAGTGTGCGTGGATTTTCTCGGCGTTCTCCCGTTTCCTCTAATTTTCTTTATTCCACTATTTCATTCATTTCTTATCATCCCTGTCCCACATAGCTTTGCCGGCATAACGTGGGACGTAAAACAAAGATTTCATTTCATTTCCTTATATAAGAAAACTGGGACATAAAATGTGTCTCTCAGAAGAGAAACGGACTGGAGATTTATATAAAATCACCCTGCCTAAAAACAGTTAACAACTTGCTACAACTAATTAACTAGTATATAATTTGTAAATACGTGTCTAGCACTTGAACAGATTGCAATTTAGCACATAGATAGAAATGTAAAAATAAAACCACGGTATATGACACATCAACTCTGAGTATCAGCAGAAACAAAGAGGAATCTCTAACAAATGTTCTGTTCCCATTATCTCGTTTGGATTGTATTAGCAGGAGTTTTACTTCCAAAGTAAGAGACAATGAAGAGATTGCATCAACAACACAGAATTGACGTTCCACCGACGTAGAGCACTGGAGTATGTAGAGGAAGTTGTGAAGAAAGAAGAAAAAAACAGTTACTTTGTGACTGAGGCGCTAAGGTCGGGTGCTTTATACACACTACATGAGGTGCTGTAGACATAAATACGCACTTTTAAATACTTCTTCAATCAAATATAGGAATATCTTTCATAATATGGTTAATTCGTTGTAAGAAATGTTCGCGCTATGCAAAGCTGCGTTGTAGGAAGTCTATTTATACTGAGTTAAAATACAATTTGTTAATCATAAAAAGATTAAACATGATGAATTCAATGATACTGAATAAATATTCTCTGAATTTATCAAATACGACATTTTATTGCTACATCATTTCCAAGACGAAAATGTCAATACAGTATTTTGATTTTCATGTCAGCAAACACTTACATGTTCAGCTTGATCTCGACATTTACTAGCGTACAATTCAATTTCCGAAATACAAGTCTTGATTCTTTTACTCTTTTGTATTTTTTAACATCATTAGATTATCTAAAACACGCAAGTAAGTTATTAAAATAGCAACATTGATAAAAATTATTTAAATACCACTCATTCTAGCTTTGGAACTTCTTGTATAAAATAGACAAATTCTGATCAAAGCATATGTTAACTAATAAATAATAGCGTTACAGTTTCGGCAAATTGACTTTGCCTTCATCAGACACATTAATAATGTGTCTGATGAAGGCAAAGTTAATTTGCCGAAACTGTAACGCTATTATTTATTAGTTAATATATGCTTTGGTCAGAATTTGTCTGTTATTTTATACAAAAATTATTTATACCGTAATACAAAAATAAAAGAAATTAAAGAGAATAAAGAATTATTTAGCTGCTGGTTGTATAGTAATAAAACAGTTCCATTATGCAGCGGTTACCTTACAGCTTGGAAAATCTCCCAACTGTAAATAAAGGCTCTTCCTTAAGTTCGCTCTTTTATATACACGGGCGACTCTGGCGAGGGACGAGGGGGACGCAAAATATCGGGTGTTGCAAAATAAGTGTTACAACTCTTGGGAGGTGACTCCTGCCACTGAGACAAGAAAAAAAGTTCTCTTGAACTTTCGGCTATCGGACATAGTTTCGTATCTACAAGGTGCCGAAAGCGTGGGAAAATGACTTTCGGACGCCAATAGTTCGGAAACTATCCAACATAAAGAGGGCGGGTAAAAAATTCACTGAAGAAGTGATACCTGCTGTATTGAATTTTGCATGTTTCACAATCCTACCATGCACGCGCAAGGGATCCCCCAAAGGAACGTAGGGAGTCCCGGATAATCTAAATGAAAATTGGTCTAAATGGATATGAATTGATAGGGTTTCTAGCAGGTAACAATAATTCGTTTGTATTAAGTCGATATCTGGAACAAATACAAAATGGCGGACACTGTCATGCCCGTTGTGTGTGGTTGCATAATCGCCAGGTACGGATGCTGGCCAAGAGTGACGTTCTGAGTATTAAGTATAGCGAATTTGTACTTAAATGCTCTAGAAAGACTTCTGGAGTGTCGGTAGAGCACAACAGATGAAGCAAGGTGATTCACATGTGTGGAAACACTTAACGAAAAATGTCCAGAAATGCACTCATACTCAGTAAACCGGAGTTCAAAGCGTCGGAAATGTAAGGATTAGCGTCAAGAACATGAAATCCATTGCCAATTCACCAATAATATTTCATCAATCGGATGCAATTTGATCTGCACGGTTGTATACCAATAAGGATGCAACAACTGAGGCCAAGTAGATATTGTGCAAGGGGACTCACTAAGAAACTGGGTAAACTAAATGAATGTCACTAGTGGGATCGCATGATCGATATTGAAATGTGTCCCAACGCTGTTGGGACACCGTCCCACTTGCGACAAGCAGGAAAATAACTACTCGGGTCTTGAATCTGAGGACGTGGGCTCCCGGTAGGATTGGAAACTGCAACCACGCGAGCGAAAACGAGCGCTCTAGCCCTGAGGCTTCGAGGTAACCTCACTTTCTCTGTATTCATTTCTTTGAGGAGTACCCACATTGTTTGGCAAGCGCTCTTCTACAGCCTCCCGACATGCTTGTGTGTTTTATTTTGTTACTCCTACTGCACAGATGTAAACAATCAGAGCTTTAAGGTTGGTGTAAAAGGACAAGTTTTGCCGATAGATGTCACTACGGTCTTCATATATCTCTCGTGTATTTCTTACATTTCACGAAAATTTACAATTTCTCTTACAAATTTCAACCTAGAGACTTCAAATTTCTAGAGGAGAAACTTCATAACCTATCACAGGCAACAATCCGTGCCAATTTTTTATTTATAATTTTCTTCATTGTTGAAACAGCTCCATTGTTAAAGGTTAGGATATCCATTTCAACAATCAAGCTATTTCAACAATTAAGAAAAAACAAATAAAAAATCGGCACGGATTGTTGCCTTCGATAGGTTATGAAATTCCTTCTCTCAAAGTTTGAAGTCTGTAAGTTGAAATTTATAAGAGAAATCGTGAATTTTTGTGAAAGGTAAAAAATACATGAGAGAATACATGATACGAAAACTGTAGTGGCTTCTATTGGCAAAACTTATCCCTTTACACCAACCTTAAGACGTTTGTTCCTATTTCTCATGTGGTTTTATTTTTCATATATATGGTGTTCCAGCAGTAGTGTTACATGTACCAAATTGGTTCATTTTCGTCTTTGTCTTGCCATGTGCACTGTGTGTAAGATACGAATTTCTGGAGGTATTTTCCTATATTTCGAGTACGTCATATGACCCAGTAGACGTGGAATATGATACAAGTTTGTTATTTTCACACTCTATCAGAATTTGAACCATGGATTAAGAGATTTCTTATCATATGTGTCGACTGTGGGACAATGTCCCAAACAGAGAGGGACATTAATACAATCGTGTTCTAGTTATGTTGTACCGAAAATTGCACCAGATGTTATAGCAGAATGTACAACGTTATTTTCCTAGTTTTCGCACGTGGGACGGTGTCTCAACAGTGGTGGGACATGTTGACATTTGTCGATTAGCTACATGTTGATATCAATACACACATTGGCCATATTTCAATATCGATCATGCGATCCTACTACTGACATTCCTTGAATTTACTCAGTTTCTTAGTAAGGATCTTTGCACAATTTCAACTTGGCCTCAGTTGTTGCATCCTTATTGGTATGCAACGGTGCACATCATATTGCATCCGATCGATGAAATATTATTGGTGAATTGGCAATGGATTTCATGTTCTTGACGCTAATCCTTACATTTCCGACGCTTTGAACTCCCGTTTACTGAGTATGAGTGCATTTCTGGACATTTTTCGTTAAGTGTTTCCACACATGTGAATCACCCTGCTTCATCTGTTGTACTCTACCGACACTCCAGAAGTCTTTCTAGAGCATTTGAGTACAAATTCGCTATACTTAATACTCAGAACGTCACTCTTGGCCAGCATCCGTACCTGGCGATTATGCAACCACACACAACGGGCATGACAGTGTCCGCCATTTTGTATTTGTTCCAGATATCGACTTAATACAAACGAATTATTGTTACCTGCTAGAAACCCTATCAATTCATATCCATTTAGACCAATTTTCATTTAGATTATCCGGGACTCCCTACGTTCCTTTGGGGGATCCCTTGCGCGTGCATGGTAGGATTGTGAAACATGCAAAATTCAATACAGCAGGTATCACTTCTTCAGTGAATTTTTTACCCGCCCTCTTTATGTTGGATAGTTTCCGAACTATTGGCGTCCGAAAGTCATTTTCCCACGCTTTCGGCACCTTGTAGATAGGAAACTATGTCCGATAGCCGAAAGTTCAAGAGAACTTTTTTTCTTGTCTCAGTGGCAAGAGTCACCTCCCAAGAGTTGTATGTAACACTTATTTTGCAACTCCCGATATATATATATAGTGAAAATTTTAAAGACAATGAAGAACGCTGAATCAGATAGTATGTACAAAACGATATTATAAGAACTAATAATTGTTTTCAACAGCCTTCGTATAATGTATAAATTTCGGTACCCAACAATAATGCCATTTTTTCCCCAGCTTCCTCATAGTATAGTAAAACCATTCTTCATTCTTTTTTGATTTTCCATTCCAGGGTAAATAGATGTCAAGTGGTCGAGGAAAGGAATACAGCATTGCTTGACCATTTTTAAACCATCTGATTTTTGATGTACAGTTACCGTATCATGTTGTTAGTTCAAAACAACCATTATTTTAATTTTAATAACTCTAGGTTTCGAGTGGCAACCATATTGGCTTTCGAAGATTGCCATTTGGTGGTGTAAGAGGGGTTATCGAATCTGAAGAATCTCGGCTCTCTCTATCAGACCTCTTTATCCAGAAAAGCTCACCTTCCTGCTCATTTCCCTTCTTGCAAAATTCATGTGCTTAACTCGGAACTTTTAACGTTATTGACATACTTTTTCAAATCTACTTTTCACCCTGCTATACTTCATGGACGATAATGGCTAATACACAGTCTTGTAGGTTACAATTTGCTGACCATTTGGGTTTTTGTTCCACATCGATAGAACAACTAGGATAGAACAACAGCACACACATGGGACCAACTGAGTTGTGTTTCTCCGCGCGTGCTCTTTTATATTATGTATGTTAATGTATATCGCTCCATTTAACAAAATGTAACTTTGCTCCAGATGCCCCATTTGTCGCTCTTTTTCGAACCACCCCATACCTCCATTTTACGAGCCCCCATTGCTATTATTGTTTCTCGCAAACCTTATATCGCTACATTCTAGTTTCTTCGCTATTTCAGGTGGTACTTTTAGCTGCCTTACGCTGTATATCTCTGATGAGGGACCTGATAAAAATATAAAAATTCGCCTTATAACAGGTCTGTATGATATTATTAAATACCAAAAATTAGGTGTGATATTATTATATATCAAAATACAGTATTTCACACATCTTACGTCTAGACATGTTAACAGTAACTCTTACATCACCAATATTCAGTTGTGTTTCCCTCTTATTCAAAACAAGTAGCAGTGTCACAGCAAACACCACATGAAAGAGTTTCGTATGTTACCTCAAATTAAAAGAATGGTATGAATGTTTGAAAATATAAAATATTTAAGTTACCTTGATTTGTCGAGTAGAAAGTCAATTCGTTTCATTTTTGCGTTGTATTCCAGCAACAGATTAGTATTTTGCATTCTTAGCATTTTACTAACTCGCTAATCTCGACTGCACTGTGGATAGCCCATCAGGCAATTATGATATCCATGATTACTCCCATTAATAAATGAGGAATCAATTTTCGATTGTCCATATCTTGGGATCAACTGGATGGATCGTCCATCAACGAACGCAATTCTTAATGTAGACACTCTACAGCCTAGTCAAAATTGGTGATGATCCTTCAAGTAGGTTTTGAGATTTTGAGTCTCTCGGGCAGACATACTTACAGGATAAATATATAGATTTTTTTTTGTAAACTCATTAAAAAGTTTACAATTACTATTTTTTTTGTAATACCTTTGTGAGTGTCAGCAATTACGTGATTTCAATAATGAGACAGTTTTAACAACTCAAACAGTAGTTTTTCTAAGAGTAAACAGAATAGTTAAAAGCAAATAAAATGAAAAACATTGGTAAAATAACAAAATTCATCACTATTAAGGATGCTTGTTCTGTACATGGTATTTGTTTTCATTTACATATGTTAAAACTACTATGTTATCTACGAGAAAGAAATTGAGACTTTCTCTCGTCTCTGAAAGGTGGCTCGAAAATTACGTCCGACTCGGAAATCTGTCTCGTCAGCGGCCCGAAAAATCTTCCAGATACAGTAAGTAGCTACAGATAATTTTCATACTCTGTATATATAATCCTAAGTTTAAAAAAGAAAAGAAAATGGCAATTATTCTAGTAAAATCATGATTCATTAACGAATTACTACACTACGTCAGTTGTAAAGAAGTAAAATTCAATTAAACAAGTTACCAAACATTAAGCCAATAGAACCTTTGATATTTACCCAGTTCATAGAATCTGACGTCGGAGAAGTGCGCAACAAACACTGTTGGAATGTTCCTTATCACATTTAAAAACAATGTTGTGTTTGGATACGTTATCAAAGGTAGTAAACCGTGTTAAAGTACTTGGTTCCTATTTCTTTCTCAATGACCATTTAACTATTACGCCTGCTTTGCTTTAGCGTCTTCAATATACCAATCAGTTAATAATTGTTTAAGTAGTATATTAACGTAAAATTAGCTCTTTTGATCCATATTCTCCTCGATAAAGGTCATAAACATTCCTATATTGTTTTTTTTTTTTTTTTTTTTTTTTTTTAAGTTTTAGCAATCGAGACCAGTGTGTGGCGTAAGTATTCAACAGCCTTAAGACAATATTCATCAAGAAGTCAAAACTGCCTTGTATCAAAGTAGGAATATTCATTAAAAGCGAATGAAGCCATAATGACTTACTTGTTGCATTTGTGAGATCATTAATTCTCATTCTCTCTCCACTACAGCTGTATATTTTCACAGTTTTCCATATTTCTTTTCCAACCATGGAGAAAAGAACTGACTACCTACCCCTATTCAACTGAGTTATTTGTCCCACTAGCTACTGAGTTGTTGGTTTCCTAGTAAGGGAGACAGAAAGTGCCTTCGTAGAATTCTGAAGAAAGAAAAAAAAAAAGCTATTCCAAAATGACAGATTCCAGAACTTACAATTTGCTACCAATGTTTACACGGGTTTTATCTTCTTTAACTCTTAACTTCAAGTTATTTTATGACCTCTCATTTCTACCCAAATATTAACCTTCTTAGCCAACTTTTATCTGATAAACTAAGTGTATTATTCTATTCTATATTCATATGTGTATTATTCTATAACTTATTTTAATTCACCCATAATGAACAAAACTACCACTGAAGCAATTTTGATGATAGCATGTCTTAACTCCTCTGGCACCTAGGATACAATTCTGAACCTAATTTGTATGTTCGCTTATAAGTAGGTATGAAACATCACCGGGAATAATAGGTGTAAATGAAAACAATACATGGAAGCTGTACTATGGAATGTAGAACTACATCTCGTAAACAGAACTACACCGTCTGGTAATTCGTGACTCGAGTTTTTTTCTTTCAGTAGGGTTATATGAATATGCTTGTAGCATTTTCTTGACTTTATAATATTGATAAAGGCGTGCATTACAATATTTATGTTCCTGGTTCGATCTCAAGCAGTGTAAATGTGTAATGGATTACATTGTACCCCATGAGTTCTCCCGTTCTGTCCCATATTTTCATTCCACCATTTTTATTTTCATATTCATTCACTTTCATTGATAATCTCTCTCTTTCGCCTACAGAGCATACTTGCGGGACGTAAAACTGAAAAAACTGAAATAGACCTATTTAATTTCATTTTTTCATCACATTATAAAAAATCTCAATGAAGTCTACTTTATTGTCTCACTATTGAAGGATCAACTAAGCTTTACTGTGGAGAACGGTACATTGATTGAATATCGTGTGATGTGCATCGTAAACTGTAAAACAAACTATACAAAATTTCTTAATATACGATTAAAAATGTGTTTAAAAGTTTTGCTCTAATGTAACTTAAATTTGTATTTCATATTAAGAACCACGTTTCCAGTGCGGGGCATGGTGATCTTTCATACAGAGCACGAAGAAAACGATAATAATTTTCTCTATTTACGAAACATTGAATACCACCAAAGCATGGTGGGAAAAAATAAATAAACTTTAGACCTAGATAACTATCACTGTGAACAGAATCACATAAGATTTTTAAAAAATAAGCGTAAGGTATGCACGTCATGTATTCGATGCAATTCAGTAAGACATATTTCAAATCATGAAATATTACACACAAGTCATCAGTCAAAAAATAAACATAATGGAGATAAATATGGTATTACAAGTACGGATGATACCATTTGTATTATATTATAAAAGAAATAGTTTCATATTGTGTGTGATTAGAGAAAACTGAAGAGTTCCAATTTCACCCAGATTTTACGTACTTTTTTCATGGACAGGATGTAGGCTAGCTTTCCCACGAACTTTATTTGATATGTACGTTATACATACCTTCAAAAGGCATGTGATTTCAAACAGAACTAAATCAACCATTCGTTCAATATATAAAACTACTTTTAAGAGTATATGATTATCAATCTTGCATGACGAATTGAAAATTTGAGGTTTCATTTCTAAATTAATAGTCCAAAGTATATCCTTAACTTCTTCGGAAATAAACAATTATATATCTTTCCTGTAAGATATTACTTACGCAAAACGCTGCGTATGTGTGCTGTACATCGCAATCTTGTATATTTTTGCTACAGTCAGAAATACATGTATTTTCTTTTCTTTTCTTCTTCTTCTTCTTCTTCTTTTTATTATTATTTTATTTTTTTAGTTTAACATTCCATGGTTATATTCTTTAGGCTAAAGGAGACGGACGATTAATGCAAGTAAATGATTCTAAATTTTCTTTATGCTCTCCCACCGGGAATCGACCCTAGAATCATATGTACCAAAAACACACGAGCTGGCAACTACAACAGCCAGCAGGGCTGTTTTTTTTTTTTTTTTATGCCTGTTTGAATTTAAAGAACTCAAAAAACATATGTAAATGAAATTTTCAGGCACTGGTAAGCAAAAGAACTGTACGTTGGGTTGCATAACTTACTCATGAAGGCGAGGCAACACCAATAAAGCGAACAATACAATCCAGGTAGTCAAGCCTGGATTTAACATATTACTCACAAGTATTGTATGGTGTAAAGGCACTTATCTAACTTTACTACATAACAAATTGAAAAGAAAAACAAAAAGAAAAAGAAAGTGACAATTTCAGTTATTTTCAGTTTTTTTTTTAATCTACTTTACTGAAAAAAAGAGAAAATTTCAAAAATATTTGCCATTTTTAATCTTTACAGGTATCGGAGCAATGTAATTTTGACAGGTATGAGAGCAAAACTTGTAAGGGATATCGAGAATCGTTTTGGAATCCATACAGTCACACGAATAAGTTCATCTCATCCCATGATCCTTTACTGAAACCAGAAGTAGAAGAAATTAATCATTTCCGGTTTCAATGCTGATCAACAGAGAACAAAAACGGTAACAAATAGCGACAACCGTTTCTTATAGGTCAAAATTTACTATTACTGTAGTTTAGGTTTCAACATTGATCTCCGTAGAGCAAAAATGACGAGATAGCGAAACATGGTTTCTTCGAATTGATTCAGCGTCCCAAATATAGATTCATCTCATACGTTAACCCTGTATTCAAGCGGGAATTGGCAGAACCATTTCCGCTTTCAACGTTCATCGTCATAAAGCAAAAACTGTACGACACAGTGACAAAGAGCTTTTTTGGAAATCGATTAACCGTCTCAAGAATAGGCTAACCCTCTATTCAAACCGGAAGAGGTAGAAATTGACCATTTCCAGTTTCAATGTTTCCAGTTTCCAGACAAAGAACAAGGGTAGTGTATAAAGGAAAATACAGGGTGTCCAATATACAATGCAACCCGGAGTTTGGGACAGTAGAACTTTTGAACCTGAAGTGATACACAAATAATGGTTATACCAAAATGAAGCCTTGTTCATGCATATATACCCTATTTTTAAACTAGGAAGCAACGATTGAAGTACACTAGGAACCACAGGGTGTTACCAGATATAACCCAAGGTGTAAATCTTTTATATATATATATATATATATATATATATATATATATATATATATATATATATATATATATATATACAGTGGAGTCTCGTTAATTCGAACTTGGATAATTCGAAATATTGGATAATTCGAACACAAGTCCATTCCCCTTGAAAACTGTATTGAAAACAATAGCAAAAAATCGTGGATAAATCGAACTTTTGGACCTATGTTTTGGATAATTCGAAGTAAATACAGTTGAAAAATGTTAATGTTTGACAGATGTAAACAGAGAAATACAGTTTTAACGTGTTTTCAGTTATCCAGATGCAGCCATAGGGAAGAGTAATACAAAAGATCTATGTAATGATAAAGATGAAGGTGAGTTGGGGAAGAAGTAAAGATAGAGAACGTGTGCCAATCTCATCTTGTTTCAGAATTGGTTGAAAATTTAAGATGAATTATTGATAAAGACAACCAAATGTTATTAATATTGCATTCCACGCAATACATGAAATTCAAGATTTATTGAACGTACACAAACAATCAAATTTAAATAAATGAGGTTTATGACTTTTTAAAAGTGAGAACAGAGTATTCAAATTGTTACTGGTGTTTAATGTTTGGGCTATTCAATGTATGTTGTAGTGTTGTACGTAAATATACAGTATTTTCCATTGTACACGTAGTTTGAATTATGTGGAGTCAATATCGTTTGTTAGTTTGCTGTATTCGATCACGCAAATAATAAGCTGCTTTAAAGGTAAGGTCTACACCATATGAATATGTTTTTGATGCACAGTACTTTGGTTTGTTTGTTGTTATATATGTGAAAATGAATGTTGTTGGATAATTCGAATTTTGGATAATTCGAAGTTTTTTCGTGTCCCCTTCGACTTCGAATTAAAAAGAGTCCACTGTATATATATATAGGGTGGGCCATTTTAATTAATCCACGGAAATATCTGAAAAATGATAAAACATAGAAGAAATAGCAAGTTATATATTGCTAAGGGGGAAAACCAATTCCGCCAAAAGTACCTCTCCCCGCCCCCCGTAAATGGGGGTAACGGGGGGTAACTTTGAAATTTCAAATGGGAACATGGGTCGAGTAATACCTCGTTCGAAAGGTCTTGGAAAACTAAGTAACGCTGTACCAAAAGATGTTTCATATTGTGCACCAGTTTCAAAATGGCCGCCACGATATGGTTCGGAAACTCCAGTACCCGTAATATGAAAACCATGGAAGGTAAATGAATGGAACAAAATTGAAATACGTAATATCATAGGGCATATCGAATGATGTAATCCCTGTGATCCCAGTGGCCTCCCTGAAGGGGTCTTGTGGGCTAACTTCAAAATTTCAATGTCCGACCGGACAACGGTTCGGGTGTACGCTTGACCTACCCAATGCTGTTTGGAAGGCAGACTTCATGCATAGAGAATTGGTGCACTAAGTTAACGTGGATGGTCACAGTTACATTTTGATTAACTATTAGCATTCATGTCATATTGTGAGCTTGAGGGACGAAACGGTGTGTACGTATATCCCCGAAATGCTTTCTGAATAACCAGCACGCATTGCATAAAAGTTTCTCTGTTTTTAGTCACTACAGCGTCATCCTTACAAACAAATGTTTCAACCACACCATACCTATTTGTAAGGTTAGCCTTAATTTACGAATTAAAGTAGAGTTCTCGTTTGAACTTTCACTTTACTTTCCACCCCACTCACATACAGAGCGCAGGGAGAGATTAGTTTGCAGGACTTGGATTTCTCTTTATACATTATGGCAATTTTACTCTAATATTTTTATCCCTGTTGTATTATTCTCGAGCCTTGGAACGCCTCCGTGGTTTTCCTATTTAATTTTCGTTATTTTCATTTATGTCTAACCGTATTCATACTATCGGCACTAGACGTTTTCTTAGACACAGTCACCATGTCTTTGCGATCATTTTGAAAACGGTATCTCATGTCGAAAATTTTCTCACAGAAGCTGTTTGATATTAATTTGTCTATGTAACGTGATGTTACTCGCTTCAAGCTGCTATTTGAAATTTTCAAGTTGGCCCCGGATACCTTTCAGTTGGCCCTTGGAGTCACCCAGACAACACCTCTCGATGTGCCTTACGTCAGTTAGCTACTCCAGTTTTTCTTTTGTTGATTTATCTCCAATCGCTTTCATACTACGGGTACTAAACCTTTTCTCTGACACGGATACTATGTTTCGGCGGCCTTTTGAGAACACTGCCATTTCACATCAATCGTTTTCTCCTGTAATATGTTAGATTTTGCAAGATTTATCGAACGAGGTACCACTCGACTCATGTTACTATTTGAAATTTTGAAGTTAGCCTCCAAGACCCCTTTAGGGAGGCCACTGGGATCACAGGGACCACACCGTTCGATATGCCCTATGATATTTACGTATTTCAATTTTGTTCCATTCATTTACCTTCCATGGTTTTCACACTACGGGTACTGGAGTTTCCGAACCATATTATAGCGGCCATTTTGAAACCGGTGCACAATATGGAACATATTTTGGTACAGCGTTACTTAGTTTTCCAAGACCTTTCGAACGAGGTATTACTCGACCCATGTTCCCATTTGACATTTCAAAGTTACCCCCCGTTACCCCCATTTACGGGGGGCGGGGAGAGGTACTTTTGGCGGAATTGGTTTTCCCCCTTAGCAATATATAACGTGTACTTGAAACATTTCTTCTATGTTTTATCATTTTTCAGATATTTCCGTGGATTAATTAAAATGGCCCACCCTATATATATATATATAAAACATGTAAATTGACTCATACCTCATACGTATGGATGTTCTGTCGTTAATTTTCAATTTGTTTAGTTGGAGTAGCTTGGAAACTATGGAGCAGAAAAAAGAATTTTTCATTTCCACCGATAACCTATCGGAGGAGGCCTCTGTAAGGAGGAACTAGGAAATCGTAGTTTTCATAAATTAACACTCTGAATTGGCAACTGTGCTGATGTTTCAGTGCATCAAAAGGTGTGTTAAGGATCTGTCTACATTATGCAATTCCTAAAAACAATGAAAAACAAACTTTGAAATTATCTTGATAAAACGTTTACTTCATTTTGGCATAACCATTATTTGGTATCACTTCAGGTTCAAAAGTTCTACTATCTCAAACTCCGAGTTGCACTGTATATTGGATACTTTTTTTTTTTTTTTTTGTTATGGATAACGTACCAAGGAAAGAGCGACTTTTCTTCCTTTATGCAAACCGGAAGTGGTAGAAATCTAGTTTCTGGTCTCAACATTAAATCGCCATAGTAGTAGTAATAGCTAGCGAGTCGCATTTTCTCTAAATGAATTCAGTACCACAATAATAGGTTTCATTTCGGACTTAACTCTTCCATTGCAATCAAAAGTGGTAGAAATCAACTACCACTTCCGGTTCTAAAATTGATTCGCATTGCGTGAAAACGGTACAAAGAAGCATCAAGATTGTTCTTAGTATGAACTAGCAGAATACCCGTTCTTTGGACGGGGAGAATACGTTTCATTTTGACATAAAAGTGCTGAATTTGGATTTAAGCTGTATCAGAAGTGTCATTGTTCGTCTTAGCAACCCCGAAAACTATGGAATCTACACTAATAGCCGTCATTTCCCATATTATATATATATATATATATATATATATATATATATATATATATATATATATATATATATATATATATATATATATACACCCCTCCCCTAAGTTGCGGAGCTGAATTTGGATTTAACTGGCATCGGAAGTGTTACAGTTCATCTCAGCGACCCCGAAAACTATGGATTCGGCACTAATATCGGTCATTTTCGATAATTTGTATATATATATATATATATATATATATATATATATATATATATATATATATATATATATATATATATATATATATCTTTTCCCCTGACCCTCAACCAAGTTGCGAGGTTGAATTAGGGTTTAAACGACATTGGAAGTGTCACTGTTCATCTCAGCGACCCAGAAAGCTATGGATTCGACATTAATATTGATCCCTTTCGATCATTTTTAAATGTCTCCCCCTATTCCTACGTTGCACCATCAAAATGAAATGATAAAAACTATCGCAGGTCCGAATCTAATCTATGTTGAAATTTTAATCGAGATCGATTGCGTGGTTCAAGAGTTATTAAGTTTTGTTTATTTTTATATATCTCCCATCCTCCCCTTCTCCTAAGTTACACCGTCAAAGTGAAATAATAAATGTTGAAAATTTGATCGAGATCGGTAGGGTGGTTCAAGAGGTACAAATTCACAAATATAGTGACTTTCATTTTTATACAGATTCCGAATCCCAAGAATGGATTTAATTTCATCTTTACTCTTCTACTGAAAACGGAAGTATTACGAACTAGTAAACTTCCGGTTTTAATATTGATTCGTGCATAGTAATAATTGTAAGAGGCACCGAGAAAGTGGATTCGCCTCTCACATTTCTCCATTATAGCCGGAAGTTATAGATTTACTATTACGGTTTCAATATTGAATTCGCATAGTTTGGAGGTCTACCCTAGTTTAACAATGTCGGCGTTTCGCTATCTCCTATCATTTGTTTCCCCTGTCCCTAGCTACTGCAAATTTCGTATCAGCGCAACCAAATATCGGCATTTCTGACACAGCGATGACAGACAAACCACACACATCAAATAGCTTCTGAAATTGCTCTTTATAATACATACAGCTCCTTCCACTTCGTTCTAATACACTGGCCTTTAAAAAAGTATTCTACTTAATTGAGGGACAAAAAGGCTATTCTCCTTTACAAACAGGACATAGAAAGATCTTCGAGCTCTTTGTTTTCTTTTCACTTTTCTCATACCAATTGCTACAAATCGACCACCCACTCCTCAATTAATGAAAGCTGCTTGAAGAAAGTTACATCATGTACTTCAACGCCCAATTATTTCATCTCCAACGACTAATAAAGATTGCTTGATGGAAAAGTCAGTCTGCACCAGAGATATCCAAAGTTATGAGCCCGCTCTCGGGTTCAATCGACTTGGAGCTCAATAACTGAGCGCAAGCACGTGTGAGCATGTGCGCTATAAATCGACAGTGAGCCAGAGCCTGATTCCGGAACATAAGCAGGAACGACTGCGAAATCAATGAGTAAATGAGCGCCAACGCCCAAGCGAGTGCGAGTCTGAGCTAGGCGTGAGCCCCTTTCAAGATGCAATGCCTGAACCCGCGAGAACCCAAGTGAGTTCCAACTGCAAAAATGACCATCTCTGGTCTGGATCTTAAATTACAATCATTTTCATACTGATATTTTACTGAATTATATATAAAGCAAGGAAATCAGTGTGTAATGCGCTAATCTACGGCATGGAGGTTTCCTATTCGATTGCAGTCCAGGTAGCTTTGTGCTGGACAATACTGCGCCGCTGTCTACCTCTATTTCTCACTTCACCAGTTCTTTTGTAAGCATTCACTTGCATTAACCCACCACCTCCTTTTGTCTCCTAAACACTTCTTGATTTCAAGTAGTTATTAAAAAAAAATTATTGGAATATATTTATAAATATGGAATATATTTAAAAATAAGATACATTAACTTTTCTTTTAAAAGAATTTTTGTCATCCCGCAGAATTTCTGCACATTCTTCTTGAAAACAAAGTGATGGAGTTCCCCACACAGCAACGTAACTGGTGCGTACTGAATTTTTAAGAAAACATGTTGACTGTGTAGCGTGCTTTCATACGCAAATTTAACAAGAATCAACCTACTAACACGTCCATTTTGAAATGACACAATTTCGTTGAGAAAGGATACATCTGTAATCAAAACAGTCATGCCGATCATCAATCTGGAACAAATTGCAGTCCCATGACGTGAACAGACAGGACTAGCCGAGGGTTGCACACGTCCGGTAAGCTACGATACTCTAGGTCCATGGTGTGACGAGGTTGTTGGGACCCGACATATCGTCCGTCGTGTATTTCCTTCCTCGAGTCAGGATTGGAGTCAAATGCTTAAGAGCAATTGTCTACGAGACACTGCCTCTTAACAACGTCTTTCTTTATTAAAAAAAAAAAAAAAAAAAAAAAATGAAGCCCAGCCTTCCCTTATTTGAGTTCACTGACTGATTTGAAAGTCTAATAAATCAGTTAAGTTAATCCTGTTTAGGACAACCCCTCAAGATGACAGATTTTAGTATTAAAAAAAAAAAAAAAAGTTCGACGCCTCAGAGAGGTTTTACTGTAGTCTAATAATCAGACTGGACTTAGTGTGAACGCACGTGAAAAATGTCCTTAAATTTCATTTACCATAATTATGAAAATCCTCTTGGAAAAATAAGACAGACACATCAAATGGAACGAATTTAGAGTATCTTAACATTTAGTGTCATTTATGAAGCTGTGATAATTAGTGTACGAATTGATCGATTGACTGAGTATGAATGTAGAAATTGTGAATTATCAAAAATGCTATTTAACGGAAAATGATGCGATTCCTCCAGGGTTAAATTTGTCACTAGACAGTATTTTAATAATTTATTTAGGTGAATCTAGCTACTGATATCCCATCTGATCGCGAAGACATTGACCCTAAACTCCGCAAGTACGAAAGAATATCAGGGTCTGATGGGGTAAACAGAGAAAATGTGACTTTAGGATTGGAAAACAGGAGAAACACTCGTGTAGCGCAGAAATGCATGCCACTGTATGTCACATACATATCCTCAAAATTTCTCATATACGAACTTTCCTTCCTCTCTGATTAAAACCCAGTCGCGTTCTCGTTCCTGCAAAAGTATCCTGGGTGAAATTCTCACTTCACTTTCAGAAGAGTCCTTTTGTCAATAGAGTATGCAAAAGCTATGCAAAGCACGTTCACAGCCAGCTCCAGAGAGACCACTTTCCACACTAGCTCTTCTCGCTCCTCTTCGCCCCTTTCAAAACAACAACCGGCTTCACAGACGAAACGCACGCAAAATTACATTTTCTGTCTCTGTCCATGTATCCGCTACTTAAATGATGCAACTTACATAATTATTCTTTTACTGTAAAAAGAGCACTTGATATTTACACAAATTTAAGAGACATCATAACAAACATTGAGACAAATCTTTCTCGCTGCTCCCACAGACTTTTTCCAACTGTTATCTATCCGTACTCTTGGGCAGGCTGTGCATCTCTGACTCTAACAAAACTATTCTAAGAGTAATGATCTATTATATTTCGTGTTTATATTGCCAAATAAGCTTACATGACTCAAAGCGCGCAGTCACTTTTTTAAAAATGCATTAATACAACGCAGAGATAATGTAAAAGCTGTCTTCGGATTTCATATTTATCAAATTCACTAAAATCTTGTCATACGCAAGATAAGAGACTAAGGATTATCATTAGTATTTGCGTTGCTGTTAGGAGTGTGTGTCACCGTTAAGAAAATAGATGATGAAATGAAATTTTTAAGTTTTACATCCCCCGGTTATGCTGGCTAGGCTAAAGGAGACGGTGATAATGAGACATGAATGAAATGGTGGAAAGAAGACAGTGGGAGGACCCCGAGAAAACGCACGTACACGGTGTCTGTCCACCACAAAGCTCACTTGGCACGAGATCGGATCGAACCAAGGACGACATGCGCCAGAGGTGAAAGGTCTACCAATGAGCCACCGAGGACCTACTGTTAAGAAAAGACACCACAAAAAGTACAATTTGCTAGTTAATGGTGTATTCTTTTACATATAGAGTGCATAAAAAAACAGGGTCATCAACTCTAGGAAACTCAAATGGGCAGGTCATGTAGCCAGAATGGAAATAAAGTATGAACGTTTTCAGAATTTTAACCGGAAACTCAATTGGAAAAGATCATTAGGAAGAATGAGAGGGTGTTAGAAATGGTGGGAAAGAAAAGAACAATTTTAGATATTACTAAGAAGAGGAAGAGAAACTGGTTGGGACATTGGCTCAGAAAAAAAACTGTATCATGAGCGACGTGCTAGAGGATATGGTGGCAGGAAAGAGAGGGAAGAGTGAAGGAGACTACAATTAATGGACGATATCAAAACAGAGAAATCGCACCTGAAGGTGAAAGGGCTAGCGGAAGACCGTGGAGCAGCTTTTCTGTTACAGCAAGTGACGTACCAATAATGGAAGAATACCTATGATGATGATTGTGATGACTAACTACCATTTTCGGTTTTAATATTGCACTTCCACGGGGAAGGTAAAAATTGTTTCTGATATGAATTTAATGCCCCAGGAATACGTTCTATCTCCGCCCTTATCCTTCTATTAAAAACGGAAATGGTAGATTTAATCATTTACGGTTTTAATGTTGGATCTCAATAAACCAAAAAACTCTGAAAGATAACAAAAGATGTTTTTTCCTGCCATGGATCCTGCGTCCCAGGAATAGGTTCCATACCAGTCATTACCTTTTTATTGAAACAGGAAGTGGTAGTAGACTTATCACTTCCAATTTCAATATTGGGTCCGAATAGTTTAGAAGAGCTCCTTCGTGGCTAAGCGGTTAGCGTACACGCCTTTGGCGTGGGAGACCCGGGTTTGATTCCCGGCGGGAGCTCATGTGGTTTGGATTCCACGTTAATCAGTAGATCTACGTCTCATATAGCCTCGCTGCTGAACGGGACGTTAAACTCAAAATCAACTCAACTCAACCCGAATAGTTTAGAAGTTTCTATAATTTTACAATGTGAAAGAAACTATCTTGTTTAAATTGTCTGATTTAACCTGTAGCATATATACAACGGCAATAAAAGATCGTAGAGTCATTCCTTTCAATACAGGTTTCACTGTAATATATTGTTAGTATGATGCAAAAGATTTAGAGTGATATGATAAACATTGTGCGGATCGTGGCTTACATAAGTAGCGCTTATATCGATTCATATACACACATACGAAAAAATGCATTCAGTATAAGGACCACTTAATTATCTAATTAGCAATCAATGCGAGTGCCAAATTTAATGTTCTACAGATATGAAAGAAAAAATGCATTCTAGTTTAAAAGTTCGTCTCTGGAATGTTAACATTTGCTCATGAATTTATCTGGTTTCACTATGTACGTTTCTAATCATTGAACTTTACATATGTTCATTTTATCAGATTACTTGATCGCTTGTACTTATCAGCACGTACACCAATGGAGCCATCCAATTCATTCTGAATTATTGTTTATACATGCAATAATTCTGTTCTTTAAAAAGTACCATTTGAAATCTGTTTTGCTTTGGACTTTTGACTATTTATTTAAGTTGATTTTACTTATCAAGTTTCCCAATCAATCCCAACAGAAGCTAATCAGTAGATTTTAAAACATGAAAAAATACTTTTTACTTAGCTCTGCTTTAATAACTTGACTTAATGTGCATTAGTACTGTAGTGAGAGAATTTGCGAAGCTAGTAATTAAACTAAATAGAAGTTACGGTTTAACGTTTAATGTGAGAATACATTACGCTGAAGCTAAAAAGGAGAAATGGCAAACCAAGTGAATAAACTTAAACAGAAACAAACTATTTGCTGGGCAAAACAATATATTCACATAAAAAACTACATACGTGTTACAGTTTCGCCAACTAACATTTTGGCTGCATCAGACACTATCAATCAAGATAGTGTCTGATAAAGCCAAAATGTTAGTTGGCGAAACTGTAACACGTATGTAGTTTAATATGTGAATATATTGTTTTGCTCAGCAAATAGTTTGTTTCTGTTTAAGTATATACAAAGCAAAGCTTCTACTTATGGAAAATATTACAAGTGAATAAATAAAATAATAATCATCAACTATTCTGCCATGGAAGAAGGGCTGTGTCGATATTTCAAAACATCGATCGATCGATATTCTCGAAGATTGAAACATTAATATAAAAAATCATTGATTGATATATCGATACAAGATTTTTCAATATTTTGATATTCAATATTACGATATTTTGATATTTTTGATAATCCGGTACTCAATATTTCGATATTTTCAATATCTGACAGTTTGGTATTTTGATATTTCGATCAAGTTTTGATATTTTATCGCCATTAATTTTCAATACCCAAACCCAGATATCTGACATTTCAATCAAGTTTCGATGTTTTTATTGATATTGATTTTTATATCCAAATTCGGATATCTGATATTTATAAATTCGATATTTTTGATATATCGACTGAATTTCGATATTTTACCGCTATCGATTTTCACCTATTACTATCCTATGTAGTATTCAAATCCTATTACTGAACAGCACAATTGGAGGAGCATGTGCTGCGAACTGAGAGCTTCTATACGTTCAACTCTGACAGTGTCTTCTTTTAGACGTACTAACCTACTTATGCGCGGTATTCGAGAAGTCCCTGTACTCCTAGGTTCGTGAATCACAAAGAAAAATGTCAGTGAACTTTAGTCGAGGTATTGGTAACACTGCTTTAATGGTCACAGACAGCACTGTCTGGGACCCATCTGTTCACGATCACATGAAGCATTCCGCGAATAATTTTCAGGTCACTGAATTGGATGTGGTTTCCCAATATCAGCATCCTCATTGAAATGGCCCCCACAATGCCCGGACCTTCCAACACCACACAACTTATTGTGGAGAATAATCAAGTCATATGTCACAGGACAGATGAAGAATTGTGCGAAAATGTAGAGGAAAACTTTCGATGCTCCTAAGATGCTTCGCAACGTGTCAAAGAGGATATGGAAACGCATATATCTGTTGTGTACAGCATGATGGAGATCATACAGTTCCACTGGACACACAGTTTATATATGTAATTATTTAACTACAGTATGTACTAAATAAATAAATTAAAATTGTACTGACAATGCCCTCTCTGATACTCTGTAGATTTATACGTTTCTCCTACATTTGGATACGCAAAGCTTCCTGATGTGACCTTTACTGAATTCTACAAAATTTTATTTAATATCGTTTCTCAATTAAATCGTTGTCCTCCACTTTTACCTTCTACCCTTAACTTCTAGTTATTATTATTATTATTATTATTATTATTATTATTATTATTATTATTATTATTATTATGAGTGATTTCGTCCACCACTAATATGACCTGAGATCAAAGGTTTAAATCAGGTATTTGAGACTAGAAGTAAGTACGCTACCATTTAACCACTAAGTTCCACTTTGGCGAGTTCGAATTTCCTACAATCGACCAATCTTACTAAGAATATACAGCAATTTCCTTACTTTCATATTTACTTGCTGAGGCAATACACTTTTAATATTCCGGCAATTCTGACACTGATCTAATTTCTTTCATTGTAATGTGTGCAACTACAGTAACGTAACTTCAGACTTTGGTGAAACAGAAACCCTGCTGAACTCGATATGTTCAGTACTTGAAATAATTAATAATACCTACACAATTAATTTAACTGATCACAGTATAGATTTGGGAGGGGATCAGATTATGATAACAAAAGGAAGTTTCATTATGAATTAATTTGATTTGAAATATTTTCAGTTTTATAAGTAATATCAGAAATGTCAGTTATATCGTTTTCAATTTAGAAATAATAAATCTCTGTTCGCATAACATCATTATTTCGTTTGAGGTTTTCTCCACGAAATCATTGTTAAATCCATAACAATCTATATAAGCGATACCTTTTTTTCAGGACTTACTTTTTTTCTAAAACGTCCACGCACTTGTCCACTTTGAAATTTCCTGTTGTTAAAAATAGTACTGTGTGTCAACTTCTGTCTCGTCTTTATTTTCAGACTCAACATGACACATCACAATAGGTTTTGCAGGGACAGAGATCCACTGAATATACGTGGTATTTGTATTTCTACGTTTCTTTTACATAGATTTCAACGAGAAAAAAAAAAATCGACGAGACCTTTACTACATTCATCGTGGTTAAAAAGGTAGAATATTTGCCTGTGGTGGTCGTTTCTAGCTGCACGTTTCAGTGTTCAGAAAGATGAGGCCTTTTTAACCAGCAAGTAATAATTCAATGTAAGTTTTAAATAAGCAGATCCAATGGATACGACTTTCGACAGACTTTCCATTAGTTTTTTTATGTTGTTGAAACTGTCTTAAACTATTGATTCTTCCAACTAATGAACTTCTCTATAATCTAGCAGTATTAGTTAATGTATTAATTGACTGATTCATTGAAATTTAACGCTCACTTTTCAATACCAAGGCTAAATGGAACAGTGTCTATTGCTTAAAGTTAAATCGCAATCTTAATTGGATTTTTATACGAGTAAAGCACCCGTACGTGAATCAATCCCGGGACCATGACCACTGAAAATACACACAATAAATACTTGGCCACGAGAAAGCACTAAAATACGAGGGACGTCCAATAAATTATCTACCTAAACAAGAAGGAACGCAGATAGGTTCGCCTAGTCATCACTGTTTTTCTATATAGTCCACATGGACGTCTATGCACCGTCGCCATTTTGTGGGCAGCGAAGAAATTTTAGAGAAAAAATGACCTGAAAACCACTGGGAAACAGCATGTTGGATCTCGTTGTCCGACGAAAAACGTTCCCGCAGATGTTTCTTCAGGTCTCGGAAGAGGAAATAGTCACTAGGTGCCACGCCCAGACTGTAGGAGGATAATTCAACACTTAGAAACTACAGTCAACAATGGCTGCCTGAACGTTTCGGGCCGTCACACATAGAAACATTCGTTACATGGCTTAACACAAACTCTCGGCTCACGAGCACTGCGTTGCTCCGATTGATCTCAAACTGTGCAGCGGGGTTCTTCACATTGTCAGGCGTCATTACGCTCCGTCCCTCCCTTCCTGTTTAGGTAGATAAGTTATTGGACACCCCTCGTAATTTATGTCTATGCACTGGCATATTTATTGATATTAACAAGAACAGATCATTAATGCGAAGCAGAAACTAGGTTGAACATTAGGCATACTAATTGTTCTTTAGGGGCCGCGGTGGCTCAGTGGTAGAGCGTTCACCTCTGGTGCTAGGGGTCCCTGGTTCGATCCCAGCCTCCGCCAAGTGAACCTTGTGTGGACAAACACCGTGTGCGTGGGTTTTCTCGGGGTTCTCCCGTTTCCTCCCACTTTCTTCATTTCATTCATTACTCATCATCACCGTCTCCTTTAACCTAACCGGCATAACCGTGGGACGTAAAACTCAAAGATTTCATTTCATTTTTTTAATAATTGTTCTTCTCAAACATTCGCCTCATCTGCAAACTGCCTAGATTCTAACGATATTCCTTGGAGTCATGTATCAGACAAGGGAGCTAGAGACAAATATTACCCTCACTGTGAACTATTGGAACTACAGTGTGACTGACGGTCTAGCATTTATAATAACGATTAAGATATAAATATTTTCACCTCGATGCTTATGCAACCCGTAACTCTTGAATATTTTGCAGTTCTCATATTAGCGTTACTCACAAACTGAGACAGTTCTGCTTTATAAACAGGATACGTGACACCATTGGTAACTGAAATAGGAAACGCACTGAACAGTGAGTTTTATCATCATATATCGAATTCACATGTTCTCTAAGATACGTACATAAACAAACAAGACGAATGACAACATGCTTGGTAAACACGAATAAAGAATACTATTGCCTCTAAAAGATTTCACATAAAAACTAAAACTGCAGGAAGGAGCTCAAATAATTTTGATCCCACGATATAAATCCACGTCTCATATAGCCTCGCTGCTAAAATGGCAACTAAACTGAAAATCAAAATCAAAAACTATCACTGCCATCTATGTACTTTCAATCTGGTACTATCATATAATCTAAATTCAACAGAGTAGTATTGTATGCTGGGCAGAGTTGCTATTATCCCATGTAAGTGAGATACCTGAATTGGTAATAAACGTTAGTCAACTAATGCTAATGAAGGAACAAATGGGGAAGTAATATAAGTCCTGTGCCATCGGAACTGAACAAGAGTCATGCGCTCATCTATAATGAAGCTTCCAACGTGATCTTTTGATAGCTCCTCAGGACCATCACCAACATTGCTTTTGACAGACAAGTTTCTTTGTGGTGAAATGAAGTGCATCAACGGAAAAATACAGCTCTAGGAATTTTCAGAAACTGTTTGGCACATTCCTATAAATAGAATCAATTCCGGTTATTTTTTCTCTCAAGAAACGAATTTTCTTCCTCTTCATTTTACGCATGGTTCACGAGGTGAAATATTTGTGAAGTATTCTGAGCTTGAATGAGCTGAATACTTTGATTTCTAGCCCGCTGAATTGTATGTGGAATTATTTATGATTTCTTTGTGATTAGAATTAGAATTTCAATGGCTTAATTTCACTGATCTCTTCTTTAAATGTTTAACTGACCTTAAACTTTACTACAACTGTTTGATGATTAAATTTGTTTACAGTAATATTACATTTATAAATACAAATTCAATTTAAAAAGCAGGGACATTCAACTATGCTTGAAATAAAAATCAGTACAAGCTCAGCATTAAAATTTCAGTTGAATTCAAAGAAATAAAAAAAAATAATTCCTCATATAAATCAATGGGCTAAAACAATAAAGATGGCACAGGTACTCAATACCGTTAAAAATAAAGATCTAACTGCCACCGCTTCATTAGGCACCTTATCTGGAGACACGAACTGCACTATGTGGCAACGTCGCAGGTAAAGAATTTCAGAGAAGATCCATCAATCCATCAAATAGTTACATCGATTCTTTCCAGATGGCAGTTAAAGTCGATAGGCATTGACCCTAGCACAACTTACTAGCGTAATATTCCATGTAACTGCTTGGTAGATTCGAGGAGCTATGCTAATGATTCCAAGTTAGTTTACGATGTCGCCATATAGTGAAATATTGATTTCTTATAGCGGCTGAAGGAGGTCCCGGTGAGTACATCATTATATAGCATTTTCGTTTTATTTTGACCTGAATAATAGCGCTCTGTTGTCCGTAAGCGCCATTTTTACAATACCTGATATATATTGTAAAAAGAAAAAGAAAAGAAGAAAATCAACAGAGAATACTTCTACCATTCTACAATTCAAGTAAAATCTCCTCTCAATTTACTTTACTTCCTCATTTGAAAATTTTTAGTAAACTAATTTAACCCTCTTGCAAAGTTTACTTTTTTTTAATGAATAACTACAAGATAACGACGAATATCAAAAATGTAGAAACTGAACCAGGTTGTACCTACAAACAGTGGCGGACTAATCTGGGGCCACGGGGCCTAGGCCCCCAGTTTCTAAAATGACAAAACCAAATTAAGATAACATTTACATATTTCTGAAAGTTTATAGTAAACTCATGGTTTCTGTCTGCCCCCCCCCCCGAGTTTTTACCTTCTAGATCCGCCACTGCCTACAAATTACTATTAAATAGACGACTAATAACCAGATCAAAAGTTTGGTTACGCAGTTTTGTGGTGCTCTTTTCTTCCGCCGTTCTGATACGGCGCAGGCAATCCTAAAATAAGTGTTACGGTTAACATTTAAACATCAGACTTCCGAAAGCTGGTTCGTTGCCAACGTAGGGCAGGCTAACAAGGAAGGAAAACATAACACAGAAATTGGATAAAACAAATCAGGAATAAGTACGCAATGCGTTCCATAAGACAATAATGGAAATCAAATACAACTATAGAATACTGAGCTGTTTTTATTATCGTCACTGTATATATCAGACCAACTACTGACGTCTCATCACATCGGCTACAATTAACATGGTTGTGCCAGTACGATTATAATAGTGTAAACATACATGCATATCTCCAAACTTTTCCACATTAACATCTAAATTATAATAGCATTCCTGTTCTAGATGATTCATCCTCCAATACACATAATTAACATTTATTTACGCCATCGTATTCCACTTCATATTTAATCTTTTAAATCGCCGTGTTTCACCATATATATCAATACATATTTATATTACTTTTATACTGACTTCATCGTATATAGCGGAAGGATGATCATTTAATCACAGAAAGCTAAATGAATAATTTGGCATGGCAAACACAATAATGCTTAAACGAGTACGCTTGTATATTTACAGGAATCCAAATTGTTTGTGTGATGCATGTAGTAAGATGTTTTAATTTTCCTGATGTGAAAGATGATATCTACATTGTATAAAAGAAGAGAAGACGATCCAGTTACGGAATCCTCACGGATACCAGACTATTGAATTTAGTACCACATATTTATGTTATTTTTCCTCTTGAGCGACATTACTAAATGCACATTTATTTCTATTTTAATCACTAACTCTCAAACAAAACAGAAAATCTTAATTTAACAGAAGAAAACGAAGATAACTGGTAATAATTTCTCAATCGACGGCAGGCTTAAACGAGAGAAGTTGTCCCTTGCTCATCATAAGTTAGGCGGTAGTTATTCACTAAAGTTTAAAAAAGTGCGGGTACGCTTAGTGAAGAGCCTTAAAGATGCTTTACTGTATCTCTAAATGATATTGTTGCGTCATTTCTAATTTCAATCAGAATTAGTAACTTGGGAGCGGGAGGGAGAAACAAACCAGTCCTCGCAAATCTACATAAACGTCGGCAAACTACTCATTTTAACACGCCAATATGAATTTATTACTCTTACCAGCGACCAAACAATCCTCTAGGGAGAGAGAAACTACTTAGCATACCTGTACTCTTACGTACATTATTAATTGCATAGAAAAAAATATGAGTTAAGGAATAATTGATTCACTTATGCAGCAGCTACTAGAAATAGAGAAACACATTGCTTGGAAAACTCATTTAAGTCTCGTTAACTTCTACGTGAGACATGGAGCAATATGTGAAAAACCTGCTATGCTGCTGGTACCTAAAGATGAAGCCCTGCATGTACAAAACTACGAAATGAAGTTCATGAGTGAAACGGCACACGAAGCCCCAAGCGTTCGACACATGCACGCTCTTCCGCATGCCACAACAATATGACCCTCCAGACTGTGCCCCTGGTTTGTTTCCACGGTATTTCTGAAGCAACAGAAACACAAAAATTAATTGTAACTCTGTCCAAATTATAGGCAAGACACGACGGACAGTTTATTAGTTCACAGAAATCAACATTGGGATGGAGCTCTTGGTTTCCTCATACACAAACAGTTCCGATAACAATTACTTTTTTTTCTTTCTTCAGAGAAAGCAATTCAAAGAAAATTCCGAAATAATTTACGTGTAAACACTGTTAAAACTAAACAATTTCTGCTCAACACTATTATTTTGGTTCACTGAGAATCCTGGGTAAAAATGATCATAATACAGTACCAAAAGAAAAAAAAGAAAAAAATCCGAAACCTAAAATTGAACTCCATCTACCTACATGATCGCTAGTATTTAGAATGGGATTGTGTGTAGGACTGCGCACGACACGAAATGAGACAATATTTGTGACCAGATACGAGACGAGACAGAAAATGAAAATGAAATCTTTGAGTTTTACGTCCCACGGTTATGCCTGTTAGACTAAAGGAGACGGTGATGATGAGAGATGAGTGAAATGGTGGAATGAAGAAAGTGGGAGGAAACGGGAGAACCCCGAGAAAACCCACGAGCACGGTGTTTGTCCACCACAAAGTTCACTTGGCGGGGGCTGGGATCGAACCCGGGACCCCAAGCACCAGAGGTGAACGCTCTACCACTGAGCCACCGCGCCCCCCGAGACGAGACAGAGCTCTTCCAATAGTACAAAATGAAAATGAAATCTTTGAGTTTAACGTCCCACAATTATGCGTGTTAGGCTAAGGTAGACAATGTTAAGCAAATGAATGAGAATGGAAGAATTGGTGGAATGAGAAAGCGGGAGGAAACGTTAATACCCCCAGAAAACCCACGAGGACGATGTTGTCCACCACAAATTTGCTTGGCCGGAAACCCAACCAGGGACACCACGCACTAGAGGTAAGCGCTCTACCAGTGAGCCACCGTGCGCCCCCCCCCCTC